>NW_024884756.1:3752008-4196827 GCF_019232065.1 Centrocercus urophasianus
GCTTCGGGGCGGCCCCGCGGAGCCCGCGCGGGGGATGGCGGCGGCGGAACCGGCGTTGAGGCTGCGGCGCTGAGGAGGAGGAGGAAGAGGAGGCGGCGGCGGCGGCGGCGCGATGCCGGCGGCGGCCGGGGGGCTGCTGTGGTGGAGCTGCTGCGTGCTGGTGGCGGCGGCCGGCGCCCCGAGGGCTGCCGCGGCTCAGGCAGGTGGGTGTGCGGCCGGGCGGGCCGGGAAGTTGGGCGGGAGCCCCGGCGGCGCGAGGGGAGCGCGGCTCGGAGCCGCAGAGGAGCCGCGAGGAAGTTGCGGGGCGCCGCGATGTGGGGATTTGGAGGCGTTCGGGAGAGCGACGGCGCGCCGTGCCCGCGGCCGAGCGCCTCTCAGGGCTTTATGTAACGGCGTTGGGGCCGGGAGCGGCGGAGCGTCCCGCTCTGCGCGCCGCACTTCGGCGCCCGTCAGCGCTTCCCATCCCCGGCAGCGGCGGGCGAAGAGCCGCTCCGTTCCGCGCACCCCCCGTGTCCCATTCCCCGCAGCGCCGAGCGGGGCAGCCCTGTGGGAGGAGTGCTGCGTGCCCCGACCGCCTCAATCCCTATCGCTCTCCGCGTTCTCCCTGTTCTCCCGCCTTTCTCCTTTCCCAACGCTTCCCAGCCCGCAGCCGATCTGTCCCCCCGAGCTGGGGCCGCCCCGTTCGTAAATCTGGGGCTCGGTGTGACCCTTGAGCGCAGCGGGCGATGGTAGCGCGGGGGGCCGGCCTCGTGTTGGTTAGCGCTCGCTCAGAGGGCACTGCAGGTGCGCGTTCAGGGTGAGAGCGTTTTAGGGTTCCCGTCCCCGAATCTGGGTGCCGGCAGTTCGGGCTCTCGGTGCCCTGCGGACGGGGCTTGGCCTCCTTCCTCGCTCCCAGCGTTCCCGTGGGGGCGGCGATACCGTCGCCCAAACTTTTGCTCTCCTCAACCCGCGCCCTTTGCCGGCAGCGCGGACGCATCGAGGCTCCGCGATGTTTTCGTGCGGCGACGTTCGCGGCGCGGGGCTCCGCCGCGTCACGTGGAGCTGCTGACCTGGGAGCCTTTGTTCTGCTCGGGGATCGCCGGGCGACCCGACCCGCCGCTGTCCACGTACCCGGGCGGGGCGTTCGGGCACCGCCGCCGGATTGCCTGAGAGCCGCTCCGGGTACGCGGCAGCTCTTCACACGCGCCGTTTTGTTTCTCCCCCTCTCCCCGTAGCGAGGATCCCGCTCCCGGCGAGGTGTGCGGGGTTGACTTCGTGCCCCCGCTCGTCTTCGGTCGGTGCCGGTTATGGCAGCGTCCCCCCTCGGCGCGCCCCGCTGGCAGTTCTCCTGTCCGTCCGCCGCGATGTCTGCCCGCTGCCTAAAATTAGGCTGAGCTCCGAGAGCCTCCGCGAAGGCACGAGAAGCATGGAGCTGCCGCCGCGCTGCTCTGTCCCTGCGTTGACGTGCCCGGCTCTGGGCTCCCGCTGTCCCCGGGTGTCCCGGGGGAGCGGACCCGGCGTTCCCGTCCTGGTCGCAGCCCCCGTGGTGCCCGGTGAATGCTGTGACTCGTTTTCTTTTTGTAAAGAGTTGGGTGTATGCGTGTATGGATGCTGGCACTGAGAGCTGTGCTGCTGGTTAACGTGAGAACAGTATTAAGGATGTGAAATACGTGCCCGTGGGTAAGCAGCCGGCCCAGGGAGAAGCCCTTGCCCTGTCTCCCTCGGGATCAAAGCTCCCCTCTGGTTTTTGGGCGATATTAGAATTGCTGTGGTGTTTTGTTTTTTGTTTTTTTCGAGTTAAGCAGATTGAAAACCAAACCACGGTGAGTCCGGCCGCACGTAGCAAGCGGACCCATCGGCGGCACGTCGGCGTGGCGGGGCAGGGTGCAAAGCAGGTGGTGGCCCTGCTTCGGGGCCGTGCCGTGGCAGCAGCTGTAGGTGGCAGCAGCCCCCCGGAGCTCCCCGCGGTGGCAGCGGGGCCGGAGCCCGCCGAGCTGCCGGCGGGACGCGCCGTGCCGTGCGGTAACTCGGAACGATGGAGGTGTGAGCGGCCGCGGCTCCCCGGAGGTGGGCAGTGTCGCTGGGCACCGGGCACATGCCGAGCTCCTGAAGCTTCGGAGCAGCTGCTGCTATATATAAACCTGGGTTTTAACGGGTCTGCCAGGAAAACTTGTCCCGCTGCAGGCACTGGGGCAGCTGTGTGTTAGTGGGTGCATCGGTGGTACGGCAGCATTAGCACGCGTAGGGGCAGCCAAATCTGTAACACAAATACCAGGAGCACGTACGATATGAGCTGTGAGAATAGCACCAATATAAAGGTGATGAGGAGTAGCAATTCAGGCTGTAAGAATGTCGAGGCTTATTCCTGCTTTCTGGCTATACTGTATTATTAATATTCTTTGTTTCTGCCTTTGAAGCCTATCAAATCCTGCCTCTGCCATAGAAATAGATGGGCAAATAAAGTATTGAAAAATAAAGGCTTGAAAGTAAGCTGCAGAGTTTTAGTGGATGCAGTTGTTATCTGAGCTATAGAAGGTGTTCAGTCATCACACGGGCTTTCTGTAAGGTCAGTGACAGAGATTCCTAAAATACACTGAATTTGTGCTTGTTTGCTGTGCCTCCTGGTGCCTGTATAGCTGGACATACAGTACCCAAATGGGTGCTTACAGCTTAATCTTTCTTAAACCTTCCCTAATAAACCAGCAGTGCATCCTGTGCTCTCCTCACAGGTTGGATGCCTGCCTGCTCCTCCAGCTGGGTCTTGGGAAGATGCCTCCCAGAAACACCGGAGAGATGTCAAAGAAAAAAGCCCCCATGTAACCCCTTGTGAATAAAGCTGGCTTACGAAGAAGTCGGCAGAGCCCCAGGCTCTATGAGTGCAGAGGCAGAGTTGGGACCTTTGGGATTTCCAGGAAGGAAAACCATCATACTTACTGCAATACATCCTAACGTTCCATTTCCATTCATTTAAATGAAGTAGCAAGCATTTTAAGCATAAAAGTTTACGTGGCGTGGGTTGGCATGACCTTCAGTAATACTACAAGGCTGACAGAGTATCTGTTCTGAGTTGCTTCGTGCTGATCCATTCCCAGTATCCACAGTGAACTGGTGACCTTATTGGCCGTGCTGTCCCAGCTCCCCCTCCCCACCTCTGCTCCGCTCTGCAAAGCCACACTGTGGATATTTTTGCTCATTATCTTTGGCAGCAAGAATGTATATATCTAAATTTAAATTGCTGTTTGCTGAGGATATGTGACAGTATTTAGAATTCAGCATTATTTTATTATCTCTTTGAAAGGGTAAAAAAAAGGCTCATTTATTTTGTGAGATATTTCTGTAGTGTGAAAATATCAGCAAAGTAGTTGGCGTTTTCCAGTTGTTGTTGGTTTCAAATTTAGCAACCATTGTCCCTGTTGGTATATTTGATGCTCTAAAAATGTACTTGCCATTGAGTGGGAAGCTGAAGTGATTGGTAGGCAGATAGTATTCTTTGGTGGCTATTAATAATGCTCAGAGGACATATGGAAAAAGCCATGGAATTGGCTAGAAAGAAGGCCAAAATAATGTATATGGCTGCTTTGTTTGAAAGTTGCCTGTGTTCCAAATTGAAACAGCAGCGGCGATGCTTTACGTTTTCTGCCCCTTGATCCAACATCTCAGCAAGGAGCCCAAGCCAGGTCTGCACTGCACGTTTCTGGCTGCCCAGGGCTCTTAGTGTGCAGCCTGAGCCTTCACTGACACAGCTCCCTAAATAGCCCTTGGTGAGCATCTGCATTCCTGTTGTAACAAAAGACTGGGGACAGGAGGAGAATTCACTTTTTTGTGCTTGTTCTTTTTTCATTCTTTCTTTATTTTTTTTTTCTTTCTTGTTTGGGAAGATTTACAAATAGGTTCACTCGGTGATGTTGGCAGCAAATGACTCGGTGTTAATTTTCTCCTGAGATCCCAGGGTTGTGAATCTCAGCTTAGCATAAAGAGGGAAAAGCATCTCTGCCTGCTCTGCGTGCAGGGTGAAGTCAGAGCCCCTTCATCCAAGAATTGTGGGTTTGAAACCTACTCTTAGCTCCTCTGCAAGATTTAGTGCTGGGGCTTGAGTGTCTCGTGGCTTTTCAGTGTCTGGCAAAGGTCCTGGTGGCTTTGGAGGTGGAAATGTGGGTTTATGAAGGGTCTGATACCTGTGCTCTGCCTGCTGCCCTGACGTGTGGTTAAGGCATTAAAATATATGGGTTGTGCCTCATGCTGCAGCAGCGCAGTTACCAGGTGGGTGCCCTTTGGCGCTGCCAAACTTTTGCTGTCAACTTCAGTAGCCTCTTTCGTGCTGAAGGCAGGCAGAAACAAGGAGCAAAAAGCATTTAAGTGGTTAAGCACAGGCTGAGGAGCATTAAGGCTGTTTTGCTTCCAGGCTGCCACCAGCACGCATGTGGTTGGAGGGTTGTGACACTGGGCACTGCTTTACCTTTCCCTGACAGCGCCGCCAGGGAGCTGCCAATTACCACCAGGTCTTTGTGTTTAACGCTCTGCTTCCTTTCTTTCCTACCAACTTGGGGCTTCCAGCGTTGTGATTACTTATGGATTTGTAAGTCAGAAATAACCTCGTAATTGCTATATTGCTTTGCCTGCAGTAGCAGTGAGCGCCTTAAAGTTAATGCATCATCCACACAGAAAATTGATGTTTGGCCAAGACGTGGGGCTCTGACAGCTGATCTTATGGAGCGTTAGGCTGGCATGTAAATAGAGACTGTGGGTGACATTCGTGAGAAAAATGAGGGTCTTTGGAAATATTCCATAAATGGAAAGTATTCCTTGCATTGGCTGAAGATTCTTGGGGGTAACAGAGTTTGTGTGGATGCCTTTCCTTGGAGGTCAGTGATGTGAAGGCCTGGGGTGGATAATATGCGATTAAAAAGTAGGACAGCTGATCATTCAGAGCCCGATTTTTGCCTGATTATCAGGGTCTGTCTGCTGAGACGACGCTTGTGAGCTGCTGACGCCCTTGTTGATGGGAGGTTTCCTTTAATACGTGGAATGTTCCTTGCATTTCTTTCCTGAAATAAGCAGCAAAAATACCCGTGGACAATTCTTAATAGCCCACAGTAAGAAACTTCCTGGTGTTTGATTGATGATACCTGGCCCATGTGTACGGGTACGTGTGCCTGCATTGGTTGTATATTGTGCTGGTGGTCACAGGTAGGGGTGTGGAAGCTTCTGCAGGTACCTGTGGTTCAGTTCTTGTTGGAATGCTCTGCTTCGTGCCAGTGCTGTTCGGGCAAATATGCACCTGAGTATATTTTGTCAGTATTTGGTTTTGAGTCGGTAGGTATGGATGATTTTGCTACAAAAGCAGTCAATATCTATTTATTAAAACAGCATTTGTGTTGAACAGAAAATGTACGATCCAATTTGAGAATTAGGCCCACCCAGTTATGCAATCAGGTAATTGCATGTGTAATTGCTCACACAAATGGTCAGTTAGATGCATAACTGTCTGTTTGCATGTGAAATTCAGCAGTCTTGTAACTGGGGCTTTGAATATTCATTGTGGAAAAGGCAACTTTCTGGATATGATTCCTAGTGTTGCTTCTCCTTTGGCAGCCCCTGGACCAAAGGCAGTGGTAGGAAGCAGAGCAAGGGCAAGCAGAAGTGTGCTGGGGAGCCTAGGAGCTGGAATGGTGAAGAGAGCCCAGGCCACAAAGCAGCCTTTGCCTCACTTCTGGTGTAAGATCTGTGACAAGATCCACTTCAGGACGTAGTTTCCTCCAAGCATCCCTTGGTGTTTTCCAAGTCCTGTCCCACCCCCAAGTCCTATTTGCAAGAGATGTGAATGCAGACAGGTTCTGGTGACTTCCTGTGGCCATGGGATGCGGAGCTCAATGTCTTGTCTCCATTTCCCATCCCTGTGCAGGAGTAAGGTCACAGTGCTTCCCTCTGATTTTGGGAGGAATTTCCCTTTTTGTCACCACCACCTGCTAATATTGCTGTGTTGTTCCCCAGTGCTCATTCCTTTCTTTTATTACTACTCCTAAGCCACCTAATGACAGAGTAACAACTTGCATTCTTCAGCAGGAGGCCTCTGAAAGCCAGCTGATGCATCGGGGCTGTCAGAGCACTGTGTAAGCAACTAAAACCTGCTCGTAGGCTGATGGGTTCCCTTCCAAGGAGCCAGTGAGTGAGACAGTGCTGAAGGGCTCTCCTACTCCCCTCTGCCTTTTTTATTTTTTTTTTTTTGGTGGATTTTTTTTTTTTTTGCATTGGAGGGAGAGGGGTTAAAAAAAATAAAAGCTGCATTATGTCAGCGACCTGAAATGAATAGCACTGCAATGAGAAGCGACAGCCTCATTCACCTTGCATCCATGCAGAAATAACGGAGCTCTCTCCTCCCCATGCCTGGCAAAAAGGAGAGCAGAGCAAAGAAAGAGGAGCTCTGACAGAGGTGTGCCGTCGTGCTTGGCTCACAGGGAGCAGCCCAAGTGGTGCTCTGTGACCCTGAACCACGTGTCTGTACCCACCACCCTGCTCCTCCTTGGTGCAATGTGTCGGTATTAAAATGGAGTTTTTGCAGTAAGGATGGCTTTCCTTCCTACTTTCTCACCAGAATATTTCATTCACTTCTTGTTTTGAAGCTCCCCAGTGGCCAGAGGGTTCTTCTGCATGGGATGAAGGTTTCTTTATAACAAATTCCATTGCTCTGTAAGCAGTGAAAGTAATGAAGGCATTTAGCATTCCTGGAGATGCCACGTGCCCTCCTGATAGTGCTTTTGTGACACTTGGGTGTTAGTTAATGTGCACTTAAAAAATAACCTGTTATCACTGAGCTGCCTCTTGCTTCTTGCTGCTCTGTATTTCTCTTTCAGCGCTGAGCATCGTGCTGCTTTAGTTTGCACCGTCCTCTGGGCATCGTGATGATGTGCACGGATGAGGGGTGAGCACAGGGCAGTGCTGCCTTGTCCCTCTGTGTGGTAGGGGCTGGGTGATGAGGAGCTCATCCAGCCCTGGATCGATAGAGCTTGGCCAAGGAGTGTGGAGATTGCAGCACCGAGCAGGTGCACCGCATCTGCAGTCATCCCAACTCTACTTCCTAAGCTAGAAATGAATGGAAGAGATTCTTTTTGTCTGCCCAGACTTTCTGAATTGTTGTTCTAGACAATGTTTTTTGGCAGGTCAAACCGCGTTTTGTTATCCAGGCGCTCTTCCCAGCGTCTCATTGTTTGAGCACGTGTTAATTATCGCTCAGCAACCGGGCTGCGATGGAACCACGGGAGCCTTATCTGAAGGCAGAGCCATTGGCAAACGAGTTCATTACGATCAGAGCCACTCTAATGGATGTTAAATTAATTCATAATAACGTGATGCTTAAAATCCAATGTTAAGCAGCATGTTGTTAATAATTACAGATGCACTTCTGGCGTGTCTGCCTTTAATATTATTTCTTCCGACTGCGTGTTCAGGAGAAAGCCTGAGATGGGACAGCTCTCCACTACTTATCTTTTTACACTGCTAATTCCAGACTGTTATTGGAGCAAATAGCTTAATTACCAATGTGTCCATTTTGCAATGAGTAGATACACAAGCGTGAAAGCTAGCATGCTGATGTGAATATATGTAATTTATAGCAGAGATTCTCTAACTGCGGGGTTATTACAGAAAACTGACAGTAATTAATGGGGATGGTCTCTTTCTTGCCATCATTCAAGGGAGAAAGCAGAGGGGAGAAGTGTCCTACATTGCCACGCTTACGGTTAATACAGTATCCGTGGTTTGCTATTAGAGTTATTTGGGAATTGCAAGTGATTTCATTTATGTAAAACTGTTTATTTGATACTTAGTGCTTTAAAAAAAAAAAAAAAAAAGGAAAGAAGTGCCTTCGCTGTATAAAAGCCCATTTGCAGCATGCCTTAGGGCTGGGAGGTGTTGATTAATGTTATGTTCTCATGCAAAGCCCTGCAGCATCTCCTTGCCCCAGTCCTGCAGTGCTCAGTGAGGCTGCTTTGCTTTGCAGTAGTGAATGGGAATGAATGCTTTCTGGGCTTTGGCAACAAAACCTGTTCAAGGATCGTGGCCACGAGGCACCCCGAGCTGCAGACGCTGCTCTTCCTGGGTTGTTTGTTTATTTATTTTTTTTCCCCCTATTTCTTTTGAAGACACTGATGTGGAAGCGAGTTGGGAGGCTTCTTTGGGCTGTGCCTCCAAAGGTCATATAACACTCTGTGTTCTCCCCGACATGACACAGTGTGACAGAACAAAGTATTTATCTTGTGTACTTGTCAGCTTCGTTCTGCAGGCTCCGGAATGATGAAATGCTGCAGAATATGCTGCTGCTTGTTTCCTATAGGGACTTGTGCTGATTTGTTTAAAGTGTTGTCTGCACCCAGTAAACGCTTCATTTATTACAGCTGACACCTGGAAATGTCTGAGGGAGATGCATCAAGGCATCGTGCAAATATTAGTTACTAATGTACTACAACACGTAGTTGTGTTCATGTCCTCTGCTATAGACGTGGTCTGCAATGGTCCGTGGTGCTTTTGGAGGTGCGCTGTGCCGGACCTCTGCGAGCCGTGCTGTTTCCATCAGCAAAATGTGCTGTGACTCGTGCCAGGCAGCTCTGCTGCTAATTACTGCAGTTAGCCACAAACGAGCTCTTGCCTCAGGAGCTGCGCCGGTCCTCACCTCAAACTTCTGCCCATGACTTGTTCTGATGCTTAAGCAAAAGTAAAAATAGAACTCTCGCAAAGGTGACAGCGAGGGTTTGAGATGGCGATGCAACCCCGCTGATTAAAGTGTTGGATGCAAAGGCTTTTGGATTCATAATTCCAAGTCCCATACTAGAGGTGTTGGCTGATTTATCTATCTGTTTATTTATTTATTTAGCATGATGCAGTTTTCTGCCGTCCCAGAGGGACAGCGGGACCTGAGCGTAGCAAAAGACATGAGCGTGTCTGTAGCTTTCGGTCGCTCTTTGCTCGCCGTTCTGAATGGTGAACTCAGAAGTGACCCCGTGTGCCAAGTTGTCCCCGTTGTGTACGGGGCCGTGCAGCCCTGCAGTGAGGCCAACTCCTCACCAATAATTGGTGTCTGTCATTGGAACGTTGATATGTCACGGTGTTTAGTTGACTGACAGATGGCGGTCCGTACCACGGCATACGAGCAGAGCTTTTCCCTGGGCCAAATGATTACTTACCTGGTTTTCAATTAGCAAAGCCTGCCAATTACCTGGAGTGGTTTTTCTTTTAATTATGCTGCAATTACAGCAGCAAGGCGGCCAGGCTTTGGGGAGGAGAAGGAAACTGTGGCACGGACAGATCCTTGCTAGGAAAACTCTTGAAAGGAGACCAAAAGGGGAAAGCCATGCAGAGGGAAAGACCCATGAGCAGAGCCAAGCAGTGCACATGCAGGCAGCTGCTTGCTCAGGGCTGACGAACGGCCTCGGCTGGTTTATGAAGGCTTTGGTTGTCATCTTTATTTCCATCCCAGCTAATAGCAGCCTGGGCAATGAAAAGACACTTCCTTTGTAATTACAGTGTTCTCCTTTTTCCTTTGAGCCACGTGTTTAAATCATCGGGCATCCTATTCATCTGAATTGTCTCCTGGAGTTTATCTTCCCCTGCGGATCAGTCTCTTATTGTACTTTATTGTGATGAGGCCGTTCATCTTCCTCAGCTCTGCTCTGCCCCACTGGTTCCCTGTCATCCTCGAGGAGTAGGGAAGGAGATGGAAGAGGCTTTGGGCCTGAATGAGCCGGTGATGAAGTTGGGTCTCCTCTGGGATGGAGATATTAATGCAGCGTCATGAAAGATGAGACCTGCCCTTGCTTAGGGTGGTTCCAATAATGAAAAAATGTAATTAATCATAATTGGTTCTGCTAAGGGGATGTGATCTGGGAAAGACACCTGCTGAAATGGTGGTGGGAGTACATGGCAGGAGCAGGAAAGGGGCAGAGGAGCTGCAGTGGCCCAGGCTGCCTCTGTAGGAGTGTTTGGTAATGCCTTGGGGGGCCTCCAAAGACAGAGGGGCTTTGCTGTGTTGTGATGCTGCTTGTTCCGCAGCGTGCCCAGTGAGGGCCTTGAGGTTTTAATAGGTTTGAGCACAACAGCTGGGCTGTAGCGTAGCATGTTGGGCTAAAGCAAGGAAAGAAGTGCTCTGTGTGTTCCTTGGGAAGGGGATTCTACCTCTGCAGCCTGTATAACCTGCAGGAAGGCACTTTATTTTCTTGTTCTCCAGCCTTTCTAAGCCATTGAAAGACTGTCCATGAAGCCCTGGCATATTGCAGATGTCTCCCAAGTCCTCAGTTTGTTGCTTTGCTTATGGAGCTAACAACTGTTAATCAAATCAATTTCCTG
This sequence comes from Centrocercus urophasianus, assembly GCF_019232065.1. Taxonomy (NCBI): domain Eukaryota; kingdom Metazoa; phylum Chordata; class Aves; order Galliformes; family Phasianidae; genus Centrocercus; species Centrocercus urophasianus. The sequence continues at coordinate 3,762,323 of NW_024884756.1, forward strand.
CCTATAAAAAGTGATCACTTTGTTGCTAACACACAAGCTTGGATTTTTTTGCCTTTGCTTTTGAGGGATAGCAGTGGCACAAAGCGCCTCTTCCTCTCTGAGTTGGGGCCAAAGATTTTAGAAGCCAACCTGTAGTCTGGAAAAAGCCAGGTGAGGACTCTGCTCCTGTTGGGTTCATCCATTCACATGAGTAATTTGGGGCTTGGTTCAAGCTGTGCAAGGAGCCAGCATCCTGCACTATCGTAAACTTAATCCATTCCCTCTGTAGGAGTTCAGTAGCTCAAAACAGAGCTCGCGTTGTATTGCTATCCTCAGCACAGAAGACTGCCAGAACTGAACCTAACTAATGACTGGAGCTATAAATAAGTCAGCCTGCGTACGATGCTACCTTGTTCTGAGTTTGGATCTGTAGCTTCTACGGGGAGAAAATCTTTAGTTTTGAATTTTTAAGGGTGGGTGGGATACAAAGCTGCCAGGGAGATCTGAGGGTAGATGGGATCGACTCTGGAATATCCTGTAACTGCAAAGGGAAATCTGGCTATTTTGCATGTGCTGTGGCATTGCAAAATAGAGGAACTCTGCTAGCTCCCCACTGAGGCAAAAGGAGATACTTGGCTTACTTGAGTAGCTGATTCAGGCCCCAAGTAATTATGCTTTTATTTATTAGCACATTAAAATTCTTTTAATTAGGTTTTGGTGCAGTATCTTGAATCCTTTGACTTGAAAGTTCTTTTGTTCATAACTTACACATCAAGGCTTTGGTGGGGTTGCAGCTCCACAGATCATGTGCTGAGCTAATTAAGTAATAACGATTGAGGTGCAGGGTATTTCCTTGGGATTAATGACTGTCTGGGAGGAGTTGATGGCCCAAGGTGTAGCTGAGGGCCATTAACACCAGACAACTATTAATTCTAAGAAAATGCCATGTGCCAAGGTCATCGTTGCTATTAGAAGTTGAGGGCAACGAGGAGGTAGGTGCATGAAGTCACTTGGGAAATATATGGATTTCAAGAAAATATAATATGGTTTTAATGGGTATCTGCATGGTGTACCTGTTGATTAGGCAGTCTGTTTCTTCCCTTCATTCCTCACTGTTCTGTCCAAAGCTTAATGACGAGGATCGCAGTGATGGAGGATGATGCTTTTCTCGTCTAGTGCCCTTTATCTTAATGACGCTTATATTTTGGTCCACCTGAAAGGACTCTTTATGTGTATTACTATTTTTTTTCTCCATTCACTATAGGGCTTAACAACCCAACCTAGCAGCAGCTAAAAATACTATCGGTGCCAAATTGACCTCCTGTTCATACAGACAACTATTAACTTGTTCTGACGCAGCTACCTATTATGTGAGCAATGTGTGATCTGTATGGTGTCAATGTTTGTGACTTTGAAGTGAGTGATGCAGTAAGAATCTGAAGACTCACAGATCTATGAGGCTGCCTTCAGTAGAGGTATGTTTTTCTAGGTTTTGCTTTCCAAAATAGCGTTAAAAATGGTGTCATTGCTGGGAAAAACCAAGAACAGTGTGTTAAAGCACCTGTCCCTGTAGTGAGAGCATTGTATTTCGAAGTAGAACTGTGGTTGCAACGTGGTCTGCTCCATCCTGGGCTCTTGGTGGAAGGCTGAAATTGGTTATTCCCCAAGGACTGAAGAACAAAGATAAATCTAACAAATGTTCAGGTAACAGCTATATTTTACGTTAAAAGCTGAGGAGACTTGGATGCACGTCACTTGCATTGGAGCCATTTCCAGTGTGTCATGGCTAGAAGAGTTTGACCACCATTATCTTAATGTGATGATTTGAATGTTATGAGGAAGTCTTTTTAAGAAGCAGTGTTGAAAGGGCTATCTCAGCTGCTAAAGGAAGAGGGCAGACATGCTGGTGTCCACTGTATAAACAGGAGATTGCTCCCTCAGGCAAGCCCTGGCCTTTGCCAGAGCAATATATTTGCCAGTGTTTTAAAATTAGGTGCGGGATGCATCTACAGAGAGATTTCTTTCTTTCTTTTTTTTTTCTTTCTGGTATTAGTCCTTGTGAAAGCTGACCTGCCTGCACAGGAGGAAGAAGTCTTGTGGGAGCAGGACTTGGGGTAGGGTTTATGGTGGTCTTGGAGGGTCTCAGAGGCATTGGGTATCCTCCCATCCCTCCAAAACGTAGGCATCCTTCTGCAGTCTCCCAAAATCAGTGTGCCTTGCTAGTTAAATTTGGTTGCTTTTTTTGTTTCCTGTTTTTTCCCTTAAATTCAAGCACTTAAGAAAAGTTTTGAGCACCAACAGAAAACTTGCATTCATCATAATTTTGTAATTTTCTTAAATGTCATTGTAGGTACGGATAAATAAGCTGTTAAAAGCAATTATGGCCTGAATAATAATCCGAACTAATAAACAGAATGTACTGTGTAATTTTGGTCGTTTTCAACCATCTGGCTCTGGTCTCCCTAATTGACTTAAAGCACAGTGACAGTGTCAGCTGCAAACAGCATTCAGCTCGGCTGAGATTCCCGAGCAGGCATTCCTTTGGAAACTTTTCACCTTTTGGAGATTTTCAAAAGAAAGCAACAAATCAGTGCATCGGGGTTGTTACTGTCTCGATTACAACAGCACAGATCACGAATCCGTCGGCGTTGTCTTCCACTGAGCATAAAAACTTGATTTATAATGATTTGATTGTGTGCGGTTTCATTATTTCCTAGTGAAACTGCAATTGGAAGACTTTGAATGTTTCCAAGTATCTAAATTCATGCTGGCACTCACTTCTGAAGCTGCCAGAATTGAAATGCTTTCTGTGTCGGCTGGGCTGAAGGCGTCTCCTCAAGCCCAAGCGTCCCTTCGGTCAGCTGCTATTTGTGCTTTGCTTTTTCATTAACGCCTAGCGTTGCTAAAATTTTCAGGGCTCGCACTCAGTCTTGGAGACCCTTTGGTTTTGTTTGTCAGAGGTGCCGAGATGTTTATTTGTGTCCTGGCTGCAGGGCAGGCTTTCTTCTGAATTTCCTAGCCAAAGGCTTAGCGAGTTTGTGGCTCGCTCTGTGCAACCTAGGTGCTCGCGCTCTAATTGCCACGGTGAGCCTGACGTGACAGCCTAGCCTCCTTTCAAAGCTTATTAATTTGAAATGGCGCGGGGAGGGGGGTGTGGGCTTTCGAATATGTTCATTATTCACTTTGGTATTTGATATTACTGCAACTCCTGGTATTCTTTTTGCAAGGTGATGATGGAAAAGCTCTGCTGGGGCGCGTGAGCAGGGCACGGATTTCCTTGTGCCCCACTGTCTGACCTGCAGCCAAGGGTTTGCTCTCAGGGAGGATGCCTTTTATTGCCTGGATTTGCTTAATGGAGCACACAGCCTGCTTCGCCAGCCCCGCCGCCGATGTTTTCTGCTTAGTTTGCTAAATTTGATTACGCCATTTGGACGGGTCTTAATATTTACGCATATAGAAGGAACGATGCAAATGGCTTTAACAAGCAGCAAGGTATGAAACGTAGCTGCTGCCATTAATTCAGTGGGGTCCTGGTGCAGTGGTTGAAGTAGTTTGGGTGCTCCCACTGAGTGCGTAGCAAGGTGACCTGTTAATTCTTTTCACATATGCTGTTGCGTATAATCATAGCTGCTCTCAAATGTTGACCTCCTGTCTCTTGACATCAATTCGACCGGCGCACATCATCAGTTAACATTCAGGGTTGAATATGCTCTAGGTTTTGCATAAATAACGATGTGAGGGCTGGCAATTAGGAAACAATTTCTGTGAGATCTGGCAAGGTCAAGACTTGAAGTTTGGAGGATCTCTGCAGTCTGATCCTTGCGTAGGGGGGGCTGCTGATTTAGGGATCTGGATTGATTGGTGACTGATAGAAACTTTGCAGCCCTGGAATGGGAGTGAGGAGCTGCCTCCATTGACGCAGAGCTGTTGGGTCAAGGCTTAGGGCGAAACCTACGGGATGCCAAAATCTGGGATGGAACTTGGCTCAGTTGGGACTGAAGCATCAAGAGGCTCCCCACAGGCTTTTAAGAGGTCTTGTGGATGACGGGGAAGAAGAGAGAGCTCCATTAAAAGCCTCTTCTGGGCTCGGTCAGATTTTAGCAAGCCCTGCAGAACTGTTCCCTGCTTGAGGAGCAGACTTGGTTGGTGTGATCAGTGTAAAACCAGAGATCTGAAAAAAAAGAATAGTAATAATAATGCTGTATTTGCAGTCTCCAGCACTCGGTCTGTGTGTTGTGGTAGCTGACAAGGAGATGTAAAGCCCATGGTTAGGCTGATTGCCTTTATGATGTGCTCAATGCAAGTTAACTCACTTTTTGTACCTTATACCATTTCATTTTGTAGTAGCAAATAAAGCTTGAATGTAGTAAACATAATGTATACTGCTGCTCGATTTTACAGGCCAGTGAATAAATGAACTTCCTCCGATATTCCGCATCTCCTCCTAATAAATAGAAACACTGCGGTGGGATTGCGTGCGAGGAACTGGAAATCACTTATCTCTAGCTCATCGCCTTAGCACTGCTCTCCTCGTGCCCTTGCACATTGTGCAGTTTACCAACAAACTGGTTTTTGACATCGGATTTGATATTAGTGATGTATGGCCGACTCGAGGCACTCAACCCCCATGGCTGTTGCATCGAGGTCTGTCTGTGCTGCCAAGTCAGAGCTGTTTGAGAATGGCTTCGTAGCCCTGATTGAATCTACTGAAGCCAAAAGTGATGGGGGAAAAAATAGGCGATTTTGTTGCTAATTGATAAACCCAGTTCCACTTGAGGGTGAGCAGTGCCCACCTGTGGGGAGAGCGGTGCAATGTGTCCCTCACTGGTGCCATCAGCTGCTAAGCAAGGAACCTTGGCACCTGGCTTCCCGGCTCCACAGCCGCGTTCACTATGGGCACGTGGATGGGGAGCCCTGTGGGATTAATGCTAAAAATACTCGGGTGGCCAGCTGAGTGCCTGGAGCCCTTTGGAGGCACGGTGAAGAAGATTCCTCATCTGCTCGCTGTCCTCACCACACAACCTGCCCACTGAAGAACTGAGTGATGGGCAATCTGGCCTATCCATATGACCATATTGTTTTCCTCTCCTAATTAGTCCGGTCCTCACTGTGCTGATGAGGAAACAGATGCATGGAGCAGCAAATTACCTTCATCTCGCCTCCAAACAAAAAAGACACAGCTCTTAATTGACTCATTTGATCTCCAGCAATTCAAAGCAAGGAGAGTGGAAATATTTCAAAGTGGCATTTGGGTTCTGCAGAGGGAAAAGTGTGCTGGGAGCATATATGCATGTGTTCATACGTGCATATGGCCTGAAAGTGCTGAATGTGGGAGGTGGTGCAGCTTGTAGTGTAGCATTTGATGCCCCCCAAAGAGAGGCACAGAGCTCCTGATGGCAAGAAAATAAAAAGGAGAAGTACTGTATTACTTGCTTTGTCACCGACTAAATGTTTGCGTACCTACTTACACTATTTTTTTCATTACAGTTTCTTGATAAACAATTCTTTCTCATGCTGCATGGCATACTGCAGCTGCCTCTTCTTCCTGGGTGTTAGCCCAGGTTGTAAATACCTATTTCAATTGATTGCTGTTGCAGTGGTCTTGTTTTTTTTTTTTTTTTTTTTTTTTTTTTAAGAGCTTTTTCTAGTTGCTTCCCAGTTCCATTTTCTAATTTTCCCCCTGGTGGAATGTGAATTGCCTATGCTATCATTTGGCCATGATAAGAATCCTAACGTGTCTGTGATGCTTTTTAATTGTGAGTAATGATTACTTTTCTTTCTAGTAAAAATTAGACATGCTTATTCCATTTTACTTGGGCATAAACCTTCCAGGAGGAAAGAAATGGTCCTGAGTAGCAGAGGCAGATTGTGAATGCTGTGTGACGCATAGGTGTCACGTGTGAAGCCGTACTTTTTGAGCCACGTTTTCCTCTGATTATATATAGAGTTCTTGTACCTGAAAGGCAGATTGTCTAAAGAGGGCTTGCATGTGCCCATGGCTGTTTGCAAAGAAAGCAGAAGCAAACAGTTGGTAAGCTGCAGAATGCAGAAGCTGTGTTTTACTAGAGCAAAGATAACAATAGTTATAAAGCAATCTTCTCATTGTTCTTGTTTTAATTACTGATACAGTAAGTGGTTTCCTTTTACCTAGCATTGTATTGCTCATCTATTTAATCATCTGTTGCTTTTATGATTGCATGTGTTTTAACAGAAATGAATAAAGGAAGAACGAGTTTGCCGTTGAGTCAGCCTGTAATGTTTGTTATAGGTTGTTTGGATTTGAAGCAATTTGTTAGAGCAATACTCCTGAAGTTTATAGTACTGTTATGTGTTCTGAGTCAGACTGTGTGAAATACAGTTGCTACGTTACCCCTGTGCGCTCGCCGTGCATTTTAGCAGGAAAATCAAGGTGAGGGCAAGGGGAATAGAACTCTCCTATGCTTTCATTGGTTGCTTGGGATGACTTTGGATGGTGCCAGTGGGATGCTGAGGGAAATGTGTGGTTACACTGGTCTGGGGGAAGCTCAGGCCAGCCCCACTGCTGCCGCTCTAGTATCTAGCCCCATGGCCTAGGAAGACTGTAGACTTACTTGGCCCTTTGTTTCCCAAGATTTTCTCAGGATTATTATTAATTTTTTTTTTTTTTTTTTTTTCATCCTTTTGCTGTTTTGACAGCCTGTGCTAACAGCTCAATCCATCTCAGTGCTCCTGGGCAAGGCGATTCTTTGCAAATGCCCTACATGGGGAGCCCCTCAGCTGGGCCTCCCAACCAGAGGGACCCTTGAGCGTGTAGCTGGTTGCTCAGTCCTGGGAAGTCTGTCCTGAAGTGAGCAAAGGATGCTCTGTGCACCCCCAGAGCGTCATGTCTGGTTGAAACGGGGGGTTTCAGGCCCCACCTGGGTGCTGAGTGTTGGTGGACACGTCCTGCATGTGCTGCACTATGCTGGGCCCTGCCAAACAGGAGCTAATTGTTCTCCCACAGCCGAGATCAGCATACTGAGTGCTACCCTCCTTCCCCTGCCTTTTTTCTTTCAGTATTTGGTCAATACGAGGCAGTTGAGCCTAAATCTGAGATTCCCCTGTGTTTCCACACGCATCATCATTGGAGGCACAGGCCTCAATTAATCCCCTTTTGAACCCGGCAGTGCAGTTAATTGAATGGAACTTGCTGGGAAAGACACAAAATAATTAGTTTGTGTCTGCTGTCAGTGCATGGCTATTGTAACATGGCTTCTTTCTTTTCCTCTATTTCTTTTCCTACTCTGTCTCCATTTTACATATTTTTAAAGTATAATTAGCATGGGGAGCCAGAAAACATGTTTTCTTTCTTTGTGCTGGAAATGGCTAGTTGTCACTTGTCAAGATCTCAGGATTTTAGATACGGGGAGATAAATGCTGTGTGTGGTGAGGGGAGGGCTCACGTTTTGTAGGGTGACACAGAACTACTCTTCCTTGGTGCTAAGACCTCAGGGATACCAGAAGGCTCAGGGTTACACCATTTCCCCCCTCCTTTAGCCTTTAGCTAGGGTTTTTCCTCGTGCATCTCATGCTTTTGGGCAAACAGAAAAATGGCAAAAGCGAGGTTTCCTCACGTCTGCGAAGTGTTTTGAGATCGGTGGGTGAAAATCTGACTAGTGTTTGTTATGAGGGTCAGGCTGAGCTTCCAGCCTTGCAGACTGTGGGGCTCTGTGTACTCACACCCTGCGGCTTGCACGCAGCTTTTACCCATTGGACTGAGCCTTGTGCTCTCCTCATTCGATTTTTCTCATCTCTTCTTATGGAAAAACAAGTCCGGTCCATGCAAGTCTCCCAGCCTCACCCCTGCATGCAGCACAATCACCTTGTGGGTGCTGTGGGTGGTGCAGGGAGCCAGCCTGCGCCTGTGGGTTGTCAGCGGATGTGGCAGCAAAACAGTGTTTCCCTTCATTGAAAGACAGGTGCCTCACAGTCTCTGTGTTGGCCAGTGCTGCGGGACGCCTGGCCCCTCACAGCACACGTCGCAATGTTTGCCTGTTTGCTTCCCAGCGTTTTGGTCCACTTCACCTTCCCTCAATGGCACTTTTCTTTACAGCATGAAAGCTTTGTATAGTAAGGACCTCCCAGCAAAAGAAAGAGTTACTTCCTTTTCTTTCTTTTACTTCTTCCCCTCCCCGTTCTGCTCTTTGCATCCATAGAGTTTGGGCTCTCCGCTGCCAAGCCAGAAGCTCTTTGTTGCATCAATAGGGCTGGCTGAGTCGAAGGCTGTATCCCGCTCCTACCCGAGATAGCTCCCAGCAAGACGTGTGTGTCTGTGTGTGCCTTTTTTCCCTCCTGTTAGGCTCACGGAGTAATTAGTGCAGCTTTGTGCCTGAAGTCGGTGAAGAGAGACACAGTGAAATCCATCCACAGCCAACGCATTTACTGAGGTTATCAAGGAGAGAAAGTCAAAATGAATAAAGTAAGCCAAAGTGAATAATTACAGGCAGCATGGCAACTTGCTACGCCTTGCGTTTATGTGCGATATGGAGCTGCAGACAGGTGGAGGGTCTCTGTCTCATTTTTAAGCTGTACATGGGAATGTGTGCCTGGGGAGAAAATAAGGTGCTTGGTGGGGTGAGCATCACACTGTGAGATGGGAGCCTTGGTGCCCTGGAGAAGAGTTGGCAGAATTAAGACCCTCTGATTTGCTCAGGAAGGAACATTGGCTGTTGAGCGAAGGTGGGTCAATGAGACGAGAGGCAGGGGGTTGGGTCCTACAGGTGATGAGCATTCATTTGTGTGTTTTTGTGACCTCGAATAAATTAACATCCACAAATGGGAATTCAGAGAGCGCTGGCTGCTTTGTTTGCTCACATTAATGGTGTGTGTCACCATATTTTGGTTGTTTCTGAAGCCAGTCAACCTTTTTTGCATTAATAGCTTCCCCCTTGTTATGTCTTGTCAGGCTTAAGTTGAAGTTTTCCAGGAGACTTCTTGGGTTTGTTTGTTTTCATTTTTCTCCAGCAGTTGAGCTTTCAGACCTGCTCACTTTAACAGCTGAAAGGAACATGCCTCTTTTTTCACCCTTTTCAATCAACTTTTTATCTTTCATCCTGTGGAATACGATGTGAAAAGCGGAATAAAACATCCTCATGTTCTGAAATGGATGTCCAAACGCTTCCTAAAACTGGAAAACAAGTGGTATTTGACTGTAAGCTGAGACTGGGAAGGCACCTTTCTCTTTCAAAAAGGAGAAAAAAGGTCTGTGCTTCTAAAGGGAAGTTCCTTCAGGAATGCAGCTACGTCTGTTCCTGTGCTGAGAGAAAAGCTCATGTGTTCGTGGTCCAGGTTAAATGCTTAATGCGTTCTTTGAAGCTTAAATTGAAATGCTTCTTCAATTTGAGCAAATCACCACAACTCTAGCCTGGAATGACTTGTTTAGAGGTGCGTATTTAATAAGGTAATTGAAATAACACGAGAGTAGAATCCAGATTTTGTCAAGAGGGTGAACTTGAAGTATTATTGCTTATCTTTTTCTCTACTGGTAGATATCCAGGAGCATGTATCGATGGACCCTGTGTGGGGTAATTTATATCTGATTTCCGGTGCCCTGTTTCAAGAGAGAACTTGTATGAAGGACAGAAGTTGTTATAGAACTAACTTTACACATAGTTGGCAAGAAGGTAAATAAAGTCTTACAACCCTCATCGGTCTGTAGGAGTTGGATGAGAGGAGCTAATGATCGCTATCGGAGTGATAAATGAGGGAGCTGTGGAAGGGCTCTGGCAACAAGGCAAGACAGATGATGGCAAAATGGCTGCTGTCTGCCTGTGATTTGTTCTTTGGAGAATATTATGATTAAAGCAGATTTAGCTCCTAACTTGGGTCTAAATGATGTTTTGAATGAAGCAATGCAACAGTAATAAATTGGAGCAATTAGTGACTAAATATCACTCATATAGAAGCAGTGTGACAAAATATCACGTGAAGAGGAAAGACCTGATTTCACCATGTGAGGTGAACAGGTACCCGTGGGAAACCCATGCTGGGGTATAATTACCTCACTGAAATATCATGGCTGTATAAAGCAAATGGAAATTGTCTTACAGAATGAAGGGAGCACAAACCGTTTTCCTTTGAGACAGTCTGTTCCAGGGACCTGCTAACACCGCTTCAGATGACGGTCCCGTGTTCGAGCCCTTCCCAGTGCAGTGACCCCAGTGCTTTTGTCCATGGGATTGGGATTCACAGTGTCAGTTGTACCCTGATGGCTGTGCTGGAAAGTGGTTGAAAACATCGGGATTTGACTTTGCAATCTTATTTCAGTGAGGAAAAAAATTGATCAGATCCATCATTGCACATGGGATTTGCTGCGTTTAGGATGCGTTTGCTGGTAAATCTCAGCAATCCTTCTGGGGTTTGGACGTGATTCTTTTAGACTGCAAACCAGTTCAGTGAGCAGACAAGGACTGGTTACCCACAGGCTCCCTGTGAAGCCTCTGTGGTACGCGAGATGGTGCTTAAAGCTCGATGTAAGTGCTTGGTGTGAGGAAGGATGAGTGTGAGAGTGCACGGAAGTTGTGCTGCAAGCAGGAGAGGGATGTGCTTTTCCTTCATTCCTCTCTGTGCCTGGAAAGGTCACGGAGGTGTGGGCCGTCCTTGCAGAAATGACGGCTTGTTCCATTTTTGGTTTCACCTGGAGCAATGTTTAAGGAGCAGAGAGGTCAAATAAGACATTGCAGCACTGTGTGACATTTGGGTTGTGTGCTCCCTTGTCATGTTGGTACCAGTAAGAGGCAGGTGGCCACATTGGTCCCGGAGGAGAGCTGCGTGCTGTCTCACCCGTTTTGTCACCTCTTTGGGAATTGCCTCTTACAGGGCTGCTGTCCCAGTGTTCCTTGTCACTGCTGCGTGGCCTTTGTTGGGCTTTTTCTTGGTCCCTCCAGACTGGCTGCAAGACTGTGAGGCCACAGCCTCACCTGCATCCTTGGGTTTGGGAGCTTCCCTTCGCTTTTCTCTTGCTCCCACAGCCTGTAAAGTTTAATGGCTGGTTACAGGGACACAGGTGTGAAGTTCTTAAGCTGGTGTCACACTGGTGTCAGAAGGAAGGTTGTCAGGAGGAATGGGAATCTAAGAATAAGCCTTATTGAAGAGGTATTCTCTGCTTTTCAAGGAAGTACACAGCTTATTCCTGCAGCCAACATATTTTAACTAAGAAATGGAATGAATACCAAATTCAAAATACGAATGCCAACTCAGTAGCTGTAGCCTCAGCCATGAGACAGCATGATTGTCATTTGAACTGATTAGTAAGTCTCCTTTTCTTCAACAAGCAGTTATATATGGAAGGTAATACACGGGGGTTAAATTCTGCATGTTTATTGTTTGACTTGACATATAGCGCTGGGTTTTAAGGTGCAGGGTAAGATCCTGCTAGGAGGACCTGCAAGCGTGGCCAAATGTGATGGGCTTTGAACCCATATTTGAAATCTACTTTTGTTGATTAATTTTGGTCTCTCAGGTGCATATTCTGCACGTGTCATGGCCATGACCCTCACGGCCCTGTAGGTCACACGTGTTGGTGAGTTCAATCCTGCATTTTGCAGTGAGCTGCCATGGTCTGCACTGCCGGGTTCCTCCTTTTTGGGATGTGAGCAATTATCTCCTTGGGGGGGACGACATTGTGAGGTTCTGAAAACCAGAGGCATCTTATTAGCCACACTTCACATGCCAAGCATTAGTTATAAAAAGATGCACCTTGCTGCGAAGACGGAGTGATTAATTTGCCAGCCAGCGAGTCGTTAGATTGTGCTAACAATTACCATATTTGATAGATTAAAGCCCGCACCACGGTATCTGTTGCACTGGGAGTTTATTTACAGTTCCTGATCTGTTTGGCAGGCAAAGAATTGGTGGTGTAACAATTACTATAGGATGCCTCGATGATCCGTCAGATGTATAAATAACCTCCCACTGGAAAATTGTGCCCATCTGTTTGTCACGCGGGGACACAGCCCGCCAGCCCTTCCCGTCGAGAAGCTTCAGCCTCTTGCTGCAAGGTGCTGTCAGCCAGATGCAGGTCTCTGCAAAAAAACCTCCAGTCTGTGAAACTGAAATTGGGAGGCCAGGAAACTCTGTTTTGCTCTGAAACGAGGTGAAAATGTGGACTTTAAGGTGATAACTTGATGCATGTTGTCTCAATAATCGTATGTGTTTACATGAATGGGTAAAGGATAGATAACTGTGCACAGAAATGTCAGTTTCTCTCACTGGAGCTACTCCTGTTGGACACCAAAGGTGCTTGATGCAGAGGAAGAGCAGTCTGTGTATACTGAGGGTTTTGTAATCTGAGCAGGGTGAAATGCTTGGAGGTGACAGTGGCAGAAGACAAGGAGGAGAAAGCCACTGCTTCAGCACTCCTTGTGATCAAAAGAGCTGTCTTATAGTGTGCTTCCAATGGAGTTCCCTTTGCTTTCTCTGTGCAAACAAACAACCCTTGGCCAAAGGCTGTTTCCCTTTCTAGTCCCACACGAGCATCCTATGTGGCGCTACAGCACTCAACAGCAAGCACAGAGATAGATGTGTGTGCATCACCCAGCATCCAGGAGGCTTTCAGGAGGCATACGTCAGGTTCTACCTATTTCCCTCTCTTTCCCAAGCAGCTTTCTTCATTCTGACTGATGACCAGGCACTGTTAAATAACACGAGCCTGACACTTCGGGTTTTGCCTCTTCCATCCCCACCGAGTGAACAGCCAGAGCTCTGCATGACTGAATCCCCCAGTGCAGAAGGTGGCTGATTTATGGACCTGGCCTCCGTCCTCCTCCTCATTCCCTGCATACCCTTGTGCCCATGTCATCGTTAGGCGCTCCCCCCGCCTTGTTGTTGCTGTTATTATTTTTTGAAATGCCGAAATGAATGATGGTAGCTGCCTCCTAGAAGCAAATTGAGGAAGAAAAAAGCAGTTTGACCTCTGGCTGCCCGAGTGCCGCAAACAATGCAGCCCTTGTTCTGCCCTGGGGACACGGGAGGGCACCACAGCCCTATGTCCCCGTCCTCGTGTTCCCTTGTCCCCATGCTGCGTCCATCCCCTTGTGCCACGTCCCAGTTTGAGCAGCTATTGGGACTGGGATGAGCCACTTGATCAATTTGGTTTGGGGTTATTTGCTTTATTTCATTATTAGTTTTTTTAATTTTTCCTTTACTTTCAGTAAACAGCCCGGCCTCTGTAAGATGATTCATTGCCATTTAGTCTCCAACACCATCACATTGATTCTGCAATCATCACTAACACATCTCTATTACTATCTTTTTCCTTTGGCTTTCGGTGTGTTTTTTTGCCTTCTGCCCCCGGTAAAGCCGATAGCAGATGACAAGAATGCTTTGAAATTGCATTACAAGGACCACAGCTGGTATAAATAGATTTTCCTTTGATGGAGCTGCCCTGATTTACATTACCTGGAGATCAAACCTGAACTGTTTGTTTAACTCCTGTACTCCTGTTAAAAAATAGCACTTGGTGACAATTTCCCCTTCATTATAAGTGAAGAAAGGGAATGAGAAGGACAGCATTGAAGAGGATACCTTTGACATTTCATAGACAGCAGGTATTTTTTCCTGCTTCGAGAGGCATCATTTCTCACTTCCTTAACAGGTGCTAAAATGGTTCCCTTCAGCTCACCTTCCTGTGTGCAGAAGGGATGGAAAAGGAGCCGTGCTCTACCAATAGCCCATGCTCAGCCTTGCGGGTGGCACCCAGATGATGCTCCTGGTGCTTCCTTCCCAGTTTGTGCCATTTCTATCCCGGGTGTGCCTTTGGCAGGGCTGGCAGGCCTGCTGGGTGAGCAAGATTGCCATGCATGGCAGCTTCTGGATGGCTTTGCCATGCTTCAGAGGCTTCTGCTGGCACAGGATGGGCATCCAGAGCTGTTGGGGAGAAAAAGGGAAGATAAAGCTGCTGTGCATGCAGTAGAGAGTCCTGGGGAGGGAAGAGCCATCTAGATGTTATAGATTTTGGCTTTTCTTTAAAACAAAAAAAACAAAAAAAAGTGAAAGCTGGACACAGAAGTGGCCCCTTTTGCTCACAGCTGATGTGTGCGTGAGTTCAGCTTAGTTCCATCTCATTTCCTGTCCCTCTTCTTGCCCTGGTGATGGTTTGAAAGGCTCCTCCTGCACCATGGAGGCTTTTCGGCTTCATGCAGGTCTGAACGATGTGTTCTAAGAGATTTTCACACATCGTGGACTTTTATTTTGGCTCTAAGTCAGAAGAATGTTCCCGGAGATGATGAGAGTTCACTTTTTCACCAATTTGCTTGTCTGCTAAATGCATAGAGAAGCATTTTCATTGAGCAGCTGATTCCATCCACCAGGTCTGGTTTAAAAACAGAAGAAAAAAAAAGAGGCAACCATGCAAAATTCACCTGTGACCCTGAGACAGGGTTGCCTGGTGCAAATGGCAGGGTTCAGAGCTGCTCTGGCAGGATCCGTCCCTGCCTTTCTCTGCAGGCAGCTCCATTTGGGTTTGCTGTGGTTCTGGGTCAGCTCTTCTGGAGGTCACCCGATGCAACCAAGCACCTGCATTTCCTCCAAACCCTATAACTGTGGCAGGGGTACCCCTGCCTGGTCTGCTTTTAATTTGTGGGTCATTTGCAGGGAGGTAGGAAAGGCAAAATGTACCAAATAAATGTTTCACAATTAATGGTTTCGTCAAGAATTATTGCTGATGCAGGAGTATGGGCAATATTTTGTATTTTTTTCTTGGCTGATAGAAAAGCAAGGGGAAACTCCAAACTTTTTTTTTCCATTTAATTGTTTCAGAATCTGTCTTTTTATTGGGATTATTTTTAGGGATGTAGAAGGCTGTAAATTGCGAGCAGTCTCATTTTAATTAGCTCTACTAAAAGCTTTATGACTTCTTTCTGCTCTCGCTCCACAAAAGCCAAACGCTGGGAGCATCGTGGCCCTGTGTGCTGTCAGAAGGTGCTGCTCTCCAGCTATACCTGTGCAACATATCCACATCCCTCTAATTCTCCACGATCCCCAACCCTGTGTTTGTGCCCAGCTCATCCCTGGAGGGCTGCTGAGAAATCACAGAATGGCCAGGGTTGGAAGGGACCTCAAGGATCATGAATCTCCAACCCCACTGCCACATGCAGGGCCACCAAACTCCCATTTAATACCAGACCAGGCTGCCCAGGGCCCCATCCAACCTGGCCTTGAACACCTCCACGGATGGGGCATCCACAGCCTCTCTGGGCAGCTGTTCCCAGCACATCACCACTCTCATAGTAAAGAACTTCCTCCTGGGTTGATATTGACTTGGTAAGGGTTATTTTAGGGACTTTATTACTTGAGTGTCTTGTTACAAGGAGCTCAGCAGTGCTTGTGGGGTGTTGACACTTACTGCCCCAAATGCAGGAGTTAAGTCATCTCCAATGGGCTGGGATGTGATAGATTGGGTTGGTGAACTCTATTCCAAGCTGGTGTCCCTATGAATGCACACAGACAACAGATGCCCAGGGCTCAGCCTTTGCAGATGGCACTGAAAGGCTGGCTGACCACTTGTGTTTAATGAACTCGGTATGAAGATGCAGCACAGGAAATGATGGCTTTACAAAAGCAACGGGGAGGAAAAAAAAAAAATTATGTAATTAGATCCTATCAGGTAATTCCCAATGAAGCAGCACGAGTGCTAATTACTGCTATTGGTGACAGGTAAAATTATTGGAGCATGATGCTGCTTTCAGGCTTTATATAAAAAAAAACCAACAAGGTTATATTTACAAAAAATAAGTTATTTAACACTCAACAGGGTGCATCTTAGATAGCGTGGCAATGCCCCTATTAAATTTTTAGTGCCAGATTATGATTCACAGCCAGGGTACGCAAATTGCTGGGCAGCATAACGGAAGCAACAATTATTAATTAATCAGGTGCTGAAAGAGGCTAACGAGAGAACAGTAGGCAAATGATAAGAGCCTCCCTGGGATACGATGCTCTTTTCTTCTTCTTTTTTTTTTTTTCCAGATTGCAAATTAGTTAAGGCATGTATCATAACGTGATGTCCTCGTGGCTGATATTGCATCCATTATGCTTTCCACCCGTATTAAGAAAGCTATTGATGAATGCCCTCATTCTTTAGACTGTTCCCAAAAATGATTTGCAATTGTAGAACCGTTTAACTTGGCAACTGTACATACTGAAAGGAAACTTTGGGAGAGGCTATAAATTATTTTGACAGATTAGAAAATGCTGTTTATATCTATTAGTCGCTACAAACAGCAGGATGTTGTGATTTGGCTGCCTCGTTGTTCCTTGCTGGAGGAGGATGAGCTAGATGAGTTCTGAAGTCACTTTTCTGAAGAAGGAGGAAAAAAATCCTGTAGGAGAAAAGTACCTTTGGATTTGTAGAGGGGCTGATTCTCTCCCAGGGCTGCCAGTGAAGCTGCCCTATGGGGTGGGCACGTTCAGGTGACACACGTTGCTTGGGCGTGGGACGAAATAGCATTCCTGTGAGTGAGAAATAATGCGCGTGGGGAAGCCTATTAGCGGGTTGAATGGTCTCTTCTAGTGTCGTGCTGCTTCTTGCTTAGCTCATCGTTTGCAGTGTAATCGGGTTGCTTTCTCCGAGCTCTAATGCCTGTGCGTTTGAGAATGACTTGACTTCGCAGTTTAGGATTTATTTATTTCTTAAAAGCACCAGGTCAGGAGTAGAAGAAGGGAAAACTAGCAGCGTGGGGAGAGGAGGTTTGCTTTGCTCTTTAGCCACGTCCTTCCGAGAATAGATGAAAGCAGTGCTGCTCTTTATTGGGCTGCAGTGGGAGGTGGGATTCTTCTGACGGGCGAAGCTCAGCCCGGAATCTCCTGCGCGGGGCTGCACTCGTGGTGCATCATCGCTGTGCAGACCCGTAACGGAGCGGTGGATGTCCGGCAGCCCTCTACTGGTCCATCTACCGGTTTGGTAGATGGGTTCTTTACACGGGGCTCCTGGGAATGGCGACTTGATCCATGGGCGTAGCTTTACTCCCCAGCTGTCACTCCGGCTTTTCATTTGCAAATGGCGATGCAAGTAACCTGCTTTTTAACATATGGCCCATTAGCTGCCTCCTCCTATTCAGATGGTAATGGCGTGGACCGTCGGTGATTTACGTTCTGACTCGCATGGCAAATAACAGATTGTTTACGCTAGTAATTGCGCTCATTTCCATACCAATTGCTCCGGCTAGACCAGCGCCTGAACGTCAACAACTTGGGGCAGGACTGCGCGTACCCGAAGCGGTTAATGGCAAAGCTTTGTGTTTGTCTTGGCCACTGCTTCGGGAAACCGGACAAAGGGAGAAGGGGGTTACAGATGAATCACGGGTGTAGTGGGTGAAGTCACCGAGCCCCGGCAGCACAGTGAGTGCGAGGGATTTGATGAGGCTGAGAAAAAGGGCGACTTTGAAGGATGGGTCAGAAGATACTGTTCTAGATCACTGGCGGATAAAAGTCAGCAGGGGACTCTGGGGATCTATATATTTTTAATGCCAACAGAGTTCTGGCCTCTTGACTTCCCTGGAGTGGCAGTGATTCATACCAGCTGAGCATGGAACAACTCCCATTAATTATTCCTGGGGCAGCTGTATCAGGAGCAGCTGAGATCTGTTCACTCATGTTAGTCAACAAGAGTTTGTCATCAAAGCAAAAATAGTTCTTCTCTGAAAGGGATGAAGCGTGCTTTATGGCCATTGCAGGAGTGCTGGATTTGGGTTAGGCCGTGACCTGGTGGCTTGTGAAGAGCACTCCTGAGGGCATCATCAACATTGGGGTTGTTGGAGCAGGTGCTCCAGACAGCGGGCAGTGAGGAAGACACGGTCTTGGTGTCCAGGTCCATCCTTAGTTATTCTCTGTATTTTGTAATTTCAGGCTTAGGAGTAATACAAGGACAGGTGAAGATTCATCGTAGGATCTTAGAATGGCCTGGGTTGCAAAGGAGCACAATGCTCATCTAGTTCCAACCCCTTGCTGTGTGCAGGGTCACCAGCCACCAGCCCAGGCTGCCCAGAGCCACATCCAGCCTGGCCTTGAATGCCTGCAGGGATGGGGCATCCACAGCCTCCTTGGGCAACCTGTTCCAGTGCGTCACTCTTTGTCTGAGCAAGCTGCACATGGAGCCTTGCTGCACTTGATGCACAGAACTTTACTTACGCAGGATGTGTTCAGTAGCAAAATGCTAATGTTTGCAGTCAGTGAGTGATAGAGGTGCAGGAGAACTAGTAGTTATTTAGTAGCAATTAGATTCAAATGAACTAAGGAAGCAAACGGTGGTAAAACAGGCCCTGCAAACCACAATCCAAACATACAATCCAGAAGGAAAGGGAAGATTTATCAATTGAAAGAAGATAAAGATGGTAAGGTAGAAAAGGGAGAACTTGTTACTGTGACTTTCTGGTACATTTAGTTCCCCAAGATCGCAGCGCCTTCTTTAATGTGGGTAATATTTTTACGTACTTTTTATGCAAAACTGAAATTACACTCACACACATATATATATTGAAAATGTGATGAGCACATCGTATTTTGAAATGAAAATGATCTAGAAAATATATAATTCAGAACAAATAGGTATATATATATGTATAAAAGGACAAGGATTGTAATTACTGTAACATGCTGTGCAGAGCTTTCTCTTTTTCTTCCCTGATTGGCTCCACAGCCATTTATGTGAATGGAAGACAGCGACTCAGTCGAGCTATTACTGTGAATGGAATAACCATGCTACAGAGGTGTTCTTAGAGAATCTTTGAGCTGGAAGGGACCCTCAAAGATGATCTAGTCCAACTCCTTTGCAAGGAGTTTGCAAGTGAGCTTTGCAAGTGAGCAAGGACACCTACAGCTCCATCAGGTGCTCAGAGCCGTGTTCAGCCTGACTTGAATGTCTCCAGGGACGGGGCATCACCACCTCTCTGGGCAGTCTGTGGCAGTGCCTCACCACCCAAGGTGCTTGTCAGAGATTTTTGAGCTAATTCTACTCTTCTTGTGCTTCGTTCTTGAAAAATATTTGTTCACAAATACACACACTAACAAAAAGTGACAACATGAATAAGGTGTGGTTGTGAAACAAGGGATATCTTTCTCTGGGAGAGGAGCTGTTGGGTCGGGGCTTGAAGTGGTGATGGAGCACCTGGTGAAGGGCTGTGGTTCGGCCCAGGGGGCACAAGCAAAGTGTTTGCACCTGTGCTGCCCAGCTGGCCAGAAGGGGCAGACCCAGGGGGAGCTCATAGAAGGGTCAGCCATGGGAGGGAGAGCATCTTTTGGAGCTGGGGCTGCGTGAGGAGGAGTGCTGCACGGCCAAAGAGTTCCTTTGCCTGTTGGGTGAGTGCAGCTTTTCTTTCTGCATATGACTGTGGGCTTAGCTGTGAATACTTTGTTTGGTTTCACCAAGAACCTGTCCGAAGTGATTTTGTTTCTTCATGAGCAGAACAAGCATCTTATGAAAGAGTGGTGAAGTGGACGTGATCAGATTCTTTGAGTTGAATATCTGATTGCAACTCTATATGTTCCGTTTGAAGACTTGCAAGTAATGTATTGGTGTTGACAGAAAATGGAGTTGTGAATATACAAAAAAAAGATGATTTTTTTTTTTTTCTTGCAATCTTGAGACCTATTCTCAAATTCCTTGATCAGAATGGAAAGCAAGGTTGTCTATTCACTGTTCATAGGATTGTGAGCCCTGCACTGTGCTCTCCCTTCTTCAGCTTTCTGTTGTTACCTGCACAGTCTATGTTTAAGGTACATGCAGTTGACTGCTGGAAAATATCTCTAAAAATCACATAATAACATTAAAAGTTTACACCTGGCAGCTCCTAACAGCCTGTTAGCCTTTGCAGCAGTTCTCTCTGCCTCCGAGTATGTCCTTTGGAAATGATCTTGTGAGAATTACAAGTGTTCTCATTTTCCTGTTACCACAAACAATGCTATGTTTTCCTTCAGCAGCTTCACTTTCCCTGCAGGAAAAATAATCTGTGATAAAATCTTATAGTAACTTTTCCAAGCAGTGTTTGGATCAGCAGAACCTGAAACAAATCCAGCTTATCGTTCCCGGCTCAGAGGCGGTGAGGTGTAGGATGCTGGTATGCTGATTTTTATCTTGGGCATTAAAGGCATGCAGAAATGCTGGTGGAAAGCAGTTCTGTGCAGTCATCATTTAGGAGTGGCATTCATCTCTGCTGTGGCTGAGCAGCCCACCTTGAGCTGGCTGGGAAGGATGGGGGGTCCCACTGTTGTGTATTCAGTGGTAGAGGTCTGGAGTGATGGATGGGAGGGCTCTGTGCCCTCATGCTGTGTGGCACCAAGGGGATTCTAGGTGATGTCATTTCAGTGCAGGGGATGTAGCTTGGAGCTCACATCAAACCAGCAGCTGATCTTCAGATTGCTGTCCACATCTTAGAGGAAGTAAGTTGGAAAAGGGTCTGCTTTTATTACAAAATCTGTTCTACAAGGTAAAAGGTTCAGCAGACTTTCTTCTCAATCAGGTACCTGTATTTTTCAGTAATTTTAGACCAGCTGTACGTTCCTCCTGGGTTTTCATGTAATCTTTGTCAACAAAGGATCTGGTCTGGGATCTGGTCTGTTTTCCCCAGTTGGTGCATGTAAGTGTTTTGCTTGAGTATTAACATGTATGTATGAAACTTGATGCAAGGCTGAGGCTGGAGAGGAATCTTACCCTGGAAGCCTGACTTTCAGCAGATGGGTTTGTTTGGGTATGTGGGAGCCTTCTCTGTGCCATAATGCTGTAGCAGCTTGTTATTTTTTTCCCCAAATCTGTTTATTTTTTATTAACTCATACATTTTTGTATCTGGCCATTGTTGCTTCCTTTGGTCCCCTGCTGCAGAAGAGCATGGAGAGCACCTTTGCTCAGGGCCTTAGGCAAGGATTGGGTTTTGTCCCTCTCGGCTGCCCTCAGTACAGCTCTGTGTGACCCTGAACCCAAGCAAGCTTCAGAATCACCTTCTCCCTCCTGTGTCTTTGGCCAGACCCCTTCCTTGGGCATGACTGTAAACCCCCACCATGTGCTTCTCACTTCCCAACCACATAAAATTGCAGGAAAATAGAGTAAAAACCGCTGCACTGATTTTTGTCCTAACTTCTCTCTGCAGGAACCAATTTGGAGGCGTTTGAGCTCTCCATCTGAGTACGAGCTCTGTAGGGCCTTGAGCGGTACGTTTCCTTTTAAATACCATAATTGAGGCCCT
This sequence comes from Centrocercus urophasianus, assembly GCF_019232065.1. Lineage (NCBI taxonomy): Eukaryota > Metazoa > Chordata > Aves > Galliformes > Phasianidae > Centrocercus > Centrocercus urophasianus. Next base: position 3,783,494 of record NW_024884756.1, read on the forward strand.
GAAATTCCTTTAAGCGCTTTATTTTAGGAAATAGCTGGGGTTTTGGAACGCGCTCCTATGAAGTCATATAAAGTTATTGAGGCACTTTGCAGTTTTAGGAGACTTCTAGCCTCCTGAATTGGAGCTCTGCTGTCGGTATGCACGAGGGCTCTTCCTGCACGCAGCAGCAATTGCGCTGCCGACCTGCAGCACTTAAATCACGCCGGGCGCGTTAGCTCTCAGTTAGAGCGCTGCAAAATGAGAATGCAGGGTTTTATGGCCCTTCATGAATAGGGCTATGAACCTGTCACTCGTGAGGTTTTACAAAATGTCCCAATAAGAAGGGAAGTCGTGCTTGGTGGCATTTTATGCAGGTGGGTATTGGTATTGAGCTCAGCTGCCGGTGCCTCCTGGGAAACCCTCACAGTGCTCTGTGTACAGCTGAATGTCACCAATCCTGCTGGCATTCTTCCCTTTTCATCTCCGTCTCTTGCCGCCTGTGTAAGAGCACAGGAGAACCCCACATCAGCCCTGTGGGATAGATCAGGGCTGATCTCAACGCCATGGAATATCTCCCTGTGTTTGGGTGAAAACAAAGCAAATGTTTTGCATTCTGCTGTTGTTTTCTCCTGCAATAGAATCATAGGCTTGTTCAGGTAGGAGAAGGCCACTAAGATCACTGAGTCTGACCCAGTCCCACCCATGTCCATGTGGCCTTGTCCCTCACTGCCTCATCTCCACATTTCTTTAACGCTTCCAGGGATGCTGACCCCAGCAATGCCTCCAGCAATGCCCTGGACAGGTGTTCATACATTGAGAAACAAAACAAAAAACAAGAAGAAACTCATAATTTTGGAACCAGGACTGTTGGCAGAAAACAAATTGGGTGCATCAGTTGCATCCTTTGGTTCAGCTTCATGGGAAGCAGAAAAGCAAATAAATGGGGTGAAGAGCCATGCTTGTGTGTGAGCTTGCTGCCAGAGGCATATCTGTGTCCAGAGGAATTTTTTGTGCGGGGCGGGGAAGCCAAAAATCAAATCAGTTGGAAGGAGAACCAGCAGCTAAAATATATGCTTTTAATAAAAGAAGAAAGCAAAGATACCCTTGCTACTTGAGGATTGTTTCGATCTTCCTATTTTGCAATGCCTTTGGGTCTCTAATGACTTTGGGAGCCTGTGTGCAGCCATAAATCTGTCTCCTCAGTGGACTGTGTGGGCAGGCTTAGTTTTCCTGCTCTGGCTGCTTTTGGTACACATGATGCTGTTATCCCATCCTCATAGTATTGCTTAGGATAGCGTTTCAGTTCAGAGCATGACAGCTTAGGGCACGTTCCTCCACTGTGCTTACTTAAAGCATGTAGGTTTGGTTCACAGCCCATCCTTGCTGTGTGTAAATAATTAGTGTAATTGGTGCAGGCTTGGTCCAGGGCGAACGCCCTGTGTGTGATTGGCTGACTGTAGCCTCAGAGCCTGAGAGCACCAAATTCATAACCCAGTTTGCACATCCTCCTCTTAGTGTCTCTGTTGGGGGAATTTTTAGGTGATGAGATGTACGGATTTTTAAGCAAAGATTAAAAAAGTAATTAGAAAATAATGAACTTGTGGAATATATCAACAGAAAAATATTCTGTAAATGAAACAAATTCAAGTAATATGCATGTCTAAAGCAGCAAGGTTTAAACAGTACTACTTTGTTCTTACTGGGAAGACATGTTTTGGAATGAAAAAGTAGAAATAATTATCTTGCAATTATACTCAGTATGGGTTTTTTTTGGTTTGTTTTCCTGGAAATTCTGTGTGCTACTGAACTACTTGTCTTTTGGTGAAGGTGTTTTGTTCAGAGGGTACAGTCCTAGCATTCCAACAACGCTAGTAGGATTTGAAGAATTTTTGGTGTTCAGGTTGAAGTTCTGCTTACAAGTGTGATAACCCTGTGCAGGATTACCTCTGAGTTATAGGACACAAAATATGAGTATTGTTGTATCATCAGCATCTTCGCAGGTGGCAACAAGTGCTGGACCAACATTAAGAAGTATATTATATATACTTGTATTTGGGGATGTCTGGGTATGGAGGATGTCGTCTGAAGCCTTTACCTCATGCTGAGAACAGATTTTGGCATTTAGTGGGGTGACTGGGGATGGGGTCAGCAACATGCAGCATGTTAGGTCTGGATTTACCATCAGCTCTGGGCACAGAAGGATTTCAGATTTCCAGTGGCAAAGCCTGGAAATAATCCATCAGTGAGCTCCTAGGGGGAATCCTTGCTTGGCTAATATGATGGATCTTTTCCTTTCTTTTAAGTTTGTCTTCCACAGGATCAATTAATGACGATGGGTTAGAGAGGTGATTGTTTTCCAGAGTCCTTAAATGGTGTCAGTGCTGAATGACTGCGTTACAGAGCCCTTGTTACAGCATCTAGCAAACGATGTGGCCTCTAGGCCTGACATTTATTGCCACCAGGGACCCATGGATAACCTAACCCACTTTCCACTAGATGTAAATAAAATACTAGGAATACATAAAACCATGCAGGCAGTGTGGGTTGTGTTAACCCACCTTGTGACAGCTTGTGAACAGAATACTGTAAATTGGTGCAACCTGCTGTCATGGCAGTGTGTTTCGAGTGAGGAGCCAGAGGTGCACAGGCACCGTCACACTGGTCAGTTGCTGTCAATAGGATGGCTGCCTACACGTGCTAGGTGTGTATGGCAGCTTGTACAGGGCCTGTTTTACCCACTAGGTACTAAATATTTAAGTTTGGGTGATATGTAATCCTCTGCACCTGGTCACTTAAGTGTGGAAGGCTGGATGGTGATATACAGATATATGGGTCTATCTGTATGAATATATGGTTAGAAAGGATAAATAAAGCCCCTGTGTGTAGACTTGAGTTGCTGTCAGATCCTCAGGGTGGGAGCCAAGTTGCTCCCAAACAGTTTGTTTGCTTATGCACCAGTGAGGTGCTGTGTTGTCTTTACTTAATGGGAGAGGAAAATGGTTTAACTGTTTAGGGAAAGGGAACAGTGGAGGACCAAGGTCCAAGAGCAGTTGACCGATTTCTTTCAACCCGATTGGCAGACGGTTTATAGTGCGAATGAAGAAAATTGAGAATGGCAGCAAAAGCTTAGCTAACACAATCCTATTTGGGGCTGCAAACGAAGACTTTGGCCTCTGTGAACAATGCCTGGCCTTCCCTTTGTGGATGGGAAACTGAAGGGCTTGTGGGGTTCAGTGCAACTCAGAGAACAGCTGGAGAGCAGAAGAGAAGAGGACACCTTGGCCAGGTGTTGCTGGAAGGGTGTCCTGTTGGACAGTAGGGAACAAAATAATTTGTCTTCACCTGCAGATGTGATTTACAAGCAGGCTGAGCAAGGTGATTCAGAATTTCTGTGCACGGTGGTCTTCACCTGATGCCATGGGAACAGCTGGCTGTTAAATAACACCGGCTTGGAGAGCCCAGAAGTTGTCTGTAAGCCATTGCTGCAACGCACCTCCAGCTCTCAAGGGCACATTATTCCCATCAGTTCTTCATATGAAGAGCTCTTGGGTCTTGTCTCATGTTAGCTTTTTTTTTCCTGCTGGGTGACCAAGGAAGGGCTCTCAGTGGGTCTGGAGCAACAGTGTGACTGAGCTTGGAACAGCAGAGCAGGTGGTTGTAGCAAAGTGTGTGAGGCTTGTGTGTTTTCTCACTCTTTTTATTGCTAAGAAGGCCAAAAGCCTGGGAACTGCTTTGGGTTGTTGCTTTTTAGAGACTTATATGCTGAAAAGCAATTGATAGCTGTGAGTACAGGCAATCCATGCTTTGTTACTCTGTTTAAAAACATCATGGAAGTGGTTTGCTTGGGTGATGACAGCAAGCTGCTGCTGTGGTAGCAGTGGTGTGGCAGTGACCTGCCAACGTGCTTTTCCACGTCTTCCCATGACTTTACTTGTGCTGTGGTCGATGCTCCTGTTCCATGTGAGCAGCGCCTTGGTGTGGCTGTGCATTATCTCTGGGCATTTCAAAGGATGAGCTGGGAGTTATTTCCCTGCACGTGGCAAGCGAGCAGCTACGAGTAAGCACAATTTATAAATAGATTAGAAGGTATCCTGGCTGCAAGCAAGTAGTGCGAGTCCATTTGCGTGTTCAGCCATGCCACGGCACGTTCAGGTAACATGAGCATTCTTCCCTTTCTGGCTCCTTGCTTACGTGGGCTTTCTGCTGTGCCACACTCCAGCTTCCTGAGCTTTGCAGGTGCCTCTAGCAGCTCAAGGATGCTCTGCAAAATGGGCAAGGTGAAAAATGTGAGTTTTGCTGGAGAACTGGCCAGCTGTCAGACAAAAGGCTGTTGCAGGAGGCCTTGCCTGTGGCTGTGCAGTGGGGAGTTGGGATGTTCCTGCAGAGGATGCCAGTGGGGCACTGCTCCCTTGTGTCTCAGCAGTTGGGTTTCAGAGTGGTTTTGTGCTGCTTTGTTTTCTTTTCCCTAAGAAAACCGACATTCTCTGTTGGGGGAGTGTACAGTTTTTACGCCAGAATGTTTTCCTTATAAAATCAAAACAAAGGCAAAATGAAATCTGTTTTGATAGGACAGGGGAGAAAATATTGGCCAACTGCACGCTTTGTGGTTTAACTCATGGCAGGGAGCAAGAAGAAGGTACTGGGTGCCTGCACAGTGCCTGAGCAATGGGCAGAGAGGTGAAACAAGGAGCCCTCTCCAGGGCAAGGGAAAAGCAGTGCTGAGGGCTTCTCTAAGCCGTGTCCAAACTATTCCTTGAGCTATTTTATGGTGGTTTTTCGTTGTTTTGTCTCTCTTTTTTTTTGGCCAATTTGAAAACGCTTGGTATTTTTTTTTTTTTTTTAAAACAATCAGGGGTAAGAATTTAATTGACTTACTTTCCAGGATATAATGGCAAGAAAATTACTCAGCATCTCTTAGTTGCCTTAAAAAGATCCTACATTCTGCAGTATTGCCATCTTTAGGCGTAACGTGGGATGTTCTGATTGCATTAAATGTTTCCTGGTGGGCCTTGGGAATGAGATGTTTGTTTAACTGTACAGTGCTTGCTTCACTTACCAACTGCTGGCTTTTTTTTTTCCTGTTTGACTGAAGATGTAGGTTTTAAATAGTTGGTACATACACACATGCACACAGGCACGTCAATCCACATTCGACAGGCTTGCCTTTTTAATGCCTTTTTGTTGTTTGAAAAATCATGTAAACATAATAGGGATAATTAGCTTTGACTATGAGCAAATCTGGCAATAAAACACATTAGCTGCAGCTTTAAATCAACGTCTCGGCCTGCAGTCTTGACTTAGCTCGTAGTTCTGGTAAAATCTAATTAAAACTGAAATGATCATCTAGGCATTAGATTTTAATTGCATGTGAGTGTGTGTGTATGTTTGGTTTTTTGGCCTGTGTGGCTGATTTCCTTCCAGCAGCTGAATGTGCTGAGAGTAGCTATGAGCCTTATGCTGTAATTGCAGAGAAAAGAGACAAAAACTTGACGGGGACACGGCTGTTGAGTTCAAAGCTGACTAATGACATTTTGAAGAAGTGCTCCTGTAGGTAGCATGCTTGCATTGCATTGCTAGATGCCTGGGAATATTAGTTATGCGTTGGCTCAGACCTGCAGCAATTGAGACTACGTTTCTAAATCCGCACTACTAAATGAAGAAGAATCTGCCAGAAACACTAGCTGAAACATATAATAATGGAGCCTCACACTTCTTCTCCTGTAAGACCAGCTCTGCATTGACTTCAGCCATGAAAAGCCATTTGCGATGCAGATTAAATCTGTTCACGTGGGGAATTGGCGTGGAATTAGAAATTCACGTTTGATTCCTGCTCTCATTTACTTCGCAGTGATTTCACCTCGTAGGCGTGCAGTTGGGATTCAGATAACCTGATGTGGGTGCCTGCCTGCACTCTCTGCCTTTGGAAAGGCAACCTTCCGTGTTCACCTTGTGCAAACGTTGCTTGGGAGGCAATGGGGCTGTGCTGATTTACTGTGACTGAGAATGTGACCTCAACTCTCTGGCAATGAACACCAGGGGAAGGAATAAAGCCAGCCCTACTTGTCTCACGTGATTGCGCAGAACGGAGCCAAGCAAGCTTCTTGTGACGGGACAGGCATCATCAGGTTTAAGGGAGCTTATTGTCCACGTGCGTTATTCCTGTTTCATTTCCCAGTGCCATCTGAAATAAGCAGAAGGAGCACGGTGACTTCCGTCTGTGGAAAAATGAAAGATGCTGTACCTACAATTGGGTGGGTGCCTCTCAAGTAGATGAAGATACCACGAGTGTTTGTTTTGTTCTTTCCATTTTAATTTTTTTCAAATTCACATGGGTTTCAGGAAAAACCCACAGTGTTGAGCTGTGTACAGGGTGCCCAGCTGGGAGTGCTTGGCACCATGCCGGACATGATTTTGCATTCAGAACTGCTGCTTTGTCTGCCTCATGCTCGTTAGGCAATGCTAATCCCTGTCCCTGTCTCCTTGCTGCCTGGCTCAGTGACCTTGTTGAGTTGTAATGTAATTTTGCAAATTTAACAGATGCTGGTAGCATGTTGCACTTCCTGTGCTAGGATGAGTGCCCTGTCTGACCACACTGGGCTGCAACCAGAAGCGTCTAGCTTTAAGACCGCTGGTGGGTATGGGACCAGAGAATCAAGTGAATTGGCCGAGAAAATGGGGTGAATTGCTGCTCCGAGATGAGGAATCAGACTTGTACCATGGGCATCCTTCCCCTTGCTGTGTGGAAACAAGGATATAATCTCATCATATGGTCATGCAATAAGGTTGGGTTTGTTTTCTTTGTAGTAGATCTCAATCCTCCTGTTGGCCACTGGTGTTGCAGAATAGATTTTTTTAAGAAAAGCATTTCTGGGCATGGAAAGTATTCAAATTTAGAGTTAATTTGCTAGAGTAAAGCATTTGGAGCGTATCAGCTGGTGGGGCACAGTGTTCCCCAAAGAAATGGTAGCTCGTTGCCTAAAGCCAGCTTCAGTGTCAGTGCTGGTGATTAATGCCTGGAGATCCCACTGGTCTTGGAAGCAATATAGTTAAGTAAAAGGCAATGGGTTGCTTAAAAGGTCTTAAATCAGACTAATGTTAGCAAATGTCACTTGAAAGAGAGGGATTTTAGAGGAGGGGAAAAAAAAGAAGAAAAAGAGTAATTTAAGAATAAATTCAAAGGAGGAAAAGCAGACAAGGCTACAAACTCATAAAATCTCCACAGATGAGAAAATGAACCTTCTCAGATTGAAGTTTAATCACAGAGTGGATTTTGATTGTAACGAGGAGAATTATAATTACCACTTGACCTGGGAGAGTTTCCTCGCCTCAGCCGAGAGCTGAGCTTGAGGAGATGATGCTGGGGAGGAAAGGGAGGCCAAAATGGTTGCCCTACCTGTAATTGGACTCTGCTGAAAATGGAACCAGGTTCATTTTGAGATGTTTGGGAATGGTTTGTGTGTGAATATGATGATAGCATTGCACAAGGGCACCTTCCTCAGCAGTGCAGCACTGCTCAGAGATGGTCCTTGTTGGGTTTTCACGGTTCTCCTCCACCTGGGCTCCTACGAATGGATTTGGCTTAGGAAGACTTTGAGGACAGCTGTTGGAAGCTGTTGAGCTTGTGCCACAGCTTCAGTTACGCTTCTGCCTCATCTAAGGCCAGAAAGGTCAAATAAAAGCAGGAAAAAGCACGGTTATTAATATGTCAGTGGCCAGTAAAAGAACACCACTGCACATGTCAAATTTTCATTTGAAAATTAGTTCGTATTGGTATTTTAGTCCCAAGAAAGAATCAGAGGAGGAACACCAATCAAAATCTTAGCTGTTGTTTGTAGCTGAGAAATAGGAATTCTTTCAGGAGCTGGCTGACCGCGTGGCTGGACTTCCAGCTTTATTTAGAAACTATTACAGCCTCCTCAGAGCCTGGAATATGTCTGTAGCTTCCCTTCTATAAGTAAATATTTTTCTCACTTATTCCCCTGTTGAATAGCTTGCTGTTTGCTTCCTTATTTTTGTTACAGATGCAATTCAAGCTGGGTTTGTTTGATTCATATGTTCTGCTTCTTTCCTCTATTTATGGTATTGAGCTCCTGGATTCTCTACTGACTTCATTAGAGTATTTTGGAAAATGAGTATGTTCAGCGTTATTTTTTCTACCTACCCTGCTAAAAGAGAAAACAGAAAAGGAAGAAGAAAAGGTACAGTAGAACAGTGCTGAAGCGTGCTGTAAGTGGCAGTGGTGGAAAGGAGGAAAATGGTGACTGCATATAGCGTATGCAGAATGATGTCGATGACAGTGATCAAGTTGCAACTTTAGTATTCTGTCCACTGATAGTTCTTTCAATTTTTTTTTAATTAAGATGAGCATATTTGAAATATTAATTACGTTGAAAATTGCTGCTGACGTGCTCAGTGGCAAAACTTGCCTTCTGCCTCCTTAATTTGGTTTCTTAATAGTCATTTTTACATCCACTTTGCTTCCTCTGAATTTTAGGTATGTTGTTTGCTTCATCTTGAATACTCTTGTGGCTTTGTGCACCAGAAGGAGGAGATGCCTTGCAAATATGTCTTTGTGTCAGCACTGGAAGAGTTAATAAGATGGGGGTTTAAAAAAAAAAAGAGAGGAAAAAATCCTCTTTATTTGGCAAGAATATTCAGTATAGACTCAGCCTGTGCTACACCTCCAGCTTTTTGTGCCAGCAGAGGCATGTGGCTCGTGGGAATTAAGCAAATAATTGTACAAACATAGGGGGGAGTTACTGAAATTATTCAGCAGTCATTTTTTGCTGCTTTAAGATTAATTTGTAAATTTGCTCTTGACAATCGTTTGTAGAATAACCATAACCCAGGAATGTTTCAGGTCACAGCAAGATAGTAGTTTAAACACGTTGAGCCTGGTGAAATGAGAAGTTGATCAGAACAGAAATATGATTTCTCTGGTATTTCATATTATTTTGAGGACGGATCAGGAGAATTACAAAATAGAAGCAAGTCCCTGGCATCTTCCGTGTGTCTACTGCTATTGTATTCAGTAAGCTGTAATCCTAGGAACTCTCCGAGAGTATAAATACTTCATTTTTATATTTGGAAACACTGCCTTTTTTTTAATTATCTCAACTATTAAACGAAGAGCGATGAGACATGATTTTATACTGCGTATTTTTACAGCAAAGTATTTAAACCGGCCAGTTGAATAATTTCATGGCGCATTAAGTTCAGTAAGATCTTTTTGCATGCATCATTTTTAGTGCTTTCTAGGTCTTTGACCATAAGCTTTTTAATTACCATTTGAAGAAAAGCAAAATGAAACTTAATAAATACCTTTTTGGTCATTTGGCTTCATCTGATGTGATGTTTTTCAAATCACGTAGTTGGTGTCAGTTGGTGTTTTGTATGGAAATCGTCGGGTTGCCTTTGGGATAACACTGTTCATCATTCACCAGAAGACATCAAAAGCAGCTGCCATGTGAAGAGAAGAGGTTTTTTTTTAGGGTTGAAAGTTGAATCTCTGGGAGCAGAAGAGCTGTGGTGATTTCAGCACTCGCAGTGAGTCATTCAATCGAGATGGGAATGGTCTTCCATTGGGTGTTGCTCGTGGTGCCAGGATATCGATGCTGATGTCTGGGGAATGGGCAATCCAGGAGCAGGGGGAGCCTGGAGTTGGGGCTCTCTTATCCACCATTCCCACTCAGGGGATTACTTTTATGATCTTGTGACATTTTTTGACATTTCAATGCTTTTTCGTCTAGACTCCTGTTTTGACCAGACATTGCAATACTCAAATTATGGACGTTTTCTAATGAAGTTTTTGTCAAACGTGGTTGGAAATAATCAGTCTTTACAGCAAAGCAGGAAGGAAAAAAAAAAAAAAAAAAAAAAAAAAAAAAAAAGGAAGAATTGATGGAAAAGATTCTGGAGTGGGTGTAGTTTAGAGCTACAGGCTGAATCTTGGCAGCTCTGGGCTGCTTTCCTTGGAGGTGTTCTTCAGGTTAGACCTCTGCATAAATAAAGGATGAGTTACGTTTTTGGTGCTGCCTTTCCTGCAGCCTTTTGAAATACAAATAACTTGCTCTTAAATTCAAGAAAGAGAACGAAAAAATTAAAGCTGATGAGTCTGTCATGTGTTGGAGGAGAAACTAAAAAAGGAAAATAAATGGTAAACGGGAGAGCTGGTTTTCCTTCAGCTATGAGCTGTTGTCTCCTTTCACCACACCTTGAAGTTGTCTAACTCAATACTTCTGTACTTCTTAATTTTATTTTAATGTATCTATTCTTAACTGGTTATGATAGCTGTTATATAACCATATGCATATAGCGAAATAAAGCAGGTCTGCTCTTGAAGTAGAGGTAAAATACTGTTTAGGTGAGCAGTTCACACCACAAATGTTCCTTGGGAACGAGTGTCAACTTCTGTGGTTGTCCTGGTTGAAGATGCACGCGTGCGGATGACTTTCCTGTTGCCTAATTGTGTTTTTAATTGGATGATAGTCAAGGGGTTCTCATTTGAACAATATGTTTACTAATTGCTGAGTATCGTGGCCAAGCTGATTAAGAAATGAAATCTGAAAGAGCCAGATCCTCCCCAGGCTGGCGTTGTTGCCGGTGGGTGCTGAATGTCTGCTTCTGATTCGGTATTAAACGTGGAGGTGAGCTGCTGAGCCTGGAAAAATGAAATTAAAACTAGGATCTTCTCATTGCTTTACATTTTCTTTGGGATCTGCAGATGCTCTGAAAGCATTTTGTCTGACTTGCTGAGAGACTTGTGGGCTGCAAGAGGCAAGGTTTTCATTTATTTTAGCCCTCTGCGTGTTCTGGGGCTTAAGCCAATCCTAGAGGACTGTAAGTGCTGCTCCACTGCTGTCCCCTTCTTACCAAATGTGTGTTACGGTTGGATTGTCAGCTTTCATGAACATGAAACAAAAGAAATAAAAAATGGAAGACATGAAATTTAGAGTTTTGAGCTTAGAAGTCATCATCTGAAGCATAGGAAGGGAAAACTAGTTGTAGCTATGGGATGGGGCAGGTTATTTAGCATGGGCGTTTTGGACTTCAGAGCTCTCCTTTCTCATGGCTCTGTGGTCCGTGGGCTCTGTGTCCCAGCTTTAAATCTCCACTGCTGTCTTTCTGCTGCTTTGGCCCAATTTCTCATGGTGTCCTCTTCTGGACATCCTGTGTCATTGCTCTGTCATCATGTCAGTGCTGCTTTCAGAACAATAGCAAAAATATATATATGTATATATGTATGTTGAAAAATGTTGGGAATTCAGGTTTTTGTTGTTTGTGTGTTGTTTTTTTTCTTCCCCTCCCCTCCATTATTCAATTTAAGAGACCATTTCCTAATGTTCATCTCCTCCTTAATGTTTACTGTTGTGACTGTCTTTATCAGTAGAGATGTCCTGGTCTGTCTGGTATCCCACTCCAGCTTCTGGCTTATAGAAATGCCTCTGGGTAATTAACACAGTGGTTGTTTATGGACTTGCTGAACAGATGCTGCTTTATTCCCTTTCTCTGCTGGTTGTTTTTTTGCTTCTTATTCAAGTAGGTGGAATATTCCCCAGTTTCTTTTATTATAGGGTAAACAAAATTGTCCCGATCTATCTTCTCCAATTTCAGTTAGAATTGTCCTTTGAAACTGAAACTCAAATCTATTTTTAGCTGAAAATCCTTAGAGAAAGTAAGTCTAAAAAAGCCAGAAAACGTTGCAGTGGGGAAGTGATATGTTCAAATAAACCTTACAGAGGTAGTGCTCACCCAGCAGATGAAAATATTAAGTCGGGGGATTGTTAGGCGGAAGAATCTTTCTGAATCTCTTTGCTTTCTATCTGTAAGGTAACCTGATTATCACAGTAATCTCTTTTGCTCTGTCAGTTTGAAAAGATAGTATCATCTGTCATTCTGTAAGAAAAACCCAAAACCCTCAAATAATTGTAGGCAAACACGAGCATTCCTTATTTGAGCTTTGGTTTAAAAATGAGAGCAATACTTACTCAGCCAGAAGCACATTCTGTATTTTATACTTGTATATAAAAATAAATATAAGATATACATAAAAACATAAATATATGTAATGGGAGAAGGCACTGCATTTTTTTGAGCAAATGCATTGGCACAAGGTTTATGTTGTGTGCAGTTTCTGCAGATGTTATCAAGGCTGTTGGGCCACTACCTATTAAATACTTTATCATCTTAGCAGACATCTACCAAGGAGTGCTGGCACAGCCTGAGCGTGCCCAAGCTCATGTAAGCCAACAAACACTTTTTTTTGTCTTCTAGAAGTGGAGCTTGAATGAGCATAGGACTAAAGCATTGGAGAGCACCTAGAGGCGTGAAGTGTTTTGAGAGGTGTTGGATGCCCTGTCCTGGAGACATTTGAGGTCAGGCTGGATGGGGTTCTGAGCTGCTGATGGAGCTGCAGGTGTCCCTGTTCATTGCAGGGCAGTTGGACTGGGTGACTTTGCATGGTCTCTTCCAACTGAAACAATTCTGTGACTTCACTCAACCACCTAAGATGCCTATGGTACTAAATAAGAGGAATATTCTGTTATTTTCAGTTTGGCAGCCTGTCCTGAGACAGCCACCAGCAATAACCTGTATGATGAGGTAACTCATTTAGCAGGGAACCCATTTTCTGTTTGCCAAGCAAAGGATGCCTGGTGGACGGTATAAACTATGTATTTTTTCAAGGCATCTGAAATCAGCATTTGGCAACATTGAGTGTTGAGTGGCAACACTGAGTGCCTGACCCATAACCAGAGGTTTTCAGCAAGAAGCACACCGTATACAGACATTCGTCCTTCGGGAGCATCTGGCCAGTGCCAGCTCTCTCCTGTCCTGCCTCTCATGTCCTGCTTGCACATATCCCAAGGCATCCCTAGAGTACCTGATGAAGTTGTGGGGACTGGTGAGCAGAGCCTTTGGGCAGTCCAAAGGGGGCATGATGCCCAGCATGGCACTGCAGGCATTTGGCTGTTGTCATTAGAGCTGGCACCCTTTTGGCAGCCAGGGGGACACCTGTGTGCCACTCTGAGCGAAGGCAGCTGGCAGTACTCTGGGTAGGAAAGTCCACAAGTTCTGCACTTGCAGTAATGCTTCAAGCAGAGGAAGGGATGTCCTGGCCCTGTTAGATCAGCGGAAGCCAGAGCACAGCTATGGGTGCAGGAGGGTTGTTGTGCCCATGGCTTCCTGTCCTGCCTCCAGAAGGGGTTTAGTGGCCAAATGTGAACCTCCAAGGAAACTCATGATCCTCGGCTGAAGACCTTTTGAGATTCTGTCTCTTTTTAAAGTCATGCTCGTACTTCCCGTGCAACAGCTCAACAGGCCAGAGCATAATGGGTGTGCTAATAACCACAATTAAGCAAAATCTAACTTGCAGGAGGTCAACAATCAAAGAATACAATTTCCCAAGGAGACGAGATTACAGCTACTTCCATTTCTGCTTGGTACTGAGTGTAGCTGGAGGTCTCTCTGTAGGGCTGCAGATAATAATGTCACAAATTTTGCTGGCAGGTGTTGACCTCTAAAGACAGAAAGAAAGCTCTCATGGCCACCTCTGAGCCTTTTTAGTCTAAGAAATGGCTTTCAGCAATGCTTCAACAGGCTTTCCTTCTTCATTCAAGTCTGTGAGCCACCCAGATGGCATACTTGAGGGATTAGCTAGTGAATGCATATTTTTGTTTGACCTGAATGTGATTTACACCTTGCTTAGTTGTAGAGTAATTTTCAGGCTGTTGCAGTGGATTAAATAATCTATTATGATAGCATGCATGGCTGCGTGAAGCCATTCTCTAACAGGTAATGGCATACACCAATTGCATGTGTTTTCATAAGGATTTCTCCCTGCCTTTGCAACTGGTTTGCACTCTGGTTCTTACCCCGGATCTGTGGGATTTGGGAATTGATTCTCCTAAATATCTAAAACTGAAACTCGGTAGGTAGTTAGGAATTTAAGCAGTGAATAGTTGTTTCCTGTTCCTGTGTGGTGTGCTGGCTGTCAATTGCTTATTTTCTGATCTTGATTTGCTTTGGCCAAATATTTGCGGTGCCTTTTACAATGAATTACAGATGTATCCAATTTAATTCAAAGAATATCCTGCTTCATCACACTCCTCATTTGCTCCCTTATTTCTGAGGCTTGGGTGAGTTGCTGAGATTGGCAGCACACAAAGTGGGGAGGAGCTGCTTCTCAAGTCAGTGGCTGCAGCTTGAATTCCTTTACCAAGAGCGGTCTGTCTTGTTTTAAGCTGTCAAAACAGCATTTGACTGAGCCTGCAGTTAGCACAGGCACTGCACGATGTGGGGAGTAACTCTGAGACTCAGGTCAGAGCCACGTCTTCTCCCACACCAACAGGAATCCCCAGGCAGTGCTCACCTCCATTCTGCTTTGGAATGGCTTGGAAACTCTGAATTTTGGTACTGTTTTGGTGAGGTAACTATGAGCTTCCTGTGAACAAATCAGACCGATTAACTCATTCCCACAATTAAAGCAAAACATGTTTGGCTGGCATTTCTGCAGATTGTACCGAGTTATGCGGGGAGGGTGAAGCTCATTAATTGTCCATCTCGTTATTGCTACAAGTGTCTGTAATGCTGACATCGTGTGTCACCAATGGGTGTGCTTTGTTGCTGTCAGGAAGCACGAAAGGAAAGGTAGCTTAAGAAAATGAAGCTGGCTCAGTGGGATTTGAGTTGCTGCTCTGGATCAAGGAAAGAGCAGTTCAACATAGTGGGGACATGGCAGCAAAGTGTCGGAGGAGACCTGTATAGGACTTCGCCTTAAAGGACTCCTAATGACTCTAAGGAAGTTCTTGATCTGAATGGATTATTCTGCCTGAAATGAGTGAGAGACGCTGAATGTTCTTTGCTTGGAAGAAACCAAGCTCTTATATGGAGAAAGCCTTGGGAGGTTAACAGCAACAAAGAAGTAAGAAAAGGAGAAAAAAAAGTCAAACCTGATGCAGCCTGAAAACTTTTTAAGGTTTTACGGCAAGACTTTCTTCTCTGATCAGTTTTTAGAGTTCTTGAGAGACGTGTGTGCATGGAGCAGCAGTCGGGCAGCTTTGAGCTGTGCAGTGGATGCACAAAGAATATTGATTGGCTGCAGCTTTCACCAACCTCAGCAGTAAAATTCTACAGGGTCAAGAATTTTAAATGGACAAAGTGTTCTGGAACGTTTCCTGTCACATATTAATCACAAACCCGGGGTTTCTTTAACAAAAGGCGTCAGGGCTTCTCTTTTCAGCAAGCTTTTTGAAGGTAGGAGCAGCGGTCTGCCTTTGTTGAGGCCGTTTTCATGTCATTTCTGTGTTTGGTGCTGTTCAGTTGGGTGGCTGGAGGCCTGGAAGGGTGGTTCTTAGCATCTGGTGTACACTCAACCACATCTCTTTGCAATGATTGCATTTTCTTAGAGCTGAACTTCCTTCCTCTGCTTTGCCTGCCTGATATTTCCCATTCAAGCCTTATTGGGTCCCATTACCACCTTGAACGTTGACTTGAGGTGGAAATGAATATTGCAATTATATGATTTACTTTTGCATAAATTAGTGTCCTTTTCTCTTAAATGCCCTGCCATTTTGGACAAGTGCAGTTTATTAACAAATAATGGAGGTGGTTTGAAAGGTTCATTTCTGTATGCAGGGAAGGAAGGCTTCTCTGTGACCTGAACCAAAGCAGAGTGCTGCTTTTGGGGCTTCTTGCCTCTGTGCTCCTGCAGATGCTGGGGTAGGAGCGGGTGTTGGAGGTTAGGTAGGTTAATGGGAGAGTTGCATTGGGGTGTCAGGGGGCTGCTTCTGTTGGAGCATTGCAAAACCGGGTGGGGATTGTGATGAGGGGTTGCAATGACATCGATGGTTTTGCTCCAAAGGGAAGGAGAGGCAGCTTCTGCATTTGTGAAGAGTCTGAAGCTGCCATGGTTGGGCAGTGCTGTCCTCTGTAGAACATTAGATTTGTGGAGAGCTCCCATCTGAAGTTTGATGAAGGTGTCTTGGTGGAAAAGCTGCAGAAAGCAAGCATAGGGCTCAGCACTGCATCATGTGGATCGAGGGTTGCTGTTTCTGGGAGCCTGGTGGAAATAGCAAGTGTTAAATCCAACTATGTAGCATCCTTAAAAAGTGCTAGATGTTTTCTTTAGGAATCATGAAGCATGTAACATCCTTATGTTCTCCAAAGGGTTTGTCTGGCAGCTCACTGTGAAATGATTGAAGGAGAAATAACCAAAATAACGGCAGGGAAGGAAAGGCAGCAGTCATCAAATTGCTGACAACTTTGTAGCATAGTACCTTGAAAACTGTGGCTCTTTTCCTGTTTCCTGGCCAGTGACCAAGGTTTAATGCCTTTGAGGACAACAGCATATTGTCAAATTGTGATTGGGACTCAGTAATTTTGCCTCGGGCTTCCAGTTACTGCTGGATTTTGGGATGTCTGAGTGTGAGCCAGTCCTTGCATTCCAAGTGTTTGCCCATTCTCCTGCCAATTAGCCGTGTTTTAGGCTAAGAAACATCCTTGCTGCTAACCAGGAGCTGCAAGAAGTTGCAAGGTAAGTGTTGCAAACAGTGGGAAGGAAATCCTTGCTACGCAAAGGGCAAGAAGATAAAAGAAATGGGGTGAAGAGAGAAAGGTATTCACACAGCCAGCGGATTAATAGGGCGCAAAGCGTAACTCTGCATCCTCACTCTCTTGATTTGAAAAACAAAGCAGCTTCCAGCTCATCTGTGATATTAGTTTTTATACGGATACCTTTAATCCTATAGTTTCCATTTTCAGAGCAAACAGAGATGTGTTTATCTTTCTTATAAGCCCTCTTCCTATCCTACGTGCTGTATTTTTTGAAGCTAACGACTTCGATACTCAGAAAGCAGTGGCACAGGGTGCTTGTGACAGCTTGTTGGAGGCATCTCTTCCTGGTATGGGGCTGTGGGCTCAGTGCCCCAGCAGGGCAACATCCTTGCCCAGCCCTATGGAGGAAGCTGGGGGCACTGCTGTGTGCACACCTCCAGGTAGAGCTGGCTGACCACCACTGACTGGCTGCACCACGCAGGTATTTTCAGTTGTGAATGATATCTTTCTGTTGTTCTCTGTTGGCTGTAGCTGAAGTCGGGCTGTGTATTTTACTAAAGAAGTGAGTGTTTTGCTGTCACAGATGCAGTGTTCCACATGTTTAAAGGAAGCCTATGGCAATCCCCAGCAGGTGAGCTTGTCATCACTGCAGAGTAGTTCTTCCCGGTGCCTTGGCCTCTCCCTTCAGCTTTCAAGTAGTGAAAGCCCTGAAGTGCCTTTGGGAACCACTCTGGTTAAGGAAAGGTTTTGCATTACAAAAAATCAGAATAGAATGCAGTGCTGTGAAAGGGATGCTGACTGTCTGAAAACAGGGTGAATGTTCTATCTAGCAGTTCCAGAAACAAGAGCAGCTGCAGCAAAAGTTTGCAACTATGGGAAATTTTCCGATGTTTTCTCAATCTTTCTGTTTTCTTTTATTTAAAATACTTTCTCTTGCTCTGTTGTCCTATTTTGTGTCAGTATGCCTTTCTCCTCCTCCCCACTTCACGGCTCTTCCTCTCCACTTGCCAAAAGATGCCCTGATAAAGTATTGCAGAATTGGCAGTTATGCGCAAAACCACTTGAAAGAGCACTTCTACCTCTGTTTACCTCCAACCCATCCATATAACTGAGCCCCACACCTTGCTTGGTATGTGGGATGGGTGTCTTCCATCCACAGCGATGGGGCTGAGCTCCCAACACCCAGGTCAGCCTGCCTTGACTCCTCCTCCCCTCAGAGCTCTCAGCTCCTTCTGCCCTGCCTGCAATGGTCTGCAGAAATAACATTGCTCTCAGCAGTCATCCCTGCTGAACTCCTTGGCATTACTTGTTTTGGTGAAGCAGAGCCTCTGTGCACAAGTTCATAAGTTTGGTGCTTGCAGTCTCTTTCTGTAGCTGCTCTTGGCCAAGGTTTGTGTGCAAGGGAAATGCTGTTTCTGATTTTCTGGAAGAAAGGTGGAGTGCATCTGTGTGGATGGATGGCGTCCCAGATCTTCCAGACTCAGAACCCTGGGCGACAGATGAAGAAAGAACTATCAAAATATTGGCAGTGCTCAGGCAGAAGAACTGTGGGGAGAAAAATATTGCCTGGGTTTCAGAGCTTTCTTTGGGCAGTTCTGATTTGGGGTGGTTCACATCAGGCCCATCTCATTGTCCTTGAGCTTGACCTCAAGAATAAACCTGTCCTGTGATGAGCATCCTCTTGTTACTTAACCTGGGGGAAGGATGCTGCCCACCCACTGAGAGCCTTCTCTCTGTCCTATATCATTTTCCAAGTCTGCCTCCTCTTATGGTTTTGCTTTTATTTTTTTTTTTTTTTACTGTCACTGAAATCAGTGCAAAGATCCAGTGTCTGTGTGCCTAAAAATGCATTTCTACATGTATAAATGTAAGTATGCATTTAATCTGCCCAGTCACAATACTTCTCCAACACATCTGTTGCTGAACAGATGCTGTCTGCATTGGTCGATTTGGCTGTTGTTGGCCTTCTGTACTTGATGTTAACATAAATATTTGAAGAGTAATGAAGATCTAATTGCTGTGGTATAATCTAATGTAACGTGGGAGAATCCCAGAGGTTTGGCTTGCTCTGAGTGCCACATATCCCAACAACATAGCTCCTACTTTTTGCAGTTGAGTTCACATCTTAAAGGGAAGGAATCAGCTACACGGGTGTCTTTGCTGGCACATGGGAGCAGATGTTGGCTGCTTCAAGAGGTGTGTGTAAACAGCCTAACCTCTGCCAGCTGAAATGATGCTTAGCAATGAATGGAGAGCAGGCAATATTTATAATACAAACTTAAATCACTACTGTACAATATTCAAAGAGTGAAAGGTAATCCAAGAAAAGGAGTGTAAGAGCATTTTGCAGTATTGAAGAACTTTATATGTGTGAAGCTTTTATACAACTTGAGGATTGTTTTACTACTTGTTTTAAAACCTTTGGAACATAATTTGTTGCATAACTGATACAATTATTCTTTGCACTTGCATTTGTAACATAGAGACAGCACAACTGTGGTTAATTAAAAGCGGTTGTGTGAGTGGAGGAAACAATATCAGAAGTCATACAGATACCTGTGGCTTAGATGGGATTCCTCTTTTGTGGGATCTCCAGGAGCTTCACTAGAGGCTTAAGTACTGCTGTCCTCACCTAACACATCTGTGCAGAGGGCTCAGGAGCTTTGCTTTGCAAAGTGCTGACCTCTCTCCACAGCAGACTTCATGGGCACCACGGCTTTCCAGCAATCGTGCAAATTGGACTAATGTTAAAAAATAGGAGGCGGTACTTTCGGAGCAGCCAAAATGCTTGATGCCTTGGTTGATTTAATGAGTGCCCTTTCCTATAAGCGTGTCCCTTCTATAGCTAAGGGATTTCCAGCAGGAACACATTTTCTTCCTGACGCTTGCTGCTAGTTTCTTTGGAGATGATTTAATCTCTGTAAAACTGGCCTCTCTACTTGCCGTTCTTGATTATATTGCTATTTAACAAGCCATATTACATTCTTGGGGGGAAAAAAAAAAAAAAGGAAAAAAAAATCAAATCAGGAAATTGAGCAGTAGACAGTAACAAGTTAAACACTTGTGGCTGCTTTTTTTTTTTTCTTCCAGTGCTGTTTTCACTGATGGGAAGTGTATGTAATCAAGTTATTTCTGAATTATCTTCAAGCTGGGAGAAAAAGAAAACTTGGGGTAATGAATAATTTGAAAGTAACTACATAGAGACACTGCTGTAAATGATGGCCCATGACTGTGCCTTGTACAGCTCAGTCCCTGCCTTCCCAGCTGGACTCTTTGGTTTTGCTTTTGCTGTGGGTCTCGTTTGGCTGCAGTCTGAAACATGGTGGATGTCTAAAGGTGCGGATGGAGATGGTGCTGTGGGAGGGGGGAGGTCTCAGCAAATCTTACACAGAAAAACAGCAATTCTGGGTTCTGTGCAGCAGATTCCACCTGTGGTGGGGAGCCGATTGGTGAAAGTCGGTGTGCTTTCCTGACCATAGCAAGTATCACTAACCAAGAAGAGTCAAGGCATGTGCTTATGGCTGTGTTCTCTGGGGCTGAGAGGGCTGGTGTCTGGCAGCTCTTCTAAATCAAGCATGTCCCTGAGGATGGGGGAAGGTGCTTGTGTCCTCAGGGCCAGAAACAAGGACAGGGCTCCATCACAGAGTGGCCAAAGGCAGCAGAGATGCTGTTGGGACTTCCTCTGTGCTTGGTTAGGGCTGGAGAGTCTGAGCTGGTAAATATACCCCCACTGAGTCTTCAGCCATGATCCCTGTTGCGTCCTTAGGTGTTCATCCATCCAAAAATACTCCCCAGTAGGGCCTCCTGGGAAGCCGGTCCAGGGAAATCCACCCTTCCCTCAATGTGTTGAGCGGAACAGGGAGGCTTTCTCCCTGCCCTTGCTTGCTTTCTGAGAGGGGAGAGGTGTGCTCAGGCATCCCAGTGCCCAGGGGAAGGGTTGGTTGGGAAGGACCGGGTCCCGCAGGCAGTACTGTGCAGAGCTCCCAACACCTCTGGCACTGCGGGGATGCAAGAACTAACTGAAGTTTCTTTCTAATGTCCATCATTTTATGGTTGGCTTGTGCCCTTGAAGTGAAATGTCTTACATCTGTAATACAGCCACGGTAATTTTGTTTTAAAAGTACCCTATTTGATTAAGAACTGTCCATGAAGGCAAATGTCACATCTCCAGGTGGAGGCTCGGCCTGGCAGAGGTCAATGAGAAGTTTCCATTCAACGGGGCTTTTCCTCCGACCAGGGCACGAGGCTGCTCTGCTGCACGGCACGGCCCATTTGGCACTGCAGCAATGTCAGTTTGTTTCCTATTACTGACATACAGTTGTCCTTTCCTTTATTGCGGTAATAACTTCTTACAAATACCTTTTTTCAAAAAAAAAAAAAAAAGTTATGAAGAATGTCAGTTTTATCTTAATTTTGTCCTAACCTTTACGAAATAGATGAAATTACTCCTGGAAGTAATACAGCAGCCTTACTCACACTGAGTGACTCTGGCCAGTCAAGACAAGCTATGCACTTGGTAATATTCGTTAGAGCATGAAATGTGAAGAGCACCTGACCTGCTGCAGGAGTACAGGCCTTGGGTGCGTTTCAACAACAAGAATATGGTGCAGCATGATGGAGAAATGCAGAAGCATTGAAACAGACCTCTTGTTTAACTAGATTTTAACCCTAGCAGGTTTTCTTTTTCTCTTGTGAATCTTTATAGGATCATAGAATCATTATGGTTGGAAAAAACCTCTGAAGATCACCCAGCCAGCCCCACCATGCGCACTGGCCACATCTCCGTGGTTCTGGCACACCTGCAGGGATGGTGACCCCACCACACTTTGGGTACCTGTGCCACTGCACTATCGCTCTTACATAGAAGTAATTCCTAATATCCAACCTGAACGTCCACTGGAGCAACTTAAGGCTCTGGTCCAATCTAGTCCTGTCTGGTCCTGTCAACTGATGCTGTATAAAATATTGCAGTGCTTTATCGCTGTCTTGTGGCACCGAATCATCGGAGAACGTGGAGGAAGCAAGGTGCTTTACATCCAGGATAAAGAATTGCTTTTCCTGAAGGTGTAGCTCTCTGCTTATGACAGTTTTAGAGAGCAACCTGCATCTGTTGAAGTGTTTCCCAGCAGCACAGGTGGATGTTTTAAGCCAAGTGAAATTGGGGAGTTCTTGTTGTGTTGATGCGTTTGAATCAGTTATGGACTGAGCACGGGGATTCTGAGGGGTGTTTGGTGGTGGTCTTAGCACTCGTGCATAGAGAATGGTAGGAGAACTGCTGGGATTCTGCCTGTGCTGCACTTTCTAGCAGGGCCATCTGAGCCTGCTCCCAGCCTCGCATTTGTCATCCTGGCCCTGTTTCCCCCCAGAACAGCTACGCAGCTCTTCTCACCTCCTGGTAAAGAGTTGGCAGTGTGCTTTGCTGTAATAAATGGGGGTGATGCTCTGGAGGAGCTGATTCAGCCGTGGAAGAAAATAATTGGTTTTGTTGATTCTTTTATTCTTTTTTCAAGTGAAAAACAAAAGAGGAATCTCAAGGGAGAATATAGGCTTGTTTGTTCATCAGCCTTTTTAGTACCCCTCTGCAATGTTTTTTTTTTTTTTCCCCCTTCTATAAAAGCATGCTGCCCCAGCCCGTGAGGCTGCTTTATTAGCAGGAGTCAGGGGGATTGAGACAGCAGTGTTGTGGTGCTGTTGCTTTTAATAAATAAACATAGGAGGTCTGGTTGTAAACAACTTGGAAGGAGCACTCCCTGATGCTGGGGATGAGTGAGGATAGCAGACATGGAATTGAGGCTGTGGTTTCTGAGCCCTACATTGAGATGCTCTGTGGTGTTTCTGTGACCCCCTTGTTTTAGAGCCTGGTTCTGTGGTTTGACTTCTTCAAGTGCTTTCCACAGAAAGAAAGTCACTCTGCACATGAGTCACTGAAGATGCATCACTGGCATCTTAAGCATCTTCTAGTGTCTTGTAATTGAATGGTTATATTTCTATTGGCAATGGCCAAAAAAGATTGTGGGTACTGGTGGATGGCAGCTGGATGTGAACCAGCAGTGTGACCTCACAGCCCAAAACCAACCATACCCTGGGCCACATCAAAAGCAGAGCGGCCAGGAGGGCGAGGGAGGGGATCTGCCTTTCTGCACTGTGATGTGAGACCTCACGTGCAGTACCACATCCAGGTGTGGAGCCTTCAGGATGGGAGAGACACCCCAGGTCAGGCTGGATGGGGCTCTGAGTGCTGACAGAGCTGTAGGTGTCCCTATTCATTGCAGGGAGTTGGACTGGGTGGCCTTTAAGGGTGCTTTCCAACACAAATAATTCGATGGTTCTATGAAAGTACAGAATTAGACCTGGATGGTTACTCCAGTATATGCAAGAAAACAGCTTTTCAGTAGAAGCCATTTCCCCTCGGGCTGTATTGGGGTGTAGAGGTGCCAGCTGAGGAGCACAGGAGCTTGGGCTGAGAGCAGCAGCTGACCTCAGGCACCGAGTGCCACCGAGTCTGTCTGCAGTGAATGGCATGGGCCAAATTAATCGCTAACAGCAGTAGGCACAACTCATCGGCAGTACCCATCAATTATTTATGTCGGTGACAGCTTTAAGCCTGAGTTCTCGAGTTCATTTAAACACCACTCAAATCGATGATATGTTTTGAAATATGGCAAGGAACACTTTCATAGAAGAAAAATCCATAGAGGGTTATTAAATGTGGAGAAACTACCTGTGGCTTTGGGGCTCCCTTGGCAAGAGCAGCTGCAGGCTGGGAGAGGATTCACTGAAATATGGCAGATCTGCCCTAATTGTGTAGTCTTTCCTTGGGCCTCCCCCGGCTGTAATTTGTTGCAGGGTTATGTTTGTGTGTTAAGTCTGATTCCTTCTGTGTTGGGTTGGCTATACCGGAAAGAACTCCTTAGAAAGAGATGAATGACATTGCTCCAAACGCATCCATGGTGGGCTTCCATCGATGCTGGGGTCACTACAACAGGGTGAAGCCTTTTTGCCACCATCTGTGCCCGTTCAATGCTGCCCCAGGGCCGGGCTGGCAGCGCCCCAGCACCCAATGCTGCAGCAGCGATTAACTGATGTGCCCATGAGGTTTCCCCCTTCACAAAGCCCTCTTTCAGCAGATTCCTTATCTGCTATCAAGGGAGTGTTTACAGCAGCTAAAGCTCTTAAGTGCCTTGTCTCTGAGACTGATGGTGATAATTAAAGCAGCGCTTTCCAGCCCTCGCCTCTCCTTCACTGAATTGCTGGGAAGTGGGAATGGGGTTGTGTGAGCCAACAGGAAACTGTGGAAGTCCACGTTCAGCAGTTTAGCGTGTATTATTTCTTGGGCTTGTTAGTTGTCCTCACTGTTGGATGCAGATACCTAGCTTGTGAAAACCTCCAGACAGGGAGAGAATTGCCTGACGATTGGAGGCTGGGTTGTTTTTTTTTTCCCTTCTGTGCAGAAAGAAGTCCATCAGTACATGCTGTAATTGAATCAACGTAAGACCTGTGTGTGCTGAGTTATGAAATGATGGGAGGGGTAGTGCCGTATTCTCTTTGTGGATGGGGAAAAAAATAAAAAAAAAAAAAATAAAAAGAAAAATCAAATGAAACAACTGATTTCTGCTCTGCTACAATTACAGATGAAATAGCACAGAACAGCATCCAGCTATGAAGACAGACGCAGAGAACGTGGCTGGTAATCACAGTGACACCAGGATGAGTTTTTCTAGAAGTGCTGTGAAATTGTGCAGTAAATGATGTTACACAAGATGCATTATGCCCTGTTTCAGTAAATAAGCCTCCTGACAAGAGGCCCAACTGAGGCGGTCTCAGATGGCTTCCCCACTGCCACGTTGGGGCTGTGTGCTGAGGCTCAGCCACTCCAGCAGTGCCAGGACTGCTGCTGAGGGCTCAGAGACTCACGCAGCTTCTGTTGTGTCTCCTCTCTTTTCCTTTTGTTGCCTCCTCAGTCCTGTTCCTTTTTTTTTTTCTGTCCTCCCAGCCTGTGGTTCTGTTTCATGGTGCTGATGAGGTAGAAGCTGCCTGCTGCCTGGTGTGCTGTTTGTGGGGATCAGGCCGTCCCCTAGAGGTCCCTGCAGGTTGGCAAAGGTGACATAGGGCTGCTGTATCTTGTGAAAGCATCTGCCTGGTTCCATGGTAGCAGCCCTCCTTTGAAAGGGCTCCATCGCTGTCTTCAGTGGAAGCAGGACTAAGTTTTGTGTATCTCTAAGCACTGTCTGTGATGACCTAGCTGCTCAGCAGGAGATGGGCTGCATAGCCCGGCTCACGCTTGCCGAGTTGTGATCTGTGGGGAGGTTTAGCACGGCCAGTGGCACAAATGTTTGCAACTGTGGTCACACTAAATTTTTGGGCATCAGCTGAAAGTGTGCTGCAATGAGTAACTGCAGAGGAGAGTGGGATGTGCAGGAGGGTGAGCCTTGGTACAGCTCAAGCACAGCGTGGCAGAAGGAGGTGACCAATAGCCCAGCAACCATGTTAAAACCAGTTAAAGTAATTCAGCTGCATCCTTGTGCATCGGAGCTTCCAGGCCTTGGGCTATACAGCAGTGGTCCCTGTGCAGTACATGGGCTATGGGAGGAAAAGAAGCACTTGCCCTTGGTTTGGGCTGCATGCTTTTGGATAGGCTGTTTTGGGGGTAGGAGGCCAGAGCGACTCCTGGCTGCATTGAAGGCTGGATCCAAGGAAGGGATGCCATCCTGAGGGACCTGGGCAGGCCCAACAAGAGGGCTTACATAAACTGAATGAGGTTCAACAGGGCCAAGTTCAAGGAGGTGCACTTAGGTCGAGGTATTCCCTGACATGAGTACAAACTGGGACACTGAGAGCAGCTGTATGGTGAAGGATGTGGTGTTTCTGATGGATAAGATGCTGAGCCAGCAGTGTGCTCTTGCAGTCCAGAAGGCTGTTGGTATATTGGGCTGCATCAATAAAGGACTGGCAGCAGAGTGAGGGAGGGGATCGTCCTCCTCTACTCTGCCCTGGTGAGAACCCATCTGATGTATTGCATCCAGGCCTGGGGCCCCCAGCACCAGAGGGAGGTGAAGCTGTTGGAGTGGGTACAGAGGAGGGATATGAAGATGATTAGAGGGCTGAAGCACCTCTCCATTGAAGACAGGTTGAGGGAGATAGGCTTGTTCAGTCTGGGGAAGGCTCCAGGCAGACCCCATTGCAGTCTTCCAGTACTTGAGGGGAGCTCAAGGGGAGGGGTTGGGGGAGTTACAGGAAAGGGGAGTGACTTATTACATAGGCAGGAAGTGATAGGATGAAGGGGGATGGTTTTAAATTAAAATAGATGAGAGTTAGATTAGATATTAGGAAATTGTTTACTCAGAGAGGTGGGGCATTGGCGAAGGCTGCCCAGAGAAGCTGTGGGTACCTCATCCCTAGAGGTGCTCAAGGCCAGGTTGGATGGGCCTTGGGCAACCAGATCTGGTGGGGACAACTAGCCCATGTGGGGGCTGGAACTGGGTGGGCTTTAAGATCCCTTCCAACCTAAGCCATGACTGTATAATTCTATGACCCGGCATTGTTTTTTCACCCAGGAAGCACAAAGTAACTATGAAAGGAGCTGAGCTGAGGCCATTAGGGTCTGTCCTCTGGATAAACAATAAGGCAATTCATTCGGGAAGTAATGATGCAACAAGAGCATGCAAATAGTCAGCTCACGCATGAAGCCACACAGTGCATTGGGTAGAAGCTGCTTCTTTAGCCTCCAGTACCTGCATTCTTTACCCAAAAGAACACTTAGGGAAAGAGGGGCTCTTCCCCTGCTGTGCTCAGTGCTCACACAGAAATGGGTAAGTGTGCAGCACTGTGTCTGAACCCGTTATGTGCTGCTTTGTGGGCTATCACTGGCAGTAGGTGCTCTCCAGGAGCCATGAGTACATGTTACAGTATCATGAGGTTTAACGGCAGTATAAAAAGCATCATCAATATTAAGTTGATAGAAATTCTGGCATTCAGTTGCAGCGTTTGATGACACGTAGCGGCTTTGTTCCTTGCAGTAGCTGTTAGCATCGTTGGCTGTGGCACCCTCTTAGCACAGAGCAGAAATGCGAGGCGGCAGTGGGCTGTCCGAGTCCTATTTTTGATGATACACCCCCATTTAAGCAATGGAAATACATGCTCTGAAATGTTGACTTGCCAACTTCTTTAGGAGGGAGATGTTTAATGAGCACCTACCAGGGTAAACAAGTTGAGTTCCTCGAGTCGCAGTTGGAGCTGCAACTTTTTCTCCCTTGGTTATCAAGGAGTATATTCTGCATGGAAAATTCACAGCTTACAAAGATGTCTGGTTGCTGAATAATGTAATTAAAGTAAATATAGCAGAGTAGGGGCCTAGTCCCATGTTCCTAATGAGTAAAAAATAGCTGTTGAGTAGTGAAATGTCAGCTGGGCTTGTTTTGGGGAGAGGGAGGGAAGAAAGAGCTGTTTAGGCTTGGGGGGAGAAAACAGGCAGAAAGGTCGGGGGCAAAACAGAACAGGAGGGTTTGGGGGAGGGGAGTTGAGAGGAGCCCCTACACCAGACTCTGGGGCAACATGGTGCCAGAGGCTCTGTGAGCTGAAAATGGGATGTGTGTAAAGGGCAGATCCTGGAGATGCTGCTGCTGGTGGAGCTGTGACAACTGCAGCAGATCCACGTGGTTCCTCAAAACTGATGAAGCACCTGGTTGTGCTTTGCTCAAGGTTTAGAGGCTTTTTTTTTATTCTTTTTTTTCCACTTGAGTGATTGCATAAAGGGTGTTTTTCTTCCTAAGCACTTGGCTTTTCTGTTTTGATGTTTTAATAAGTTCTGAGCCTGGAAAGCCAACTGTCGACAAATCTGTGCAAAGTTACTAAATTTGGTTTTTGGGAACGCACTCCTGGCAGGAGCATTGAGGTAGAAAACAGTGAGCTGAGCTCAGCTGACTTGCTCTTTCCAAGCCATGACATTTTGGTAGTCTGCATGGGGTGCTCCAGAGAGGCTTTTTTTGCCCTTCAAGCAATGGAGCCGGGGTGGCAGTTGTGATAACGGGAGCCATCATCTCCTGAAGGTGCCTTTTTCCAAGGGGAAAACCCATGTGCTGCTGTCTTGTGTTGCTGGGGGATGAAGGTCTCTCCTTGTCTCTGTGCCACTTTGCTCCATAGCAAAGCCAGGAGATCCTGGCAGGGCAGAATGTCCCTGGGAGAATTGTCAGGCACTGTCTGGAGGATCTCTGCTGGGATGATGAATCGTGCGCCTGTCTGCTTGCTGGTCTGAGGCTGCCAATTCAATCCTCGTTGTCTCTACCGTTTTACCCAGTGGGAATTAAAGACAGCTCTAGCTCACCTTGTTCCTGGCATCAGCACGTCTCACCCATCCCCAGAACAGAAAGCATTTGCTGCTTGCCTGTACATGCTGCAATTTCCATGGCGTTGGTTTGAGAGGAGGGAAGGCTGGGCAGAGGTGGGCTGTCAGTCAGGGCTGTTGGAGGAGATGTGGCACAGGGGGATTGCTCTTTCATTTTCTTTACCAACTATAAACAAAAAATGTGAATGCCGGTTGGTTGTGTTGTCTTATTAGCTGCATCTCTGACAAAGGCATCCAGTGGTTCCTTTATTATAAAGCTCTTTGCAAGAAAAGATAATGGAGTTAAGTGATCTGCTAGCTGGGAAGAAAAGTGGGCGAGATGATAGTGTCAGAGTGAGGACTGTGGTTTTATGAAAACCAGGCAATACCTATCCTTAGCGTTTATGCATGAGTACACAAACTTTCATCTACTGTGCTCTAAGGAAGATTTTCCCATCTAATACCATGCTATAAAATGCTTTTTCAGTGCATCCAAAGACAGTGTATTTCTTGACTTAGTATAATTTGTTATAAGATTTTTTGTATGTCTGGTTGCACTTAGTGATCTGCCAGTGCCTGGGCATTGCACTGATGTGCGGGTTTCCCAGAACCACAGTGTGCAGAAGTGCAATAACATACAGAAACATTAACCATAAAACTCTCCCGTGAACTTGTAGTAAGAAAGAGACCCAAAGCATTCAGGTAATCCCAGCCCTAACGTGTAATGAACAAGTTGGGGAATTTTGTCCCACTGCTCTTGAGTTGGTATGTGAAGGCTTGGGAGAGTTGGGCTGGTTTAGCTGAGGCAGGGCTCCGGGGTGACCTCACTGCAGCCTTCCAGTACTTGAAGGAGCTTACAAACTTCTCATATGGGCAAATAGTGGTAAGGCAAGTGGGAGATTTAGAATAGATGTTAGGAGGAAATTATTTATTCATAGGCTGTGGATGCCCCGTCCCTGGAGGTGTTCAAGGCCGGGTTAGAAGGGGCCCTGGGCAGCCTGGTCTAGTATTCAATGTGGAAGTTGGCGGCCTTGCATGTGGCAGGGGGGTTGGAGATTCATGATCCTTGAGGTCCCTTCCAACCCTGGCCATTCTGTGATGCTGTGAAGTGCTGGAACAGTTTGCCCTCCATCCCTGGAGGTTCACAAGGCCAGGTTGGATGGGGCCCTGGGCAGTGTGATCTGGTGTGTGGCAGCCCTGCGCATGGTGGGGGGGTTGGAACTGGGTGATCTTTAAGGTCTCTTCCAACCTAAACTGTTCTATGACTCTAAGGGAAAACTGACCACTTGTCCCTTCTCTTTGATTTGGTCTTCCTGTGAGTAGGAGATTGTCAGAGTGATGCTAAGTGGCAGGCAGAGCTGACTGCAGCAGCACAGACATAGCAGTTTCCCTTGCTAACGTAATGACCATGCTGCTGAACATCATCTCTGCGTGCCCATGCTCCCTGCTGTGGGTCCTGCTGTGTGTACTGCCAGTTCTTGGGAGGAGCAGACCTATGAAGTGGCGTTCTGGCACATCTTGGCCTTCAGACACCACATACTAAGGAAATTCTCCACTTGTGCGTCCTTGCCTTGAAATCATTGTGAAAACATGATTTATTTGCTTCTTGAACATGCAGAACTGTAGCATATGTGAAAACATATGTAAGAAATGTGAGGTGCCGTGTTTCGTTCTTTTTAATGGGGTTGGTTGCACTCGTAATGGAAAACATTTGTTTCTCTGATGTCCCGGTAGCTCCATGAGCTGCATGGAGGAGACAACGTGCCTTTGGGGACACACATCTGAAGATAAATTAATTTTTTGTGATATTTGTGCTGCAGACACAGGGGGGTGGAAATTCAGCATGCTGCCCTGGAAGCTGTGCTGCAGGAGTGGACTCTGACGGGGCCTCCGAGCTCACTGTGTGCTTTGAGCAGAACTTGGAATGAAGGGTGACACAAAAAGTGCTTTGGTTTGGCAGACAGTCTTCCTGGTCATACTGTGGGCAGTATGTCTTCACTGCTTTTGGTGGCCTTTCACTTTTGGCTCAGTGGTTGCCTACCTGTGCGACCTGGTGTAGGGAACCTGCTTTGGCAGGGGGTTGGACTCGATGATCTCTGGAGGTCCCTTCCAACCCCTACAATTCTGTGATTCTGTAGAGCTTTGCTGTGAAAAGATGTTTAGAGACAAACACTGGTTCTGGAGCCAGTCTGAATTTATAGCAGT
This sequence comes from Centrocercus urophasianus, assembly GCF_019232065.1. NCBI lineage: Eukaryota > Metazoa > Chordata > Aves > Galliformes > Phasianidae > Centrocercus > Centrocercus urophasianus. The sequence goes on from NW_024884756.1 coordinate 3,813,549, forward strand.
GTCACACAAGATAGTTAAATTCAAATGTGTGTCCAGTGTTTGCCATTTCAGTAGGCTGCAATCAGCTTGAATTGGTATTACCTGAATAAATCAAAGCGCTGAATAGCGCATATATTTCTTATACAGCAGAGAGCACATTGTCTAAGGGTGAAAACTGCAGAGCCTCTGCCTGGTGCTATTGCAACATAGAAGATCAGATTTTGGTGTATTGACTGATCCAAAACGGAATGTGCTTGTCACAGCAGCATACAAGCTGGTAATTACTGCGATTGCGCACAGAAATCTTCTAATCTGTCAGATGCCTACTGAATGGCCATACGTAGCCTCATCTGCCCAGACTGGCCCTACCATGTGGTTGTGGAATGGACAATCAGTTTGATAATGGCCACATTCACTGCTGGGACGCGTCAGCCTGGGGTTACACCTCCCGCTGATGCATCTTTTGTTTGTGCTAGGGAAAAGGAGTAGCTCTGCTTGTCTCTGCCATTTCTGTGCTAGGACGTTTCCCTCCAATGCGTTGTGACCGGAGGAGGGAGGAGGTCTCCTTTTGTGCTATCTTTTCTCTACACGCAGTGTTTTACTGCTTGCCTTCTTCTCTGCTTATTGCTGCTTTTCTACAAGATACTCTGAAAATATTCATACTAAATCTGATTTGATTTTGACTGGGGAAAACAAACTGCTTCCCATTTACCTCTGTCAGTTTCTTGGAGCCCTTCTTTTTGCTCACGTTTGCAGTTCCTCTTGCAGACATGCAGTGAGGCAATCGCATCTCTGCTTTTCTCATCCCTTTTCAGCTTGCCACGATTCTTCTGCTGCTGTCCTGCCTCATTTGCTTCTCCCTCTGATTCTCCTCATTAAATAAATTGCAGCTGGAATGTCCTGTCTGATGAACGGTAAATTGATATATTGCAGCACGAACTTCAAAAAGGAAAGAAGAATTTAATTACAGTGACCCATGTCCTTATCCCACCGTGGTCAGTGATGAAATGGCTGTCGACTTAATTGGGAACAAGGCAGTGCTCCCCCTGGTTTCACATAGCTTCTTTATTGCCTGTAATAAGTGGGGTTTTGCAGATTGTGTGAGGAGCAGTCGGGTCCAAAGCTTCCCTCTTTGTTGGTGCAATGGCTGGGGAGGTTTCCTAGCTGTAGGCCAGGGAGCTCCTTGATGGAGCTGATGGAGGAAGATACCACCTCTGTCAGGGGAAATAAGAAGGAACTCTGCAATATGAGATAGGAAATAACATACCAAGTGGGGATAAAATACATTCATTTGGCTATGACATTTTTTTGTTTTAAGTTCGGAAGAGAAAGCCATATGGAAATTGCCTTTCTGTTTTATATATTGAAATAGAGGAGCTCGGGGGCAGAATTGTAAATGATGTGGTTATGAATTTACTCTGCACTCGTAGGTGTGTTCCCTTATCTTGTTATGTGGCTGCTCCTAGGAATCCAATATTTAAGTTGGGATTGCACTACTTTTGCTGGCTGGAAGCATTGGGTTTTGCAGATGATGCTGTATGTCAGGTTTACCGTTCTCTTGGTAGTTTAAAGGAAGGGGAGAACATGCTCTCGTGGATCCCTCAGCGAGTCCTTACAACTCTCTGCCGTTCTCCTTCCTGGAGACAAGATTTACTCCAGCCATCTACAAGCGTATATCGTTCAGTGACTGCAGTTTCTGGTGTTGTCTGGAAAGCAAGGCTACTTACTGTGATAGAGCTAGGTTTTCCATTGTTCTTGGCTATAGGAGAAAGAAGAAAACAGTTTCTGGGAACAGAAAAGAGAACAGTTTCCGTTCCCTTTTCTTCTCCATGTACGCCATGTCATTACGCAGTTACGCTTTACTTCCTTTTGCTCCCCAAACACCTTTTCCCTGCAGTCGCTTGCTGCTGTTGAAGTGTTTTTGGCACTACGCACCGGATTGTCTTTGCTCTGAGAACAGCGATGAACTTGAGGCAGCACAGAAGTATATTTTAAACTCTCGAGTGCAGAAAAAGCAAACTTTGTACTTGTGTATCCACGTGTGTCTGATCCAAAGCATATCACAGATGTTCCATTGTGTTTGCCTTTCTCGTGTTTTGAATTTGTCACGTAGCCGTGGTCGGATCGAGCAGAAATGATGTGGAGTTGTGTATCTGGGTGCTTTGCTGTGGCGCCTCTTCAATCACCAGGAACATCTGAGCAACTCTCCTTGTGCCATTTCTGGTTCTCCTTGCATGTTAGCCAGCTTTCTGGATGCTGAGATGTCACACAGCAGCAATGGGTTTCTTTTGCTGATGAGGAGTTAGGAGGAGTCCCAGGGGTGCCCGGTGGTAGGGCAGCACCGTTCAGCAGCCCTGGGGCATGAGGGCACTGACATAATGCAGCACAGCGTGCTTCATGTATTTGCTGTGCATGATCTGGGCTCTTGGCAGGTGTAAGGTGTTCTCAGACTACCAGGCAAGAGCTGCTCTCTTCCTTCAGTTCTTAAAAAATTCATCTTGCTTTCTTACAGAAAGCAAACTGCTGCAGAAAGGGGCCGCTGCCAGCTGAGAGGGGCTGCTCTTGTGGAGGAGTGTCTGTCTGCCAGGGGTGCTCACGTGCACCTGCAGGGCTTCTGCTGCAGCCTGGGAGATGGCTGATGACTTTCTGGCCGTTTGTCACCCAGAGACTAAGCCTAAGGAGCGGGAGGAAATTAACACATGTTAATATATGCTAGTTTAATTGAGAAGCGCTGTTTTCATCAACTGCTGTTTGAAGAACGCAGCTAAGTATCTTTATAAGCTCAAACAATCGTTGGCTCTTAAAAGCTTTTGCACAAATACAAGGCTCTTGCTGCCTTTAAAGAGGTTTAGAGTTGTGAACTGTTCAGAACCCAAATCTATGGGTGAATGCTGTGCCTGCTTTTCAATAAAGCTTATTAAAGCTATTATTCCCTACTCAGTAGCTTAAACCAAACTGTTGTCAGCCTTCAAATCCTGGCCCATAGGTCACTCTGGCATGGCAGCATCCAACTCTCCTGTTTATTTGGAACAACCAGGATAGAGTTGAGTCTTATTTCTTGTTTCATGTGTGAATGAATTTTGCGTCGAGGCCTTTCAAAGGCTTCACCTCTGGTCTGAGAGGCAGAAGAGCCAGGCTTGTTCTGTGTGCCACTACAAGGAGGAGCTAGAAACCTTCAGTAAGTGTGCTTTGGGAAGGGGAGCATGTGGATACATGACTATGTTGAGCATCGCTGCCTTCTTCTCTACATACTAAACCGGAATAAGGTTGTTTCTTCAGAGATGTAGTGTTCAAAGTGAAATCCTTTCCTGAAAGCAGGGTGCTGAGCACTGGTTAATTAATCCTCATGGTTTGCTATGGAAATAGCCCTTTCGAGATATCATCCGTAGTGAAATTAAAACCTTGATCCCTTCTTGATGGTAGAACAAGAAGCTCCTTGAGATGTGCTGTGTAGCACTGACATTCCTCAACTGTAACACGGATTCCAATCTGTAATACTAGGTATAGAATGATAGAAAGGTTTGGGTTGGAAAGGACGTGAAGATCATCTGGTTCCAACCCACTTCTGTAGCAGGGACGCTTCGCACTAGACCAGGTTGCTCATAGCCCCATCCAGCCTGGCCTTGGATGCTTCCAGGGAGAGGGCATCCACAGCCTCACTGGGCAAGCAGGCAGCACAAGACAAGCTGACTTTCTGTGATGGAGTTTGAATCCTGGAGAAGCAGAGCACGGTGTAGCAGTACCCTCACACAGAGAGGAGACAGGCGTCCCTTGTTGCAGTGCAAATGGATGGGGGCAATGCTCAGTGCATTGCTCAATGCAGCTCATTCCAGCCTCCCCCTGGCCCTCGCCAGGCTCTGTTTTAACTCTTGGGGGCTGACGCAGGCTCTGCAGGCACTCAGGCTGTCATTGATGTCGCAGCACAGATGCAAATTCACATGGAAGGGGCTGGATGCAGCCAACCAAGCCCCGTGGCTGATGCAGGTGCCGCTGCCTTTGGGATTGTTCCCACTGGGAACACGGAGCTGCAGCTGAGTGTTAGAGAAACAGAAACCCCACTGTGAGGATGATATTGTTGTAAAAGAGTGTAAGAAAGGCTTTATTGTGAGTCTAGGAGGATTAATTTCAGTTTATTTATTCATTTATTGGCTAGTTCACCTAGCAAAGTTAGATAAAAATGCAGAAGGCAGACTGATGTGGTCATGCTGCTTTTGGATATTTCAGGCAACCATATTCCCAGCCCAGAGCAGCTGAAAAATCCAAACTGTGCGAAGCGGAGACTAATGGCATCTCTCTGGAGCAGTCTTATTCAAGTAAATAATCTGATGTAATTGTTCATTTTCATTGCAAACAGCATCAGGAAACCTTAGGAAATATATCAGCCTCATTTCCTTAAGTGCTTCAAGTGCACGACACAGAGAAGCCAGGAGATGGAGAAACAATCAGATATATGAGCTCCTTTGCAGGAATCTCAACTTTATTTTCTTTGATTGCATGTTTATTGTAAGCAATTTTATTTTTTTATTTTTTGCCTGTTGATGTGCATAAGTTCTTTCTTAATGGCTGAAAGAAAATGTTTATGAAAGAGAATGATAGAGCTCTGTTAGATGGTCTCCTATAAGATCACGTAACTGTTTGAGTTGGAAGGGACCATTAAAGGTCATCTAGTCCAACTCCCCTGCAATGAACAGGGACACCTAATGGCTCCATCAGGTGCTTAGAGCTCCATCCTGACCTTGAGTGTCCCATTGGATGGGGTATCCACCAGCTCTCCGGGCAGCCTGTGCCAGTGCTTCACCATCCTCTTTGAAAAAAAAATCCTTTTTCTTCATATCCAATCTAAATCTGAACCCCTAAGCAAAGTGGCAGCCAAAATTTGGAGGCTGAGAAGAGTTGATTTCTGTCCAGGGCTGTTCAGAGTGTGCATGGTTATAGGTGAAATCTGGCAGGGAAGGAGGTAGTGAGCACTCTTTTGGAGGCCTTTCAGAAGGCAGAGCAGCGTGCAGTGCCTGGAGATTTTGGTAATGCAAGCAAGGACTGTGAAACCTGGCTGCTACTGACAACTGCCTGCTGTAGGTGCTCTGCAGAGAGCTGCGGTGGTTATTTTCCTGCTACTTTTTGTAGGAGAGGGGAAGACGGTGCCCAGTGTTAATGCAAAATAAAACAGGGCAGATTTTGAGTGTGTTATGTGGCCAAATGGAAAAATGACCCAAGGTTGACTCTTGTTGCAGGCCCATCTGAGCAAAGAAAGATAGAATCTGGTTCCTGGTTGTGTGTCAGGGCTGCTGTGCAGGGGGATCTGAACAGGTCTGCTTTCTCCTTTACAGGCTCTTCTTACGCGTTTGCTCCTCACAGAAGCACGTGCTGTCCTCTCAGCAACCTTCCTTGGCTCTCCGAGTGAAATTAGTGCCACCCTGCCTGCAGCACGTCTTGCTTTCCGTGCGTGGTGCAGCTTAACTTCAGTCTGTGGAGAAATTCAAGGGAGTAAAATGTCACACGTCACACAAATTCTTCCTGAGAGCATACCGTCCCCTTCTTGGGCATGCTGTCTTGCAGGGCTGCTGTCCTCAACTGCACTCATGGGTGCAGTGGGCATTCCCCGCAGGTGGACACTTTTAGTGAGGCTGTTCCTCCTCCTCTCCTGTTCCCAGCAGCCACAAAAGGAGCCCAGACACGTTATGCAACTGCTGACCTTGGTCAGAATTATTTTTAAACGTTAACCAGGAGCAAGCGTGACTTTTAGGGTGAGAAGAGTTTCACACTGGACTCGGGTGTGATTGCTGTGGTCCAGCCGTGGTCCAGCTTTGACTTTATTACGCTCCACGTCTTGCAAGTTAATTTATCAAAATGACATAGGGCTCAGGGGGCAGCTCCGTGGTGTATGATTGACTAAATAATACTCGGAATTTCTGAAACACTTTGAAAGTTCACTGCTTTCACACGACGTGTTCTTGTTGTTCTAATGCAGCCACTTCCCCTCCGAGCTGCCCATCCTCTGAGCAGCGTGGAGCAAAGAGTTTGTTAATGATGTAGATTGGATTGTGGGACACACTGGCCGTGTCGTAAAGGCTCTTTCTTATCCAAATGCGGCTGAGCCAGACCTTGCTTCCTTTTGACACATCATTTCAGTTGTGATTGAGAGCATGAGTTGTGAATTTTGCTGAAAGTTCAGAACAATCGCAGTAAGCATTGCAGTATCTTTTTTGCTTGATTTGAAATTCACCTGTATTTTCTGTTGGGAAAACAAAACAGTTTTTTTTTTTTTTTTTTTTTTATACCTTCCAAGTATTACTTATTGTTTTAATTGTTTCCAGTTCCCAGCTGCTAATGAAAGAGCGTGAAATTGGAGTGTTCCATTATAAAAGTATTCATGATTCAGAAGGGCACTGAAGAGGAAGGGGTTGCAAAGGGGGCTTAGCCTAGGCAGCACTGATCGCAGTAGGTAAGCGAGGAAGCCTGTGTTCATCACTCAGGCACTGTCCTCAGCACTGTGTGGGTGTTCTTTGGTGGAACACCAGTTTTCATGTTTTAGAAGAGCGTCTGCTTTTGCAGGCCAGATGTTTTATGGCTGGGCATTGCTTCTGGTGAATTCCCAGCAGATTCTTGGGGGGAAAACACAGTCAGCAGTAGGGACTGAGGGCAAGCAGCGCTGGATCTGGAGCCTGCACAGATCCTGGAAAGCAGGACTTGGCTTCAGATAGAACAGAGAGCGCTGATGTTGTTTCAGGATGGGACTGCTTCAGTCTTTTCCTGAAGAAAATCAGCATTTCTAGTTTATTAGGCTCCAAAGTAAGACCTTGGGTGGAAATCCCAAGTTTGACGCCTAAGGAAAGATGGGTTTTCCTGTTGTTTTAGGGAATCTGGCAGGAGCTTATTCTCCTTTCCCAGTGGTCTGTGGTTGGTACTGTGCTTCATGAAGCGATGATGATACATGTGTACGCAGAGATTTCTTCCTTCCAAAATATATTTCCTAATCTTTTTTTCTGGCAACTCACCTCAAACGAGAATAGCTGTCTCACAAACACGCTGAAGGCTGCGTGAGGGCTGAAGGGAGTGCGAAGTCAGATGAGAGGCACCCTAGGAATAAAGCAGATTATACTGAGGAAGAGAACATGGAGAACCGGCTCAGAGAAGTGGAGTTACATGAGACACAATTTCCTATTTTCTCTTAAGCAAAATTTACCACCGTGTCCAGACCATGTTACCTGTTTATTAGCAGACAGCTCTCCACAGGCATTGGCTGCGTATGGTCGAGGGTTGACACAGCGTGATGAGTTGGCGAGCAGCTGCATTACTGTGCTGTTTCCTATTTCTGAACAGATAACAGATAACAAAGCGTTGGTGAGGGCTTGGGGAACAAGGAGGATCTGCTTGTGGCAGGTGATGTGCTGAGCAATAGAGGAGCATGGGGTATGGTGACACATTGCATCTAAATGTACCCACAGGCTAAGTGAGGTGCTGAGAGTTCTTGGTGTGGGATGTCACTGTTTTGGTTTGGAGGTCTGGGATTACAGGCAGGGCAACCTGCATGTGAGACATGGTGATGTGAGATCATCCCTGCCCTGGTGCCTGTGCCCCCTGTTTTGTAACCGGGGTGTGCTTCCAAAGCCAGGATTGCTATCCTTTCCAAACAAATACAGTGAACAATGGAAAAACATAAGCTGAGTGAGAATCATGGGAGTAGCTGTTGAAGACCCTGCGTGGAGATTAATCTAGCTCCAGCTGACATTAATAGGAGGGGTGTAGCCATTCTTTTCATCTCTTCTCCTAATTGCAGATGCTTTCTGAGCTATCTTGATGAAGATTTTTGCAAACCTCCTGAGGGTGACATCTGCTCCCGGTGGGAGGCACCTAAATTGTAGTTTTCCTTTCCTGCAACTGTGGTAGAGTCTGCTAAATCTTGAAAATAGGAAGTTCTAGTTAGGTGACTAGAGAGAGCGTGCAATCATTGTTGCCGTTGAAGGAGCCGTTCATGGTGTCAATCACACAAATGTCTCTGACCTGTTTCCAGGCAAAATTTCCAATGTCAGTGCTTTACCAACCACAGTGATAGAAGTCAGTGCTCTCTGAGGTGCTCCTCTGGATCCTTTGGCATTTGCATTGTCCACAACTGCAGCAATGGATTAGAGCCTATGCTGCTCAGCTGGGGAGCAGGGCTAGGCTGACAATAAATGTATATTCTAAGTGTAGCTGTTGCATTGCATTAATGTTGTTTATCTTGCCTTTGTAGCCCTGCACTGGCACATGACGTGAGCGATGTTAATGATGTGTGAAAGGCAGGGCTTTTTAAAGGGCCACGGTGGTGCAGAGCTGAGTGTGGTATAATTGGAGCAGTATCTGGTCTGCTGATAAAGTAAAGGCAGCCTTAGGGCCAGGATTTTCACTTCCTGGCCCTCTTCTATTCATCCAAGTCTTTGTTCATCTTAGTCCACATATCCCTTTGAGGATAAGGGAACAAAACAACCATGTAGACTTTTTTTCAGCTTATTTGCCCACTGGGGCTGTTGCAGAGACACAGAAGCAGTAGGTAGCACAATTACACAAAGGGGACAGCTTCCAGCTGTGTACAGAAGTTGCATCACCAAGGCTGAGCCAAGCTGGGGGCTGCAGGGCCTGGTGGCATGTATTGCTCACATTGAGATGAGGTCACGAGGAAACCCAGCACCATGGGAAGCTGAAGCCCAGCGCAGGAAGGTGCAGGCAGGTGGGTTAGGGCAGTGGAGGTATAACGGCAGATCGGGGGCGATGCTGAGATGCTGACACCCTGTGAGCAGGCTTGACCCCTTGCTTTGGGAAGAGAACAACGTACGGCACAGCACCGCAGCAAAGCTGCCAAGTGCTGCGACGACAGGTGCGGATAAGGAGGCTGAGTGAATGCAGCCTCTGTTTGTTGTGAAAAAACCAAGCAGTGTGCCGGACAAAGCTGGTCTCTTCCCACGTACAAGGCCCATTAGGAACTTCTCAGCTATCGTTTATTTACGCAGGAAGTATATTCTCCCTTTACAGTAATTTACTGGCAGATTTATAAAGGTTGCTAGTGAAATTTGTTGGAGTGGGAGGACGGAGGAACGGACATGAACGTGCCGCTAGCTGAACAGCCAGCCTTTCTGCTCTCGTTGAACCGCCGTCAAAACCGCTTTCCAAGCCAGCAACGAAGTGGGTTATTTCTGGTTGTTTGCCCTTCGATTATTGGAAGCCACGTGATTCCTCTGACACTCCACAAATTCTCACCAGACTCCAGAAACCCCTGTTTGTTGAAGTCATTTTATGTTGTCATTGGAAGGATTAAAAAAAAAAAAGTGGAGTTGGAAAACTGTTTTAGAGACACAGATGTAGTAGGCTAAGGAAGTAAGGAGTATAAATACAGTACTGTTATGGGATGCTTTCAGGGATTTGTGGAATCATTTAATTCCTTTAGAAATGGCAGCGTTCACATTTTCCTTGAAGGTCACTGCCAAGAATCTGTTATTTATTAGATTTATTTGTTTGTTTATTTCAAAGACATTAGCATGTAAGAGTTTTGCCAGCCTGTATCACGTTTCAATCTATTAAATCTCATTCCCTGTCTTTCAGAGTCAGAATACCAGAGGCTTGCAGGGAAGTGTTAGGCCGGTGGAAGTGATGTATCAGATAATATGGCCATAGGCTTCGTTCACCCTGATCTCTAATAGCTAGAGTCTGCTTCACTGCCAAGGTTTGCAGTTTAATATCTCTTCCAAGAAGAGATTGTCACTGACCCTGGCTTTGGGACTAAATCTTGTGTCTTGTTTTATTTTCGGGATGCTTTGAGGACTCTCAGTGCTTGCAGGCTGCAAACTAGAGCTTCCGTGGCATCAGGGAGATGCAGCACTTCAGGATGTTGGAGCCCATGCTCTGCTGGCTGGGGTGAGACCTGGCACGCCTCCTGTGCTTCTACCCCTCTGCTACTGTGTGAAACAACAGAACAAACAAGTGGTGGGTACTTGGGTTAAGAACTCAGGGGAAAAATGATGCTGCTTTGAGTAGTCTCAGTTAATTCTTTTTCCTAGGGGCTGCCAAGTTCCTTTCAGCTCTGTAGGTTATGTTGTGGTACTATGAAAATTGGTCTTGTTGATTCCATGGGCTGCCTTTCACACCTTGTTCTGTGATCTTGGTGGGCAGTTTCCTACACAGGGATTTCTGCACGTTTTACCTGTTGTAGGATCTGATGACCCATTGGATGTGTCAGAGAAAGGAAGAAGGGCCATGGAGTATTATGGAGCAGCATTCTATCTCTGGGGGGCCCATGTGACAAGTATCACATCTGTGTTCTATCTTTTTGATCCCAAGAGGAGTAAGAGCCAGGGTCAGATCATTTGGAGTGGAAAAGGAAGTTTGAAACTGTGAGAGCAACGTGCTAGGAGGCAAAATGAACACAAGTTCAGCAGCTTTCAGCCACAGCCAATGGCAGCACTTGTTTCTCCTTTTCTCTGGAGAAGATGAGCTTCTCCATGTGCCCTGTGCTGTGTGTTTGGTGTATGTGGAAGGCTTTTACCCACAGATGTTTTTCTTTTGGGCTATAATGTATGATAAGTTATAGATTTACACACACACTAGTATGTATCAAATATATGCATATTTCTAGACATGTACATTTATACATATATAGACATAAATATATCTATAGACATATGCCATGTGTACATGTGCGCCCACATATGTCTATGTGAGTATACCTGCTTGTATGTAAAAAGCACTTTTGGGGTCTGTGTCTAATCACAGGGACTGAAAATGTCCATTCCAGGAGGTATCCACTTGCAGAGATTTAATACACAGAGCTTATAAGTTGTGTATTAAAAAAAAAAAAGTTTGTCAAACTGAAAAACTGAGCTACAGAGAAGCAGCTGGTGCTTTATTGCTTTTGAGTCCCTTTGTGTTTCCATAAAGCTCTTGCCACACAATGGCACGTTTACAATTATTAAAAATCAAATGTAGAGTAGAAAGAACCATGTTGGATTTAAGATGTGATGTGCTCCAGTGGGGATTTCTGATAGGTCTTGCAGCTGGATGTCTATTGACTAAATGACTTTCTGCCTCTTTTCATTCGTTTTTGGATGTCTTGATTTCCTTGGGAAAAAGCTGTGCGAGGGGATGATCTGCTGAGAGCAGCTCAAGCACCTTTGAGAAAAATGGGTATGCCCAATGGGAGAGGCCATTTAAAAACAACATTGATTTTTGCCTTTCACAAGGATGTGTAGTGGACATGGCCATTTGTAGTTGTCAAGCTTAAACATTCCTGCATTCCTTCTCCAAAGTATCCTGTAAGAGATTGGGACTACTGATATAAGTATGCAGAAGCATTGTTCAGTCAAGAAACAGAAGTTTTGATTCAGTAGAACAATCTGCACAATCACCTAATTCCATCCGGTTTGACCCTGAAGTCTGTGTTTTTTCTCCCTGCAGTCTGAGATTTTTGCAGTGTCCACACATCTGGTACAAGTCCTTGGTTACGATACCGGAAAAAAATGAGAATTTGTGGCTCTTAAGCAGAAATGAAAAGTAATTTCAGTGGCATCTTCGTATCTTCCAGTAACATAAATGTGAGCCAGTGTGTCTGGTGCTGTTCCAGGCAGCAAATATGAGGCACAGGTGAAGTGGTGAAGGCACCTCCGGCGAGCTGGGAACTGATGCTGTGCCCCTTGATGATGCAGCTGCGATTAGTTTCCTCCTTTCCTTCCCTGCTGAGGCATCTGCTTGGACTGGATGTTTTCCACTGAAATAATCAGAACTGAAATACAGTTATTTGAAATACCATCGGTTGAGTGATGTGCCTGTGTTAGCACTGTGTCTTAAGCTGCCTGTAGACCTGAGGAAGATGCCATACTCCTGACTGTGTAGTGGTTGTCCCATCGTTGGCCTTTGATTCTCTTTATGTTTCTGCTATGACAATAATACGCTGTAACCAGTCTCCACTTTGTTAGTATCATTTTTGCCACTATTGTTAGGTGAAGAGTTGCTAGTGCCAATACATGTTTGATACAAACATGGAGCTGAAATGAGGAAATGATCATGTTTTCATGAAGAGGTACAAAGCTAGTGTAGGAAAAGGTAGCGTATTGGTTATAGGAGTTCCACGTGTCTGAAATAATATTTAATGGTACCTCTTTGGCATGCTGCTAGCAAGGTCTGAATAATGCTCTATTTATTCCAAATTCAGTATCTGTGTGGACTTGTCTTGTTGGATGCAAAGATGATGTTTATTACAGTAAGAGTGGTGAGGCTCTGGCACAGGTTGCCCAGAGAGGTGGTGATGCCCCATCCCTGCAGACATTCGAGGTCAGGCTGGACAGGGCTCTGAGCGCCTGATGGAGCTGTAGGTGTCCCTGTTCACTGCAGGGGAGTTGGACTACATGGCTTTTAAGGGTCCCTTCCCTCTCAAAGGTTCTATGAAAAGCATGGGAAAACTTTACTGACTTGAACAATCTTCCTTTTCTTCCCAGTACTGTGCTTTTGCTCTTCTCTGCTTTCCAACAGGGGAAGCAGACATGTTGGTATTGGAGGTAAGTCCGGTAGCTTTGGGTCCAAGAGCTCTGTGGGTACATGGGAGTGATTTGTTCCATGGGCTGTGATCATAGGCTGCTTTACATTTCATGGGGTGGTTAGAGGTGGCCTCTGAAGTGTACACTGATATGTGGTGGAACTGGAGATAGTGTTAAAAATAAAAGCAAAACTAGGAAATCCTGCCTCTGATTTCTCCAGCTTTGGTATCTATCAACAATTAACTGTAAAACAAAGCTCATCAAATCAAAAAACATACCTGAAAACAGACACTTTGTAGAGAGTAGCTTTGTAAGCAGACTTCGCTCTCCTTCCAAACTGGCCCCTGCAGTATGCTTTCTGAGATCTCTTGTTGGCACCTGGTTTGAAGTCTCAAGGCTTAAGTCATTTTTTCCTGCAGTTGGAAATGGCAGACAGTGATGCAGTAACCTTCAAAATGTATGAGTAACACCAGTTCTTTGTCAGAAAGCCATACAGCTGAAATGGCTTGGTTGAACTACCTGGAGACAGAGCGCAGACAAAATGTGGTGGGTCACAACTCACATTTTATAGGGGTGTAAAAAGGATGGAGCGCTCTCTGATGGGTTTTAAAGGCTGGTGGAGTGAGTTCCTGACGAGTTTTCATGGTCCTACAAAGCCAAGACTGGAAAGTGCCTTTGGAAGGGGTGATTTTGTACTGAAATGCATTCGTGCTTGGAGCTTTGGAAAAAGAAAGTACTCGGCTGTATACTTGGAAGTGTGGTAAAGAAAAGATCATTCTGAAGGTATTTTTAAGTACATCAGCTAGGTTTTGATTAGTAAATTAGGAGGGTTTCCATGCTACGAAGTATTGGGCAAAATTATCAAGTAGAGAGTTTGCTTTTTTTCTGTGCATAAAACTGAGGCCACGGTGTTCAAAATATTTACACGAGAAAAAAACCTGTTGCCTGACTTGGGCCATAGAGCTGTCTGGTGTAGTCCTCGGTTTTTGCAAGAACTGTTGAATCATGTAGTCCCTTCAGTGCATTCCTTGTGCCCTATAGCACTGGGTTGTCATTTTTATTTTCATTCTTTGTCTAGGAGGAAAATTTGGGGGTTTGTGGGATGTCAGGAGAACTTGTTGGCTTGGATGTTGCTCTGGCGTCCTTTCTCTTGTTTGGGATGGTATTGTTTTGAATGTTATTATTGTTGTTATTATTTACTTCTTGCTTTGTGGAAAGGCATATTTTCTTCTGTGATGTCTGTGGAGTAAACAGCTGAATGCTCCTTTAATGGTTGTTCTCTGAGACTGGGTAAGCTCAGTTTCTGGGTCTCCCCTCTGGAAGTGGGCTCTCCAGCTGCCCTGAAAGGCTGTGTCTCAGCCTCTTCCAGGGTGAAATCATTTGTGATAAGCAAATTCCTGTGACTTTCTTATCAGGGCAAGAGTACAGGTCCTTCACTCATCTCTGAGGGATCCCGTTTGTGATACTGCTGGCTTTATTGTAGCATTTGTGTAGGGAAAAACAAACACCCACCACTATTTCCTCACTCCTTTCACGCCATTTTGTTGTGTTGTGGCTCTCAGGGTGCTCTCCTGTGCAGCAAGCTTTCTCCTCAGTTCAGTTTCTCAGTTCCTGGATAGTCAGATCATTCTTATTTTTATGTTTTGAATGCCCTGGGTATTTTTCTAGGCTGAAGTCTGCACATGGATATGTACAGATCTTCAGTTGTCCATACTGCTTCTCAGCTATTACATCCTCACTGCTCCTGTGTGAGTTTGAGGGTAGTTCCCAGCTGTTTCGTTGGTCTTCATACTTTTTCACTGCTAATCTGCAAAGTATGCTTTGTGCACTGTTTCAGCTAGGTATTTACTCAGTATGCATCCTATAGACTCTGCATCCTTTCATGTCTGCTCTAATTCTCAAATGTTTTTTCAATGCTATCATCTTTTTTTCTCTTGTGCTCCTTGCTTATCTTCAGAGAGAAACTGAAGAAAGTCCTCAGATCTCTGTTCCCTGCAGAGTGTCTTGTTTCGCTTTCTGAGCAATCCCAAGCTTCTTGGGTGTAGGCCCTTTTCTTCTTGCCCTATTTTTCCGCCTTAGATTAAAGGCAGGAGGACAGCTTTAGGTGGTACATCTGTGCTGCTTGTGGTGCACAGCCACCACCTGAATGCGACAATTTGCAACCTTCCAGCAGCAAGAAGACCAATCATACAGGAACACACTAGCATTCATCTCCTGCAAAGGAATACAAAATGGGGAAGGAACCCAAGCATACTCCCTTGGTGGTTGTGTTGTTGTTTTTCCTTTGTTTTTTAACTTTTCAGTGGGGATATTGGCTTTTTGCATGCGTGCCTGAGAGTCAACAAAACAACACTGATAGCTTCAGTTTTCTGAGTGAGTGAGCCCCTCTGTGTCTGATAGGAGTCCCAGAAATCTTAGCAGGTACCGTCCTTGAGATGTACGTAGCTTTATGTCTGGGTTCATTTCAAAGAATCTTCCATAATCCAGATAATAATCTACTATTCACAATTAGATGTAGTTCCAATTTCTTGAATGCTCGAGCAATCATTTTCTTTGGTAATTGAGTTCCCCATAGAATTCCACTATTCTGATCTCCTGCTCAGAAAACTAAGCATATTAATTTGAAAAGCTGCATGAATGCCTGGCCAGGATAATGGCAGCAGAATAATTGCAAGGAAATCTCTTACAACAGGCTTATTTTCATCTAATGAAGCCTTCCCCAATGGTTATGCTGTATGCTGTGAATATGATATGAGCTCTGCAGTCTGCATGTGTGTGTTTGCATGTGCACATCTGAATTTTAACATGCTGAGATCTCCTCAGCAATTTTTTTTTTTTTTTAACAAGTGTTTAAAGATGGTTGTTTAGCCATTTACCATCCCACGTTCCTTCTCGTGACAATTTTGGGTGGTAATGGCAAGCGAGAGGAGAAAGGACAATTTCTGCCTACAGTATTTATGTATGTGAAATACATATTTACGTGATTGACAGTAATAGTTGTATTTCAGTCTCCAAAGGAAGCTGAGGCCTTCTTCATCTAGGTGTAGGGCAGCCACCAGAAGGCTTTACAAAGAGCTGATAGCTCAGCGAGGCAGAGAGCGAGAAGGGGAACAGAGAGGTGAGAAGTTCCCTGTGCCAGCCAGCAGGCTGGTGGCAGAGCTGAGTTCCCACCTCTCCAGGTTGCTGTTAGCAGTCTTTGGTAACAGTGGGTATCAGCCTTGATCCGTCATGCTGGGCTGTGAAACTTTAGTGATAACACTGCCTGGCTTAGAATAAGAGTCTGGCTTGACTAGGTAACTGAGTTCAGCAATTTATGATGGCATCAAATATATATGTATCCTTTCTTCTCCCTAACGGGGCTGCCTACGTGGAGACTTGGAAGCTCTTTACAACTCCTTGAAAGGAGGTTGTGGCGAGGTGGGGATTGACCTCTTCTCCCACGTAACTAGCAATGGGACAAGAGGGAATGGCCTCAGGTTTGTGCCAGGGGAGGTTCAAGTTGGGTATCAGGAAAATGTTCTTTTCCAAAGAAGTGGTCGAGCACTGGAACAGGCTGCCCAAGGAGGTGGTTGAGTCCCTGGAGGTGTTCAAGAAATATTTAAGTGTTGTACTAAGGCACATGGTTTAATGGGGAAATGGGGTGGTAGCTGGACAGTTGGACTGGATGATCTTGGACGTCTTCTTCAACCTTGGTGAGTCTGTGATTCTACAAGGAAGATCTGTGTGTGTGCCAACCAAGTAGCAAATGATGTTACTGTGCAAGGAAATATTTTTCAGATCTCAGGTATTACCTTATTAATCAGTATTGCGGAGTTCCATGCCTGCAGTTGGTGAATAATGCTCTTGCTGCATTTTACGTTGTTGGAATTGCTCTCCCTGTTATTTCAGTTGTTGCTCCTCAGTCGTTTCACCTGTTGGAGTCTTTGGTGGTGAATGGGATGCTTAATGAAGAGTGTAAAGTGAGATAATTAGAAGGATCACTGATAGGGAGTGAAGTTGATACTTGTCTTATGTTTCTAGATATAATGTTTCTCTTCATATAATAAGGTCAAGTGGCATAATTGCGCATTTTTGTCAGGGCTGAGTGTCCAACTCGCATTGAAGCTGACCAGATTGTGTGAATTTGCATTTCATGTGATCCCAAAAGCTTTTTGGGCCCATTTTCCTTTCGTGTGTCTTTTGTAGCTTAATGGACTTAATGAGACCCAGGGATGCAGTACAAATCGAATGATTTCAAATCAGCATCAGAGAAAAGATGACAACAGTATGGTCAGCAGTGGTACTGAAGTACTCTAGTGCTGCAAAGCTAGTTATGAATGAAAGATGGTTTCAGACTTGCTGCATCCCTCCTTTCTGTAAAAGATGGCACAACCTATAGAGATATGACTCCATAACTATTTGAGATGTGTCCACATTTATGTGGCACAGCGGTGGGAGCATTTTGTTTGTTACCAGTAGTTGCTGTCGGAGATTGGCGCAATGATCAGGTTACTGGAATATTTCACAGAGAGCTCTTAATTACCAACAGTCAGTTAAGTGTTACGTTGAACGTTAGAATTTCCAAAGAAAACTGGATATGCAAATTCTTGTTCAGAGCTTCTATCGTCTGCTCTCTTCTCCCAGTACCCCTCCACACCTC
Organism: Centrocercus urophasianus; assembly: GCF_019232065.1. NCBI lineage: Eukaryota > Metazoa > Chordata > Aves > Galliformes > Phasianidae > Centrocercus > Centrocercus urophasianus. The sequence goes on from NW_024884756.1 coordinate 3,830,664, forward strand.
CAAAAAATATTGAGTAGCTGAAACTGTTTTGGCCAGTTCAAGCAGACTTCATTAAGAAATGAGTCTCTTTCCTGTAATAAAAACTTCAAACAGCAGCAGAGAAAGGAGTTCTTGATTGTTTTTTTTTATTATGGCCAATAGCCTGGCATCTAAGGTATGGGAAAAGCAAGTCCTAAGTCCCTGGACTAATGAGAGATTTGAGGTCTTATTGCCATGTCTGTAAGGAAAATTCTATCCGCAACTCCCGTGACGGAGAAGGTAGGATTTGGGTCCCCACCTGGAGTCTGTGTGTAAAGAGTAACAGTGCTTTGCCTGTATCACAGAACAGCTTTCTTCAGATTTTCATGTTTGCTTTTGTCCCCTATGGTGCTTTCATACGGTGGTGTGCATTCATCTTGAGCTCTGTTTGCAGCAATGTGGAAGCTGGTCGTTTTTGTTTGCTGACGATGTGAGATTTTGCACAGCAAGAAAGCAAAGGGCTTGTCAGGCTGTGTATGAAAGGGGTAGATTTCCCCCAAGAAAAGCTGAAATAGGAGATCCAGCTTTTACTTGAGTACAAAGCTGTGATTCAGCTGTATGCAATGGCAAATACGTATCTCTATAGCTAGCACTGTTGCCTCATACTTAAGTCCTATGTGAAGTGCAATGGGACCAAAGGCTGAAAGAAAAGGGCAATAAAATCTGTCTGAGGTGTAAAAATAAGAAGAAGGAAAATAGTTGTAGGTAACTAGCTGCAACCTTGCTATTACCTTTCCTCTGGATGGGTTGGCTTGATGCGATGTAATGGCGAGCTGCTGAATATTGAGGCACTTCTCTGCTTCTATCAGAGGAGTCGCTTTCAGTTTCTGTGTTGCCTTCCTTCTGCCAGCCATAAATGTCCTTGGCAAAATCACTTTTATTATATGTACAAAAAACCCACATCCCTGGCATGTTTATTTCCTGCCTCGCTTCATTGGATGGTGGAACAGACTCCCTGTGTCTGTGCAGGTATGTGTGTGGATGTGGAATCATAAATATTTAACTAATAGCGAAAGAAATGTTTTATGTAAAGCAGAGGGTAAGCAACAAAAGCCCAGCTGCTGTTTCTGTCAGTGGGCTTCCCTTCATTCTCCCTGCCAGCAATGCTGGTGTTTCCTATCTGTTGGTGTAGATGATGCATTATTACCAATTTTAACAGAATGTGGTGGTGGTGGTGTGGTTTTTGGTTTGTTTTTTTTAGTGGAGTGCTTATTTTGTCAAACAAATTTCACTTTCGCTGCTAAAGGCTTTGAAGGTGATGGTGATCTTGAGGTTCCCTCCTGCTTCCTGTGCTCCCTCCCCCTTGCTGGCCTTGCTTGTGTGGAAGGGCAGCATGCTGCAAATCCCAGGGACTTCCCTTCCGACAGCACAAGGCATGTGATGCAGCTGGCTCTGCCCCTTCCCTGCGGTTACCTTCCTCCTTGAGCGGGAGACATCTGGGCTGCTTGGCTGCTCTCCTCTGCATCGCAGCCTCAGACCCAGCACTGAAACTCCTCACCTCTGCCCCCAGGAAGCACCCTGCAGCTTTCTTCCCCTTGCCAGCTCCTTGATGGTTGCTTTATGGAAATTAACCTTTGGGATGGCTGTCATTCTGTTTGTGGATTGCAGTAATGTGTGCACCTGTGCAGATGGTCAGCTGTCTGTACCTGTGCTTTCTGACTTGAGCTGGTGCATAGGCATTTTAAGATGGTGATAATGATGTTAAATATCACACGTGGAGCGGTCCTGTGAGTGTAGCCTCTCATATGCCAAAGTGGGTATTGTGTTTGGAGAAATTAGTGTTTGTTTTACATGATAGACTCCTGTGACTCTCTCAAATTAACAAAGAGTAAAAGGTTTGCACGTGTTGCATTTAACTCAGAGATCATGATAGATTAGGAAGACTTTATATTTCTTCTATCCCATCTCTGGTGAACTTAATCCTGGAGATCAAATGAACAAATGCCTTAGAGCAGGCAGCTATGTTCTTTAAAAGGAAAAAATATCCTCTGAATTGTTCCTGCAGCTAGACCAAGTATGTGAGGAAGGAAGGGACACGACAGAAAAACAAAGCAACCAAGAAAAGTTACATGGGACTAACTGGGTGACAAGAATTTCTTAACGATGTCCATGGATGTACTGGGCCTCTGCACTTGAAATTAGTGAGCTTGGCGTGGGTCGGATTGTTTTTTAGGCACTAATGCTTTCTTGTGGCAAACGCTAGAAACCAGACGTGTGTGCTGCATCAGCAGGATATACTTGTTAATATATTTTAGTATTCAGAAGTAATCTGTGTCAAGTATTGAATATCTGCTTTCTACTCCACTGGCAAGCCCAACGAAATGGCGAGGTGCTGGAGAAGCATTGATTCCCAGCATATGTCATCAGAAGTGCATTATAGAACTTGGCACAGGGTTTGACTTAGTCCATCTTTTCGTATTCTTTAGGGAAGAAAGAGATGAGTGTTGTCAAATCACCGAGTGCCTCCTCTGCTAAGGGCTCCCACATCTGAATGCCAAGGAGCTCGGGTTTAACCGCTCTCCTGACCTCAGATCAGTGATGGAAAATGAATTGAGCTACCATTCGTCCAGCCCTCTGCTGCCTTTGGCATCTGCTGGGGGTGAGGAATGGCCATCAGATTGTAGCTTCCCTTGCTGCTTGTGTGACAGAGAATGTCATCTGCTTTCCTAATGACAGGTGGAGCTTGATTTATCTGGCTCATTGCTTTCTGTATTTTAACAGTAAGCATTACAAGTGTGATGGAAAGAAATACAGCTGTAGAACTGAAGGATGAAATGGGGTGGAGGCTGGAAGAAGATGTTCATTGCTCTTAAGAGTTCTCTTGTTATGCTTTGGCTAAATGGGATTTATTTAGTGGGATAAATCTTGTGGAACTTAAAGAGAAATTGCGAGAGCTGCATTCTTCTTGGTCCTGCCTGAAGTGCAGTGCACAAACATAACCTGACCAGGTATCTAAGGCAGCTGGGTTTGTTTGTTAATGTGATATAACTTCAGAATTGGTTTTGCATAAAGTTCTTGCACACGACGGTGCCTCGTGATTTACAAGCTGTTTTTTTTGAGGTGTGGAGGTGTGATGCTTTGAGTCATGTCTTGTGTAACACATACTTTCATATTCCATTTATACTTTTCCATTTTGAAGATATATCATTTCCCTCAGCATACGACTCCTTCACACAAGAAGAGTAGTTTTGCCAGAGTTGCCTTTCACTGTGGCAAATAGCTCACTTCAGTGAGAACTTTATTAGCTGTGCTGTCCCAGTGCTGGCAATAAAAGATTAATCTTGCAAACATACGTATGCACAGGATAAATGAAATTAAAAAAAAAAAAAAAAAAAAAAAAAAGGGGAAAAAAAAATGGCATGCTCTGCTCCTTCCAAGGGATAAGAAGTAGTTCTCATTATACAGAGACAGTAAGCTGCCACTGATCAGACTTGTGGCCAGCTGACACGGTAACCTCGGTCTTTAAACTCCTCGTCTGTAGTTCAGCAGCAGCTGTAACTCAGAGTTAATGCACAGGTCTGTTGTCTTGGTCTGGAAGGTTAGAGCTCGGCACTTCTGGATTGCTGCAGTTGAAGGAAAGGCACATTGAAGCTGCTAGGAGCTTGAAAAATAATAATGCCTGCAGCTGTATAACCTGTTAAACATCAACATCCACTTTCAAACCGAATCTCTCGCTCTTCTTCAGAGCAGGGCTAAGCTCAAATGCTGAGTAACAAATGAATTTTTTTAGTCTTTTTTTATTTTTATTTTTTAACAGGCCTGCATTCTTCTTCTGACACTTAAAAATTCTCCTGTTCTTTTTTTAAGGAGAAGCTGGTTGCCTGGTTCCTGTCCATCAGCTGACACTGCGCACCCCAAGCAGGCAATTTCTTTCAGTGCTTTATTGACAAACCACTTTTATCCAAATGCCAGGGGCAGTGTGGGTGCAATTCTGAGAGAGAGTGATTGGGAACTTGCTCTCACAATCACTGGGGACTCCAAGGTAAATTTGCCCGAAAGCATATTTCGATGTGAGTGAGAATTGCCATGCAGCCTGTGTACACCGAGCAGGAGAAATCTAATGATAAAGGAAAGCGTGAAGTGGGAGTTGGAGCACGTATTTGCTCACTGTGAGTCTGCAATCACCGGGTCTGTTGAAAGGCAGTGTTGGGAAGCCTTGAGGTTTGTCAGAGCAGAAGGCTGGCCGGCTGATTTCTGTCGAGAGAGGTGATGCCGATGTCTGAGTCGGAAGGGTGGTTCTCACCTGTGTTTTCCTCCGAAGCTGACACGCAGTGGAAGTTAAGTGCAGTACTTCACTGAGCAAGGCTGTGAGCGCAACGTTTGTCAACTGCTTTTGCTTATTTAAAAAATTGTCATGACAGTAAAAATAGGAATTCAAGGCTTGAACTAGAGAAGTTGGATCATAAAATATACATAGAGGCCTCAGGGGGGCCTCGCGTCTCTTGTAGAAGCAGAGACCTGCCAGTTTCTGCGCGCTTGGAGCTGATTCCGCTTCTTGCTAACTAGTGTACCTGACTGGCACTACATTAGTAGCATTAAATGCTATTTCCCAGTGCTGGAGTAAATAGAGACGCGAGTTCAGTTCTGCTCCAAGACTCGGGGCTGAGATTGGCTTAGCCAGAGGATCCCTGCAGGTTGGAGGAGCTTGGGGACTGATTTCTCTTTCAAGTACTGCGTCCTGTGGGTAGGAGTTCTTTTTGCTGGTCGTGGAGAACAGTGTTTGGTTTGGTCCTGTGCTGACCCCAGTATCTGTGTAAATGTTTGTGACTGATGAGTAACTGATGATGAGAGCAACTTGACTGATAATGAATTAAACCAAGCTTTTTCTTGTTACACCAGATAAGCTTTACGATGAGTATCGGGTTATACATTTGCATTGTTGTATTTTGTGTGTGTGTGTGGCTTTCTCTTCTAGAGATCTCTTTTAGAGATTTTGTTTCAGGTAACATGCAGAAATATAGCAAGAGTGATACTAAAATATGGACACTAGTAGTGGATTCAGATTCTAGAGAGAAACTGAGGATTCAGATAGGAGACGTGACCCTTTTTCGGTAAGCGGGCCTCTCTTGGGTGAGTTTCATCCCCCATACTGAGGCCACGCAAAATAATTAGACACTGAAAATTTAAATTTTGTTATAAATCTTGAAAACTGCACGCATGTTGATCTCACTTTGAAAATCATTAGCTCTTGAACACCTTCATCACAAGATGCAGTGCTAGGTGAGTAGTCTCATTTTTGCTGGACACCTAACCTTATATGCATGAGGCTTGTGGTGGATTAATTTAACAAGTTTTAAAACTTCTAGAGCAGAACAGGAGTTGTGATCCTGAACGAGACCAAGCCTTACTCATACTTGCTCTGCTCCTTCCCTTCCTTCTGCGTCAGCCGCTTTTGTGACAGCTTACAATACCTCCAGCAAGTGGCTGCCTGTAAAAGCTGGCAGTGAGTTTGTGTAGATGAGCCAGGTGCGATGTGACTGCCTCCCCCCTGGCTAAGTGTGTAATTTGTGCTATATACTCATTCCTCACAGGCCCAGGGCATCTGATACACATCAGCTCCAGAGCTTGCATTTCCCCGTTAACGGTTTGCTTACACGGCTGCTTAAAGAGTGGGGTGGCCTTGATCATTTTTCTTGTCCTTGAAATATTCCGTATTTTTGTGCACGTGTGATTTGCTCGTGGTGTTCTTTCATGGGAAGCAGCTGTCTCTTGTTATGCAGGGGGCGATCAGATAGGTGAATAGACAAGGAAAAACAGAGCATGGGGGAAAGATGAAGAAACACTGAAAAGGAATCGCTCTACCGTGCTCCCAGCAGGGAAATTTGATTTCTGGCAGTACTACTTTGCATTGACTCCAGCTACTATCCGAGGCCTGTTGCCACCAAGAAAGTACTTTTGTGGCAATGGGTCCTTCAATATCCGGCCTATTCTCTTCCTGAAATGCCTGTTTTCTCATTGGCATGCATGGCTGGATCCTGTGACAAAGCTAGAAGCCCACAAGAGCACCTCCAGCCAAAAGTAACTCCTCAAAAACCTGCAAGAAATCAACTCAAATTTCCTATCTAACTTGGATCATCAATTAATTCTATCTCTGCCCCCATTATACCGTTAGAAATATTGCCTGTGTCCAAAAGCATGATTACTACATCTGTTAGGAAAGGGAAGAAACAAAAGAATTAATGTTGATGATAATTTATACTGACATGCCGAGGATGGGGAAAGCACTCAGGGCACTGAAGACCTGGCCAGAGATTACAGCTGAACATTTGGAACAATGTCATGATTTGGGCATTGTTCTTCTCCTTTTGTTTTTCTGCTTTCTTTTTCAATTTTTTTTTTCTTTCTTTTTACCTCAGTGACCCAAACGAGTTTTCAAGTGCCTGCCGTGCTAATATTGTGTTTACACGTCAACACTGCAAATGTGTGGTTAGCAGGGAAATCTTTCAAGTGGTCGTTTTAATTTTTTCAGAGTATTTCAAAGGATCTTACATGGTCCTTCTCTGTCCTACTCTGCAATTCTGTGCCCATTGGGTCAGACTGGTGGTACAGCTATGCAGGTGGTTAGGGACAGGAGGTGGCCTGGCCTCTCCACCTGCAGTTGCTCTGGGGATGTTAAGTCTGTGGATCTGTTATCCATGAGTTTGTTCAACCTTTTTTGAGATCCCTGGCGTTGCCTGGTTCGTTAGCCTCACAGGGCAGCAAGTCTCAGCTATTCACCATGACCTGTGCGGAGAATTTCTCTTTTATCTCTTGGAAAATCAATCTTCTCCTAGTTTTTAAAATTCCTTTTAACCAATTCCCCTTGCTTCTCAGTCTGTAGCACCTGGCAAAGTGCAATTCCTTAAGCTTTGTCCACTGCATTAATGATTTCTGGAAACCTTAAAGTTGCATTCTCGATTCAGCTTTCTCCTCCCTCAGCTGGGTAGCATCTTCTTATGCAACGCAGCAGCTCCATTCCCTTGACCATGTCAATTGCCCTTGGCTAACTGCTGCAACCTTCCTGAGACCAAGACTGTGTGCAGGATGGGGGCATGCCAAGGGTTTGTCAAGTGGCAAAACAACAGCTGTCCCTCTCACAGTAACCCTCCAGATGATTCACAGCATTTTGTTGACTTTTTTTTTGGAGGCCACTGCACAATGATCTGATAATTTCGGGTAACTGTCAGTGCTGGCTCCAAGATCTGAAATTGTGACTGCCTTGAGCGTCAGTGTTATTCAAGCGTGGTGTAAATTAAAGGTAATGCATTGGGGGATGGGGGGAGGTGTTAAAAACTTGCCTAATCTGATTCAGCTGCTTTCTTCTTCCCCACTCGCTCAACTTAAGGTTTTTGCTGGAATTCATCATTCTTCTGTATTTGACTAGCCAGAATGGTTTAGTTTCATCTCCAGGCCTTGAGATTTCATGATTTACTCCATTCTTTAGATCTCCAGTGAAGGTGTTGAATGAAGTCCTGCAAACATGTATCGTAGGGAACACCAGTGCTAGATCTTCTTCACACCAAAAACGTTTACTTCTTTACCAGCTTTTGGTCCAAAGAAGAATATTTCCTTCATGCCAATGGTGACTTAATTTAACAAAACAATATTAAAAGTTAAAGCTAAAATAAAATTATTTAAAATAAAATTACAGAAAATAATATTAAACTGATTTTTTTTTTCCTCTTTTTTTTCCCATGTGAACATTGCCAAAGGCCTTGGAGAATTCTTCTCATCCCTGTAACTGATTACTCATATGAGTCCAGATCACCAGGGTAGGATTTCTCCTTTTAGGTGACAGATGGTTTCCTTACAAGTTTCTATTAATAACACTAGGGCTTTTAGTATTTATAACAAACTTGACCATCTTAGCAGGACTATAAATTTGACTTGGAGGTCCCCAGCTCCCAGGCTGCCCTGTGGGGCCATTTTGGAGATGGACTTCTCTCTGTCCATCTGCCCAGAACCTGCTGATGCTGAGAATGCCTATATTTAACCTGTTCTTGTGTATTTTCTTGGAATTTCTTCACAACTCTTGGGTGAATGCCACCCAGAATGCATGTATAGGTTAGGGGATGACCTGCAAGAAAGGAGCTCTTGAGAGAAGGTCTATGTCCTGGTAGGCAACAGGTTGACCATGACCCAACAGTGTGCCCTCGTGGCCAACAAGGCCAGTGGTGTCTCGGCATGCATAAAAAAAGACCACGGGAGGATTGCATGGTTCTCCTCCCCCTTTACTCTGTGTTGGTAAGGCCACATCTGGAGTACTGTGTCCAGTTCTGGGCTCTTTCAGTTCAAGGAAGACAGGAAACTCATAGAGTGAGTCCAGCAGAGGGCCATGAAGGTGATGAGCAGCCTGGCGTATCTCTCATGAGGAAGGGCTGAGAGTCCTGGGGCTGTTCACCCTGGAGAACAGGAGACTGAGAGGAGATCTTAGCAATGCTTGTAACTGTCTGAAGGGCAGCAGTCAAGTGAATGGGCCAAGCCCTTTTCAGTGGTGCCCAGTGACAGGACAAGGAGCAGCGAGCACAAACTGGAGCACAGGGTATTCCATATGAATGTGTGGAAAAATGACTTTGCTGTGAGAGTGACTGAGCCTTGGAATTACTGCCCAGGCAGGTTGTTCACCACAGATATTCAAAACCTGCCTGCACGCTTTTGTGTGCAACCTACTCTAGTGTTAGCAGTTGGTTTGGACTAAGTGATGTCCAGAGGTTTTTTCCAACCCCTGTGGTTCTGTGCTTCCATGCTGCCTGTAAACTTGTTTTCATAGAGCAGCTTTTTGATTAATCTACCATAAAGATGGTATTGGCAGGGCTATTTCCCTCACTGTCTTCAGTAGCCACAGATGGTGCTGAGGCTTCTGTGTTTTCCAGCCCCAGTGTTTCCTGCAGTTCCCAGAGCAGCACTGGTGGGGCAGCCCTGGTGGGACCTGCTGCTCTTCTTCTCCTCAGGGAGCATTGGGAGTCATCAGGCATTGGTGTCCACCGAAGGAATATGCAGGGGTGTTCTTGAGGTCTTTCTGTGGAAAACAGGGGCACGGTGGGTCTGAGGGGAGCTGTGGATAGAAGAGCCAAAATAGGAGCCCAGTAGAAAAATCACCTATGTCGGTCCTTTGGGGAAAGCAATTCTTTGAATCCATCCTGGAGAGGATGTATATTGATTGGGTAAGTGTGATGCTGTTAACACTTGCTTGCCAATAGTCCCACTGCTTGCTTCCCCCTCAGCCGAAACCCTCATGGAACTGGTTGTTATTTATTGCACTTGGAGTCTCACGGTGATACATTCTATGAGTATGCGATGCTCAGGTCCTGAGAGAGCTCAAAGGCAAGGTCTGACTTAAATGGAACATAATAAAATTAATGCCTTGGCAGAAATGATCTCTTTTCTCCATGCAAATTGTCCTGCAGCTCAAAAAAGCCAAGGCAAAAAAAAAAAAAAAAAAAAGGGGCATATAAAGCAGGAGGCAGCAAGTCTCAGAACTTGGGAGAAGCTTTAACGAAGCGTTAGCAAGATGGTTGTCACAAAAAAAATCTGAGCATGACAGGTCTCATATGTCAGGGGCTCAACAGATACTGCTGTAAATGTGCTGTCCCAGGCAAAACCGTGTAATTAACACTGCTTAACTTAATGGCATTTGGATAAATGCAAATTGAAAAAGCATTAAAATAGCGTCATTATTAATGCACTCCCTTAATAGGGAATGCGTGTGGGGTGTCTCCTGAGGTTTCTAATGAGTTGTGCTTATACACAGTTGATACGAAAAGGGCTGGCGTGGGTTGCTTTGCAGCGCTGCTCCATTCCAGTCTTTTAAAGTATTTGGTAACAAGATGTGTTTGTTTAGGCTGTGGAAAACAGGTGCTTGTTGTTCTCACAGTACAGACATAGCACTTTGTTTTCCTCCTCCTCGCAGCAGCTCGCTGTGCTGTGTAAGTGCCGTCCATAGAGCTGCCGTCTCACATTGGCAGAGTTTGCCGAGCAGCACCAGGGAACCCCTGCAGCGACACCCTTGCAACGTTGCCTTTTGTCTTAATGAGCTGATCTCCGTTTTCAGCCGGGGACAGGAGGGGAACAGCAGTGATTAAAGGTCCTGCGCGTTCTTTTAGGTTTCTCGTTTTTACTCATCAGTAACTCTTCACGGTGCTGTGGCGATATGTAGTCCCTATGAAAAATGAAGAGCTATGAGTTACTGAGGCAACCTTCTGATGTCCTGGCAAGGGAACAGCATAGCGGCTAGTAGGAAGCCAAGCTGCAAGTTGAGATCAAGGTATTTCTCTTGTTGTAGAAGATGGCTGCCTGTCTCACTCGTTTTTTTTAATTTTTTTTTAGTTTATTAGTATATCAGTGCCACACATGTTCTCAAACCAGAATACAGCTTCATATCTAAAGTCAGTGTCATGGGTCTTTCGTGAGTTAGTTTCCGTGTTAGGTCCTTTTCTTGCTCTTTAACAGCCTCTGCAGAATGTCCAGCCTGCAATTTTGGCCATACTGAAGTCTATCACAAGCTGTCCTTGACTGCAATAGAGCTAGGCTGTTGCCTGCTCTGTTAGGACAGATCACTGTGCTAGCTCTTCGCTCTTAAAATATAGATGTGTTTTTGATCACGCCTTTGTCACTGTATATAGCAATACACACATTAGGTCAACTGTGTCAGGTCATGTAAATCAATGATAAAACGCCGTCTGCTGTAAGGATGAGCTAATTCTGTGTTGACTTGGCTGCAGTATTTGCTGTATAAGTGAATTTGTTGCATGCGTAGCTGAGGTTCACTGGAGGTGTTCAAGGCCAGGTTGGATGGGCCCTGGGCAGCCTGGTCTGGTATTAAATGGGGAGGTTGGTGGCCCTGCATGTGCCAGGGGGGTTGGAGACTCATCATGATCCTTGAGGTCCCTTCCATTCCAGGCCATTCTGTTGTTCTGTGATTCTGTGAGGTTAAGCTAACTCGATTAATTTAATTGGGGTAGCTCCCTTTCTCTTCTCGGTTCCTTTTCTGAAGATCTGTAATCGTATGGTAAAATAGTTGAGAATACTGATGCCACAGAATACTTGTTTTCTCAAAGTCTGCCAGATCAAAGCTTTCCAGGCTCTCTCTTTCCTTTTGAAACTGAATTTGAAATTGATCCATGAAGTATGTTTGCTGTCGTTGGAGCAGAGCTGGGTATCTGGGCTCAAGCTTGAATTCTGATCCAGAAAAACGTTCTTCATTTTAGTTGGAATATCATCGATTTTGGTGTTGCGTAATGCGAGCTGCATCAGTAGTACATCAATTGCTGAAATGTGACCAAGGTGAGCTTGGCACATCTCTGTAGGTTTTCAAGGATTAAGAAAATATTTTCCCTCTCACTGGCGCTTGTTTCCTTGTTCCCATGGTGATGGCTATTAGCGTGGTAGATCAGCTCTGAAGTTGTAAGTAACAATAACCAAGTTGCGTGTAATATTTTGCCAGATAGTTGAGTAATAGGTTTTGAAATGTCTGTGTTTTTTTGGGTGGCCAGCTAAAGGCTCTTATTGCACAGTCCCAGGCACTGTACAGATTTGTGGGACAAAATATGTCTTTAAATCTCCTTTTAAAATTAGACGGGAACTTGCCGTTTTTCTGTATATGATAAGCTTAGAAGCCAACATGCATGAAGGTTTTTTTCTGTGTCCTCTAGCAAAAAGGCAGTATTTAGGATAATCAAAGGGAGGAGTTACTTAGAGCTAGCATTATGCGCATCGATCAGCATATGTGCTGCCAGACAAAGAGCTGTTTCAGAAAGGGAACTCTGATTAACCTCGAACCCATCCCCAGTCTGTCAAACACAACTGCCTGAGCTCTGTTGCTGGAGAGCCTTTTAGGAGCAGCAGCTCAGTGGCTGCAACCAACTCACCAGATGAGTTCAGAGCAGGAGCTATTCTTTAGAGGTAAGGGAATAGGTAGGCCTTGCCTAACATGCATCCATAGTGAAATTCATCTTGCCACACCAGACTGCACGCTCCCTGCTGTAGAATGGCAGTAACCAGTATGTTCAGGTATGGGTATGTCCCTCCTGCCCTAAACTGTCTGACAGCTACAAGAGCTGTGTGTGTTGTATTAAGCACAGACTATCCTTTTTTTTTTTCTTTTCCTCCCCTTGTTTCCACAGGCTCTAATATGAGAGATTCCTGGTTTCCTTGGGAGTTTCCAGGGAGATTAGAAAGGAATGGGCACGGCTCTTTAGTTTCCATTTGCAATCAGACATAACATGAATTTGCTTACTGTCTAAATATTATTATTATTATTATTACTATTATTTTAAGGAAACAAACAGGAAACTAAACCTGGCAGCCCATAAGTGCAGCTGGCGCTCGCAGTGCAGCAGAAGCAGGGATAGTGTAGCCATGTGGGAAACGTTCTTTGCCTAGCGGAAAGCAATCCCTCCTGCAGTGCTACATGCAGGCAGGCACACAGACAGCCCCACCGACGTGCTCTCAGTGCCTGCTGGCAGGAGGCAGTGCTGTGATGGATGGTTGCTCAGGTGGAGAAGTGGGTGCTGGGTGCCCCCGCCCCTGCTTCGTTATTTAATTACATGGCAGCCCAAATGCTGGGCGATAAAAATGCGTTTTCACCCGTAGCTGTCTTCCATTTAGTCTGTCATGTTAATAGTGAAATAAATTGCTCTAATTGCCTGCAAACTTCATCAAATTCATATTTCTTCCTTTTTTTTTTTTTTTTTTTTTTTTAAATTGAATATTTATTAAACTTCGTGTCATATCTTGCTTGGTTGGTGAAAGTGGTCCAGTCCCTGCATAACATTATGCTTTAAAATACAGGGTGTCATGTTTTCTTCCTTCTCTGGAATTTTAATTTAAGTTTTCGCGTTTGTCTTCATATTAATCGTGCCATTTGGGGGAAGAGGAATAACTTTCCAAACATCTTTGTCTTTACGTAGACAACAGTTCTGATCCAGCCTCATGTCTAAATGGCATCGGGACCAAGTCTGGGACTGGCATGAATTTTCTGGAGTTTGCTGCTGTGTTGCAAGGAGTGCGAATATGAATATGAGTGTGAATATTTTCCCAATACCGGAGTCAGTTGAAATTTGTGAAGTGCTCATCTGGTTCTGGATTGTTTGTGTATCTTTTGACTGCAGGCGTGTGCAGGGGAGTCAAGTGCAATGTGCTCTAAAGCAGCACCGTTTGAAGAGAAATGACACAAACCTGAGTTGATTCTGAATTAACTGTGGGTTTAATTCTGCAGGCAGGTGGGGAGGGGAGAGGAGAGAGGAGATTTGCTCTTGGATTTGTTTCTCTGCGTGGCAGGGAATCCTCCAAGAAAACCTAATGTTGTGAGACATGTCAGAAAGAGAGAACGGGAAGCACTAGAACATTGACTAATATTTACTTGCAGCCATATTAGCATGACAACATAATTTTCTCAAGGATGCTTAAATGGCAATCTCTGCTGCTGCTTCTTTTTTAATGATAATTTTAAATATTTTTTAAATATTTATTAATAATTTTTAATAATACTTAATTTTTAATAATAATTTCTTAAAACTAATTTCTAGACTTTGTGGTTATGGGGGGAAATAAAAGCAAAACTGAGAAGTTCCAAAACCATACAGCAAAGAAAAAAGTTTTGAAGTTACTAAGCTACTGCAATTTTTTTATCTTATCATTTTAGTGATAATTGTATTTATTTCTGAACAGCTTGACTCCTGGTTTGCAAAGCTGTCCTTTTAGAAAGCTCTGGATAGTATCGTAGTTCCTGTGCAATATTCAGCAACATAGGCACTTCTTGCACGTATTAAAGAAGTCAGACATGGAAACAGGTATCGAGGGAGGACCTGAGGTACCATAATTCCAGTTGTGTGTTTAGCTGAGAGGAAAATAAAGCACCTAACTCTCATGAGAGCGAAGAAGAAAGATGTTCTATGGCCAGAGCATCATTTGGCTGCTTTGTAAACAGCCTTTGGATTTTCAGCTCTTCCAGCATTTCTCCTTTTTCCCCCTGATCAGCTGAGGTGCCCTTCCCTCGACTTTAAGAGTAGCACTTCTCTACCTCTTATGTCTCTGAAAAGTACTTGTTAGCTCATCTGTAAGGTGCTCATCATTGGGTTCTGGGAGTGAGGGTCCAGCACTGCAGGCAATGCCTGCTGGCTCTGCTGGTGGATGGATGTCTGCATGGGGAGCTCGTTCTTCCTCTGCTTCCCTTTGGAGGAGATCCTGGAGCAGTTGCCCCAGCAGTTGTAGTTTTATGCTCCGTTCCTTATATAAATTATCATGGCCAAATATGTATTTGGATTGCTTTATTTTGCCTCCTATGTCAGCTTTGCTGTTTCCAAAACTCACCAGAGGTAAAATTCTGCCTGCTTAAACTCAGAGGAAAGCAGAGTTGTGCCAAATGATCCAGCTGTCTGTAGGTTTTCAGTGCTGCGTGTCCACTTCCTTTTTTCTGCTCTGCCCTTTAACTCCTGATAATTGATGCTCTAAACTTAGGAATGAGTGTCATCTTCCTTTAAATTTTTTTTTCTCTTGGTTTTCCCCTTCCCAAACTTCTAACCGTGTGCCGGTAAAAACAAAACAAAACACAGTGTTATTCTTCATGGATGTCATTGGGAGCATTGGTATGTATGCAAAAGCAAGGTGCTGAAGTGAGAATGCGTATTCATTTTAAAAATAATTTTAAAAAATGACCAGTCTGTTTTTTCAACCTAAGTAGCAAAAGCACTGATGAGAGTTGATCCGTTCGTGTGAAAGGCTTTCATGAGAACGCTGGTGGAATTGCACATAATGGTTTTGTGCACCTTTCATAGTCAGAGGAGCTACAATGGCAAAGACTTGCTGGAGGAATCTCATCCCATTCACTAAAAAGGAAAAGAAAGTTAAAAGTGTGATTTGTATTCCAACTAAAGAAATGAATTGGAAGTACTTATCAACAGGCTCAGCTTTCATGTTTATTCATCCTAGGACTACAAGCACATATTTTAGCATCTGAATGATTATAAATATGTTTACTAGCTATCAAAATCCGAGCTATTTAATTTGAGAACATCACATCGTATTCAGATGCATTTTGCTTTTCACTAGCAGCGTTAGTTACCCTGTTCAGCATTCACGGTTCTGGCATTCATCATTGTTAGCTCACAGCATATTGAGGTATAACTGAGGACCAGTGTCAGAGAGGTTAAGGGACATCGTTGTATATTTTGATTACTCGTGCGTCAGTGTGTCTCGACAGAAAAATTGGGTACATTATGAATATATGCAGCATTACCCAGCATATCAGAAAGGCAGCCTTTTTCAATTTTTCTTGTTTCAAGTAATGTGTGTGTCCAAAGAAAATTCTAAGTATAGAGTCAATAAAATAAGCCTGACTCAATTAAAAATGATTGCTTGTTTTGAAATACCTATCTCTAAAAAGCACCTTCTGTGGCTGGAACAAAACCAGTGATGATGATTGCGATATAAGAACCCATCAGGGCACACTTGCACAATGCTGCATTCATTTCCTGGTTGGTCTCGTCCAACACCACAGAATGTTAATTTGCTGTGACTCCCAACTTCTGCTCTTGTTCTTTTTTTCTTTTTTTTTTTTTTTTGTTTTTCTTCCCTTTTTTTCCTACCTGGTAAGATGTCTTTGCTCACAGTTCATCCACCTGCAGCTTACATCAGCAAAATGAACAGTCCACAAAGGTTTGCTGGAGTCAAGGAAAGGAAAGGAAAGAGCAGAGAAAAGGAGATGAACCCAACAATTCACACAACAAAGCATCAGTAGTGGCCATGGACGCTGTAACTACCCCAGTGAGGACAGTGGGTAGGAAACTCCTTCCTCATTACTTGGGCAGGTTTCAGGAAGACTTCTTAATGACCTAAGCTCTCCTTTGCAAAAGTTCTTGCAGAAATGCCAAACACTGAAAAGGTCTCTCTGGGACTTAGTTCCATACTTCCCCCCTGCCTGAGTCCTGTCCAGCCTCCTTACTTTCCTAAAGCCTGTAACAGATTATTCCAAATGAAATATGAGTGTACCAGCAATGTCACTGGTCAGTTTCTCACAAGCCTTACAACTAGGCCATCCCTGTTTTTTTTCCTCCTTTCCTGGTTCTCCTTCCCAGTTGATGCACTAGATTTTCCTAATGACCAGTTCTCTTGAGTTCTGCTAATGCAGGCAGCTACCCCCACTGCAGTCTTCAGTTGTGAACAGCTTCCATCCAGCTATTAGACATAGTGTTGGATATCTGCTGAGCCCTCAGAGCAGGACTTCAAATGTAAGGGAAGTTTTCCTGGCAGCAGTGATCCGGTCAGAACTGCCCATAGTGTCTCGCTCCTGTTCCTTGCTGTGGTGCTGTGCCATATGGAAACACTGCATAATAAAGGAGCGAGTCGGAATTTTTTCCTACTGTGAAGTGAGAAGTCTGCAGTTCATTAGTTTTTCTTCCTTGTAAGTTTATTTATTTTCTTAAAAAACGAATCATTTTTGAGTGCCTGGTAGCCTTCTTCAAGATACTGTTCCCTTCTTCTGGCTTGCATACAGGTTTTTTGTACTTTGTGTGATACTAGTGGTGGCTAAAGGCAAATAATATTAACTTGCAATCCAAGTGTATTACATGAAGGCACTGGGAAGGGAGTTTCCTAATAGATTTATTTTGGTGAAAGAAAAAAAAAAAGATGAAACACCAAATAGTTGTGATGAATGGGTGTATATTAGGGCTGGATGTCCAAAAGCATTTGGCATCCCACAGCTCCCATTGGGGTCAGTGGTACTCAGTGTGAGTGAGGGCAGGAAGGTTGGCAGTGCCGTCTGCTGTTACCTCACCTATGTGATAACCCCCCAGCACAGCATCTATCCAGTAAGGTCTGAGAAGATGGCTGATTTGGTGTAAAACACCACATGGCAAGTCCATCGGAATGGCTGTAACTGTGTAAGTCTAGACTCCAAATATTGCATGTCTTTGCTGTAACCAAGTGCTATATTTCAATATACAGAGGAGTATACAAGTTCCATAGTTGCTGAAACCTCCAGGTGAGAAGAGATCTTTATTTATTGCCCACATAGCCTTCAGCATGTTTTGCAAATTCTATTTGTCCTTTAAAATCGTCTTTAAGCTATAATGGTCCATAAGGCAGCGTCGTAGAATTCTCTTTCCTGGAAAGTTATTTCTGTGGTCTCGTATTCAGTTAACAGAGAAATTGCCCATAATGGTGGGGTTGAGGTTCCTTCTCAGGTGAACCTAGTGATTTGGTGTACTTAGTGGCTCTCAAGTGTGCAGGTGGTCCCAAACACAGCAGCACCTGAATGTGGAGGCGTCTGCAAAGAGCCTGCTTTATTTTTTCAGGCAGGGGACCCTCAGCACTTTCTGAAGATTGGCCTTTTTTTCTTTCTATTAAGTATCAAAAGTTTCTGCTACTATTGGAAAAAATAATGTTCCTTGTTACTGCTGTTTAAAAGCAAGTTGCACTACTGAGCCTGAGTTATTTCCTACTTTATTTACTCTTCTTAGATGGAGAATATGGGAGAAAAGCATCCGGTGTTTGTAGGGAGACACTTGTGTTCCCCTGCCAGATACAGAGCAGTGAAAGAAGGCATTATGCATAACAAGATATTCTCAGGAGATCTGTTTAGCAGAAGGGCACAGTGTTAGATGTAATTTGTTTACTGAGTTCCCAACAGTGGTGCAGTGGACTAGGAAATGTCACTAAAGTAATGAGTCCTTTCCTTTTTTAGAGCGATTATGTTTGAACAGTGCAAATTAACCTGCTTTCTGAGGCTGCAGCTTAGGTGAAACAATTTGCTGATGTGAAGGCATCCCCCGACTTGCTCCAGAGCTGAGTTGGAGGATGCTGAGTGCAGGCATGTGTAGGACACAAGCAATCTGTAAATCACATGCAGGAAGCATGGAAGCTGATCTAATCCAGGACCTACCATGTATAAAGATGCTACTGTAACTCAGGTTAGCTCAACTGGAAGGCCTGCGTACTTTCTGGAGGAAGAATAAGAATTACTGCAAATACTCCATGATCTTTTCACAGAACAGAAGTGCCCATTAGCTACCCCTGCTTCTTTGTGCCTGGACTGCAGGTTTTCTGCAGCCCACTGCTCAGCATTGTGTCTCACTACAGTGACTGGGCACTGATATTATTGGGGATGTTAGCTCTGAATAATGCCACATCCTCGCTGCTGTGTATCAAACGCTGTTTCACGTTGCTGGCAATAATGAGCTGCAACTTGAGCTCTGCGGAGGAATAAGTCAGTATCTTGGGAAGGGCATGCAATTAATGAGGGAACATACAGCACGGTTAGGCACGTGCTATTGGTTATGTGTGCTTGACCAAAGCAGAGAAGCACATTATAGCAGCTCTAGCTGAATCTGATGGTGAACTGCTTGTAAAAGACCCGGTTTTCATTCTTTCTGAAACATTATGTTGTTGTTTTTTTTTCTCAGACTGCCCAAAATGTTAGTGCAGCAGTAATGAAAGCAAGAAAAGATGTGCTCCTGTGAAATTGAACTCAAAAGGAATCTTTATCTACGATGTTACTGCTGTCCAGTATGGAAGTCCTATGAGAGATTGCTATAGGCACTGCTGAGAGTTAGGTTTGAGCATCAATGGGAGCTCTGTGCCCAGCTGCCATTTGTCCTAGCAATCTTTTTTATGGGAACACAGGCTGCTTCCTATTAGCTGAGTAGTAAGTGAGTCTCTTCCCCCCTCCATTTGGTTAACCAAAATCTCCCCTAAAAGAGGAATCCTTGACGGCTTTGTAACAAATCCGTACAACAAGATGTGATTAGGGTTATGATTTAGATTTCCCTTAATTACCGCAGTGGGCTCAAACTATTAAAATCAGTGCGTAGTGTTTTCTTACACACTCGAGCCCCTCTTGATGGAGCTGTGCAACTCAGAACCCACCATGTTTTGTTAGAAACCCTTGTGCCTGCTGGTGGTAAAGCCAAAACGTGCCATTCACAGGAATATGGCCACGTCCCTGGGACTGAATTTCCTCTGTGAAACCTCCTAACATGAAATGATCACCTATTTCAGGACAATATGTCTGCTGTAATCGCTTCCAGCATCTCCTGTGTATCTCTTTCAGTGACTAATTGTGTTTCAGTGAACTTATGCCAGTAGTAACTTTAACTGCAGTTCTTCATAACGCCGTCCTCTGGCCTAACAGGTACCACTAGTATTTTTGTTTTTCATAATTAAATACACTTTCCATTTCAAAATTACGTACGTATACACTCCTTTGCAAAGCAGAACAAAGCTCTGCAGGATTTATCAGTGCGGCTTTTGCCTCAGTGCCAGCAAAAGCCAAATATTAACGTGCCCTCTTCTCCTTTTAGTTGCTTTACGCAGGAGAAATTGGAAAGCAGGAGTTATCCTCGTGTGAGCGAGCCTTTGAAAAATGTTCTGCTCGAGGCTGAACTCGGTTTCTTCCACCTCCTGGCATGTGGAAGATGATGGTGACCTCTCAGCAACCTTTGGAGTATTCAATGACATTTAATTCTCAATTAAAATCTTTGTGGTTTTTCTGTTTGCCAGCAGATGACGTTACTGCAGATCTCTCTGCACGTAGCCCAGGGGCTGGCTGGGGAATACCGGAGGACGTGATGATGTTAGTTCTCTGGAGTGATTTTGGCAGGAGGGATTGTAAGCCTATATGCTGCTGTTACCTTCTGTAAACTCATCCCTAATCCTGTTTTTCAGTTCTCCTTTGTTTTTAGTGACTTTGTTAAAAGGCACAGAGATATGAATTGAATCAGCAAGGGAAAGCAGGAAGCTGGCAGAAAAGGCACTCAGGAAAATAGATAAAGTGCACATTCAGTAGATTAATTCCAAGTCCCCCAGCCTATTTTGAGTCCAGCAAGCAGATCAAGCACGAACACAGAGAATAAAAGTAAAGAAAAATTATGTGACGTTTCAGTCAATAGTTAATAGGTATTTATTTTGTTCTATTCGTGTCTTTTATTATGACTTTCCCTTGGGCTTGCCTTTGGTAAGAAAGTACTCTGGAGGTTTGATAATTAAAGAGTTTCTCCCTTTGCTCTCAAGGCTGTGCCATCCAGCTCTTTGTTTTTTCCCCTTCCCGCCCCCCATATATTTTCCTTTTCCTGGCACTGCAATTTAGAAACAACCATTAAAAAATCCCCAGGAAAAGCCAGCTCAGGTAGAAATAACTTAGATACAACTTAGTTATTTTGAGGAGGAAAGTTTGACAGGCTTTAGAGTGCTGGTGTTTGTTTGTTTCTTTTTTTCCACGGATAGACAGTGGGTGTCAGTAATGGATGTATAAATTCAGTGGAATTTTGGAAAATTAACATGGCTTTTTTTTTTCCTAGTGGCAATGTTTGCAGGCCATGCTCTCTTGAAAAGCTTTTCAGGCGTATGCTGTACCTGAAGATTTTACTATGGATTTTTCAGTTTATTTGGGCATTGCGTGTTTATATTCACGTGTGCTAAATTGCTTCTCGCAGGAGATACCAAAACTTCATCCACGTAGCAAATTAAAAGGACAGATTAGACGTTCATTCCAATATTCAGCACTTCCAAGTTAAGGGTCAGTGGTTTTGGCCCTGTATTTTATGGCATTGTCAATTGCAAGGACAGTGCTATAAAATGTGGTCCATTCTGGATGTAAATGTTGTTTTGTTATCCACCTAATGTTCCAATTTGCTGAGCTGAGAAGATAGAAGTGTCTCGTTGCTTTGCCCAAGTCAGTAGCTGTTTATTAGGGCATTATCTTAGAGGAAGTTTTGACTCTTTCCGGTTTTGATTTTTTTTTTTCCTCCTCTTTCTTTCCATTGGCAACTATAAGTGAGTACTGCGTTTCTGAGCCGAAGGATCTACATGTCATATCACATATTGTGCCAGCTCCGTGCCAGCTATGAGTTGGATAGCAGTCAGTGATCACACAACGTAACACGGCACTGCCACATGTCTACAAACCCACACCTGGCTCCAGAGGCAGGGATTCACCGTGGGGCTGCTGTGAAGGGAGAGCTGTGTGTCTGTTGTGCTCTCGGTCCTTGTAAGGCATCTGTCTTGGTTGTGGTTAAGGGCTAGCTGGCCTGTCCCTGCACAGGGGCTGCTGTGTACTGACCTCAGCACATGGTGGTGCTTGGCCTCTGCTCCCACTGTTTTCTAACCTGTGTTGGCCAGTACTGATTAAGGACCAGTAAGGCTGTGGTGGAAGAATGCCATGGAGTATGTGAAGCTCAGCTTATGTGAGCTGTGTGGTCTGAAGGTTCTGGGTTGCAGGACTGCAAGCTGTTCAACCAAAACACCGGTAGTGAGAAAGCGTGTTGTGTCTTTGCCTGTGACTGTAATTAAAAGGATAGGAAAAAAAGAAATACCTCAAGCTGCTCTCCCAGGAGTAAGGAAAATAATGTAATCAAGCCTATAATAATTATTTTGCCGTAGACGCTGCTCTTTTTCATTCCCTGAGCAGTTAAACCAAATGTGACTGTTTTCTTGGATGGCTACAAACCACGGACTGTCACCTGCGGAGTTGTTCAAGCTGCTTTGGTGCTTTAAGTTTGCAGCCAGTGACCTCCACAGTGGTCGTGCCACCAAATGTCACATTCGAAACACTGGAAGTCAATGAAGCATCTAGACTCTTCAGTATATCAGCATTTAATTGACAGTGCGCAAGACCTGCTTGTGATTTACAGCCCGATAGAGGGACACACTTTTCATGCTCTGCCAAAGCAATTGGCAGAATATTTTAGGCACAGATGGCACATTAGCCTTGGACAGCTGGTTCCCTCTTTGCTGTCACATCCTAAGACCATCTAACTAATACTGTCACACACGACCCAGTTCACTGCGTAACTGAGAGAGCTTCTCACGCGTGGCTTTGTGTCAGCCTGAAGGCACATGAAAATCAATCTGCTAAAGGACTGCCTCTGAGAGGTTTCCAAGACTTAGCACCCTACCATGCCCTTCTGGCTGTTCACTTGCTGACCTCTCTCCTGTAGCTGCATGAGCATGACCAGAGAGTTTCTTCCTAGTTGTGTGACGTGCACATGTGCAGCTTGCAGAGCGTGGTTCTCTCCTTGTAGCGTCCTCTGCTTTGCATCTGTACAAATGTGGACTCAAAAAAAGAACAGGGTGAGATGCAAAACACCTACGTAGAGAGCATTTCTTCAAGTGGAGAAACAAGTAGGGATCACTGAAAGGTACCTATTTTGAAAAGCACATCTTTAATACCGAGAAGAAAAAAATGAAGAATGCATGGGAGAGAGGCACTAAATAGTGACGTTGTAAATTAGATGTAGATGATAGCAAGGATGAAAGAATAGAGAATGAAGAAGGACTTCAAATGCTCTCTGAAAAAAAACAATACATTTTCTGGAACGCGGTCAGGCGGGAAGGGTCTGGGGTGGTGGGGTGGAAAGCTAAAAACTGTGTTAGTTGGTAGATGAAACACATTTTTCACATCAGAAACTTGGTTTTTCAAGGTATGATCCCAATAAAAATACAGCAGTTTTATTTTTCCAAGGCGTAGGAAATATGAGGTCCATAATTTCTTACTATTCTATCAGAGCTTCACTGACTTCACTACAAACCAACTGCTGTGCAGAAAGCCTTTAAAACATGTCTTGTTTTACAGCATCAACTACAGAGTCTAAGAACTCTTGATGGAATTAGGACTGGCTTTTATTGATGCCAAGCAACTAGACTAGGAAAACTGGAGTTTTGTGTTTGCCTTTAAAGTCATAATTTAAATAAGATAGAATACAGTTTGTCACAGAATACTCTTCTTGGTCTCTGTGGGGAGGTAACCAACTGGGGTATGGGTGCATGGGAAGGGAGGAAACCTCACTGTGATGGGAGAGCACAAAGAAAACATCTACTTACCTTGTCCCAGAGTGCTGCTGTGAGAAAAGCTGCACTGCCTGTGGCTGCAGAGCAGTGTGGTTTGGCCTGGGGTAGGGCACAGGAGGGGGTGATGTCCTCCTTGAACATGGCATTCAAGGGATGGCTGAGAAAAGTGCCTTGATCCTGCCTTGTGTAGCCTGGTTTCAATTAACTGGAGCTCCAGGCTATTTAGGTGTTGATCTTCAAAACTTTGGTGCTCTTTTTGAACTTAATAACAAAACGAAAAGTGGGCTAAAGAAGCAATCAGATGATTCTTCAAATTAGGGTAATAGATGAAGGCAGTGATTTGGATTATTCTTACAGAGTTATCCACTGTGATCATGGGATTTTGTACTCCAGGGATGGGAATCTCATTGGGCAGAGAAAACTCTTGTCTGAATGTGTCACACAGTTCTTCACATAACGTGACAGATCGTCGTAGTTCAGTGCCACTTTCAGTTTCTATCTGCTCCAGGGAGAGACATCTCTACCTGGTTTTCATACTGTTTTGTTGTTGCTGTTAGTTTAAATGACACATACTTTTCAGCTGCTGAGTTAGAGCTGTGTTCCACGTGACTGCCTTGCAAGTTGCAAACTGTAATTTTTTTGGCTTTTTGAATATTTCTGTGCAGGATGTAGGTGGCTTCAGATTTCTGTTTGTGGAACAGCCGCTTGCAGGGAGCTGAAGGTGGGTTAAGAACAGCCTGTGAATCTGCTTTAAGGGGCAGTGAAATACATTTATTTCAATTCCAGCAACCCTTACCTATGTTGCTTGACTGACAGCTGTCTCTTAAGAACAGGGTCAGGTAAGCTTTCAAAGTCTTTGTGCAGTAACGGCACAATAAAGTACATCACACAGATCTAGTATCTCAAAGGATTTAATAATCTATAACCAACAAATTAGTGCCAATCAACACCCTGTAGCGATCAATTAGCGTTGGGATTGACACCGTGCTTCCGTGTCCTGGTATTTCATTTAGCAGCTGAAAACCTTTGAGCTGCAGAGCATCAATCTCCTGTCGGCCCGAAGAA
Organism: Centrocercus urophasianus; assembly: GCF_019232065.1. Lineage (NCBI taxonomy): Eukaryota > Metazoa > Chordata > Aves > Galliformes > Phasianidae > Centrocercus > Centrocercus urophasianus. The sequence continues at coordinate 3,854,508 of NW_024884756.1, forward strand.
GCGGGGAGAATCGTCACCCCTCAAATAGGATTTAATAATGAGTTGGCTGTTCCCAAACCGGGCAGGGGGCCGAGGGAGCTTTCTCTCAAAAGTCATTTGTGAATTGTGTGACTGAAGTGACCTTCCCTCCCATTTGTTTTTTCCATTTTGCTCCCACCTGCTTCCCACAGCATAAACACTGGGGAAATGCTGATCAGCTAGATCCGTCAAACGGGAGCTGTAATTTCAAGTCGGGCCATTACCCAAAATTGAAGCATATGTGGCAAAGAAATTAGCAGTCTGCCATGGAAATGCACGTTCGTATAGTGCACCTGGAGGTGTTATCTGCCTCTCATGTTCTGTGCTTTGAAATTAGGCGGAGAGTAGCCTGAAATAAATGTGGACATGGGCTTGGAACGTCACAGTGAGCTTGTTTGGTTATTTCTGATGCTGAAATGAAACATTTTATCTGCATTAAGAGATATATGTTCCATCTTCTTTAATTACAGAGTATTATGTCTGATTGCATGCGAGCTGTAGGCCAAGTCATTACCAAATGGGTCCACTTTTCCTGTGTACCTGCTGCCCTGGTGGTTGTTGTTTCAGGTTGTATCATCGTCCTTGCAGATAATTTAGGAGATGGCAGGGATCGGGAAAGCACTTGTCCCTTAAGCTTCATGCAGGAAAGGAACTGTGCTCCTTACCTCAGTGAAGGTCACCGACAGCTGTATGAAGAAGTGCCATAACCCCTATTTGAAGATACTGATGTCTGAGACGCTGCCTTACTGCCTATGGGGCACTAGAAGATGAGAGATGGGGCTGCCATGCAGTGGACAGCAAGTTTATTTAAAGAGTGGCTCTTTTTCTGGTGCAATTTCATTTTGAAGGCATTTGGTCCTCATCTATTTGTTTCTTAAATATGGCAGTTTCCAAGGGAAGTTAAAAAGGAAGTTTAAAAGCATCTTAATGCTTCAGTATTTAGAAAATCAATAATCATATAAAACATTTCAGCAGTTATACAATTTCTTCTTTTTTTTTTTTTTTCTTCTGAAAAGCTGTTCAATTAATTCTACTGGAAATGGTGTTGTTTTTGGCTAATTTTTACTGCGCCTAATTAGAACTTTTAGAGTGTCTGTTTTAGTGGCCACAGTAAAACGTTTATACTGGGTTTTGCAGTTTTAAGCTGCTCTAATCGGGCTGTTTGTTTGCTTTTAGGTGGGACAGAATCACAAAAGGATAAACTGTGTGCCATCATTGGGACTGAGCTGCATTTCTCAGTACCCTGAACTGGTTGTTAGCTCTCTACGTGACTTCCCATCTCTGGCTTCTTCTGAGTTGTGATGTGGAGGTTTTGTTACAATAGAAGAGTGCTGATTGATGCAACCAGTTTTCCCAAGTTACCCTGCCAGGAGTGTTATTGCTGTTTGGGCTTTGTACTTGCTAAGGTTGTAGTTCCAAGGCTTGTTGCTGCTTAAGACTTTCTTTTTCTGTAGTATCAGATTTACCAATTTTTCTGTTTCCCACCTTTTCATGTTTGGAGCCTTACCCAAAACCTTTCCCAAGATTTTGCTCTGGGGTGGGTGTGTGTGTGTGTGTATGTATGCAGTGTGCAGTGCTTTACTGTTATTGCAGGAGTGTTCAGGACTCCAGGTTGCAGCCAGCATGCAGCACTGAGCTCCATTTGATACTTGAAGGCAGCACTCGGTCCCTTTCTCCATGCAGTTACAGGCTGCTGGTGCAGCCACTCTGGGATTTACTGGCAAGGATGCTTTGGCTTCCAGCAGGTGAAACAGGCATAACCACATTGATTGTTTAGTGTTAGCAGAGCAGGCAATACTTCTCTTCCTGTGGCAGAATTCAAGGCAAAGTTGTCTCCAGCTGAGCTGTTAGACTTCTGGCTAGAGGGAGGTGAAGTTTTGAATGCGGTTTCACTCCAGGTGAAACTTCAAACCCATATTGATCACCTCCAAGAGTTTCATACAGACTTTTCTCTCCCGGTGTTAAAGGTCGTTAAAGCTTAGGAAAAAGAGCTGTGTGTTGGGGTTAGTTTCCTTACAGTTGGGCAGCTCTTTCTCAAACAAAAAAAAAAAATGAGGTAAAGTCCGGAATAGATGTAGAGCACTCATAATGCTGCTCTAATTAGTGAGCGCTCCCTAGGGACTCATTAGAATTACAAAAGCATTACTGTGGGTTATGTGGTGGTTGGAACACATCGAGTTTTGGGCAGTTCAACAATACTACCTTGAAGAAAGGACTTTTGCAGCCCTTAAGAATTTTCTGTAGTGTGGAAGAAAGCACAAATTGCAGTGTCCTAGGACTCCTTTCTGAATCAGGCCTTATGTTCGCTCTTGTAAAGAAGGAGGGTTTTGAGTTGATATGCCACAGTCTAATAGGTACATAGTGACTGCTTAATGGGATTTACATTCACTCAAACAAAATTAGGTTGGTAAAAGACAATGCAACATGCTGTAATGTAAATGGGACTGACGGCAGAATTAAATGTTTGTGGAAACAGGGGCAGCAGATCTATCAAGAGCTAATTAGACAGAGTCCAGAGACAGACTTAGGAGTAAACAGCATCAACAAAGAGAGGAGGAGAGTAAGAAAGAGAGAAAATGGAGTCTTTGTGTAGTGATGAAAAGGAGTTATAAACAAAGTTATTTAAATTGGAAGGTTGGAAGGTCGGATGGAGCCTATCCTGTGAGAAGGCTTAGTCTTATCTGAATCTGTTCACTAACCCAAGTTGAATTGCAGCTCTGATATCCCTTTTTATGTGTAAATAGTTCCTCTTTGTTGCTATTTGCTATTCGTGGAATCTTTCTCTGATACGCTTTTCATCACAGTGTAATGTTTTCATTTGCTGCCAACCTTTCTCTCAGACGAGGGTTAAAAGCAGACTTGGACCCAAGTATTTCCAGCAGCCGGAAGGAGTCTGGAGGGTGGCACCAGCAAAGATGAGAGTGCTCACCGCAGGATAGACTAGATATTAGGAAGAAATGCTTTACTACAGAGCGGTGAGACTCTGGAACAGGTTGCCCACTGAGGTTGTGAATGCCCCCCCTGGAGGCATACAGGCCAGGCTGGACAGGGCTGTGAGCAATCTGGTCTAGTGGGAGCTGCCCCTGCCTATAGCTGGAGGTTGGAACTAGAGGATATTTAAGGTCCCTTCCAACCCGAACCATTCTATGATTGTGACTGAGGGCTAGATCACATAGGTGCAGGGCTTTCCAGGCATTTCAAGTCTGGCAGTGCAACCCTGGTTTTGACATGCTCTGTGGAGCCTTGCCGTGTTTACTTGGGGGTACTGAGGCTGGTAGGTCATACTCTTGTATCCTTCAAGGAATGCTGTTGGGTTGAAGGAGCTGGATCTGTGCTTTTGCTAGTTCTGTGAGCTGTGGTGTGGGAAAGGTAGTTCCCCAGCTGCAGACCTGGCTCAGGCTGAGGCAAGCTCTGTGCAGACCATCCACCTGTGCTGCTCCAGCACGTTCTTCCCTACCTTTCTTCCCTCCACTCTTGAAACAGGTGGGCAGGTGCTGCCTAAACCCCAGGCATCAATCTGCAAATTTGTTACCAGAAATTATTTACTCATGGAAAGCAGAGCCCTTGTAGAAGAATTCTCGCTTCAGCAAGCTTGTGCTGTTGCAGGCTTTTTTGGGCAGGCAGGAAAGCTGAGGACACGGTGGAGTCCCTCAGCTGCTGGAGCTATGGTTTCTTAGTGAGGATAATTGCATGGACTGTCCTCCTCCTCACTGAAGAATTAAAATGCTTGTTTTGCTGCAGAATGAACCTGAAGGGCTGAGAACAATGGGAAGAGGAAATTCATTGGGGTTGATCCCAGCCGCCACGAGCTGCTGTGCCTCAGCTCCTTCTGCAGTCATTGGGAATGACGAGTTTCCCCAGAAGACAAGAGAGGAATTCAGTGTGTATCATTTGGGTGGCTGATTTTTCTCCCCCTTCTCCGTCTCAGCAGCACCTTTGCGTGTGTTCATAAGGTTGCAGGATAGGCTGTGGCGCGTGTCCCTTAATGAACTGGTCTATAGGAGGCAATGCGAGTGTTTTAAATTTATTGTTAAGGAACTTCATGCTTGTGTTATTTTTCTACAAACCTACGCTATTCAGAAGTTCAGATTAGGCAAAATATTTCAGCCTTCTGGTTCAAGACTCAAAGGTAGGTTGTTTTTATTTCACCTGCATGACAGACTTTCCCCAGGGTAAGCAACCTTGCCTGGGCATGGTTGTTATCCATCAGAAATGCATCACTTTCCTTTTTCTGGCTGTTTTGACAAGTATGGGTCACAGGTAGTTTCTTTACCTTCACTACATCAGAGCAGCGTCCTTGTATTTGAAAAAAAGTCTATGGGAAAATATTGTCTTTCACATTAATTTGATTGCAGTGTGAAAACGGAAGGTCCGCGTTTCAGCATCACCTGTAAAAGCTGACGGCCGTTTCTGACCACCCTGCTGCAGTGGAAAGAGAGAAGGGCAATCCTGGGTGTCTGGGAGATCTGATGGGCCCAGTTATTAGGGAGCAGCAGGGCATGAAGGCGGTAGCCAAAAAGCAGACATGGAGAGAGAGAGGAGGTCTGGGAGGTGTGACACACAGGCACTTGGCTTTTCCAAGTCCCTGGGCAATATCTTCTGTGAAGAAGCCTCTATTTGGGGAGTGGTGTCTGTGCTCAAATAGCAAAGAACAAAGAATCGTCACGCTAGAAGCTGAAACTTGTTGCATGGTGAATCTGACAGATCTCTTGCTGTAATAATGATAGATTATAAAAGTGGACGAAGCCAGTTGTGCAGTGTAAATTTTGCTGGAGCCTTAACATACGTTATTGCTTATCTGGTAACTGTCACCAAGCCTGCGACGGGCTGCAGAAGGATAAAAATCACACACCGTTATCCTATTTCAGTCTTGTAGGGCCTCTGACAGGTGACTTTCTTCTTAGGAAAGAAGGGAGGTTTCAGTCAAAGGAAACAAAGCGGCACCTCAAGACATCCGAAGGTATTTCACTACAACTACGTATTTTCACAACAACAAATGAATTGGCAATAGTTTGTTGGAAAGACATGGGTGGAAAATGTCAGTGCTCACCTGCCCCACCGTCATCAGCCACAGCAAGTTCCTGGGAAGTCTTAGGTTGTTTTACTGCGGTGCACTGAAGTTTTATATGAATAGTTTCTGTGCAAAGTGACTGTTTTTCCCGAGGTTTCAACCTCTTCAGTTATTTTTGCATTTTGAATACCATGAAATACGTAAAGAAATAATATCTTTTATGAATTTTATGCTGTTGCATATATACTACAGAATTTTAAAGCAGAAACTTAATGTACAATATTATTATCTTCTTAATAGTGGAACTTTGTAAGAGGAGATCCGCGGATGTAAAAATGTGCCAGGTTGAAAAATCAGCCTGCTTGGAGTCTCGACCTCACAAGGCCGTGATGCGCCAAAGGCCTGAGTCGCTCTGCTGCTTTCTGCACCAGTAACACAGCGTTGTACTGATGGATTATAGTTGCCAGGCGTGAGCACCGTACAGGCGTGCTCGTGTTTAGAATTTCAGGTGTAAGCAGATTTTAGTCAGCGCCTCCTCATCTCCCTCCTAACTCGTCTCTCGGCCGCCCCCTCCCACCTCGCATCCTTGCCGGCTCCCTCACGTGATAAATAACGCTGTCTTATCAAGGTCAGTCAGAAAGGCCCTTTTTTACATATCTCATAAATTTTAGCCAGGTGCCACTGATGTGAGATTAATGTAATGGCACTACAGCAAGCGCTCAGGCTTGTCTTAATTATGCTAAGGTTGCCGGTTCACCGTTTCTCTTCATCTGTCTCCCGCTTTAGGGAACACTAAACACTGTGTCATTAGATTGTCTGTTCCACAACATTGGCCCTTTGCATTTACAAAGTCATCAGATGGCTTATGACCTAGCTTTTCTAAGAAATTTAACTAAGTAAATAGTAAAAAATACAAAATTAAGCAGAAATTGAGCCTGCCTGGGGCTGGGGGTGAGAGGGAGGAGCTGGGAAGGGGTCAGGGCAGCTCCTGGTTGCGGTTGGTTTTGGGAGAGCAGGGCTCGCTGGCTGGCCCTTTTGTTCTGGAGCTGCTCTGCAGTGCGTGGCTGTCAGGTGCTTCCTTTTGATGGTATAAGCGCACGCGCCTTCATGCGTGTCATAGAACTTGCAGTGGTGAAGGGCTGCAGGCTTATATTTTTTTTTTTTTTTTTTTTTTTTTCTCCTCCCCTTAGAAGTTAAAAATCCTCTATGGTAGAGGCTGTTTGGGAATCTGTTGCTCATGTGAGTTCCCCGAGGCTCAAGCCAACCTTGGACACTTTTTCCTTCAGCTCCAAGAACAGCACAGAGGACAGCAGAGTTGTGTAGCGCTGTGCTGGTGGCAGCTGTGTGTCCTGCCCAGGGAAGGGGCCTCTCGGGGCACAGAGCTGTTCCCTGCTACATCTCTGAGGTTGAGGGAGTGGTGTTTGAACGTGGATTTCCTTTCAGCTGTAGCCTCAATTCATGAGCCTGGAAAAGACTGACCTTGATTTTTTATTATTTATTTTATTGTGTTTTCTGCTGCTTGGACATGCTAAAAGAGAGGTTTGTTTCCTATGTGAGCATCCTCTGTTGGCTTTTTGGTGTCAGTTCCTGCTGCTGTGTCACTGAAAGAACCATAGTTGCTATATCTGGTAGCTTGGGGACTGGTGCTTCATGTCTGGCCTGCTGAGAGTCGTGCCAGGCATTCATCTCACTCCAGACCCTGCCTGCTTTTTCTTGGGAAGACTTCTGCTGCTCTGCCTCTTTCATCTGTTGCCCTTGGCCTTGGACTAAGGCTATACTCGAGAGGCAGAATGGCTGTGCGCATTTAGGAAGCTTCCATATTTCAGTCTCCACCACCCAAAAAGAAGAAAACAGTGCATGAAGCCTCAAAAGAGAACCCAAAGGCAAAGGAGACATTTTCTCTGCAATTTAACTTAATGACTGCATGCCTAAAGGGAAGCCTTTGGCCCTCATCCACTCAGCTCTGTGTGAAGAATGCATTTGAAGTCAGTAAGCGAAGCCTGAACTGAATCTTGCTCCCAGTTTTCTGTTGGTGCCTCTTATTTATTTATTTATTTATTTATTAGATATTATAATTAAATAGCATGAATTAGTGCACAAGTTTTGATGTCAGACTGCTTACGAAATAAAAGTCTTGGAAGGGACCAAGCAGGGCCTGTTTCAGAGCAGTCAGGCTTTTACAGGCTGCTGTGGGAGTGGGGAGTCTCAGCCTTCATAATGACGAGAGGAGAAAGCAGGTGTCTGCTATGTTTTGGTAGCAGCTACTTGAGATCTCAGAAGACAGCTCAGACTTGCTTTTTCTAGCAGCGTATGAGAACTAATGTGGGTGTTGCAGATGAAGCAAGCTTATCTGTCAATTGTATGCTCTGAATACCAGTCAGGTCTTACCGTGTAAGCAAACAAGGCTTGAATTAGAGTCTTGCCCTCCCCCTCCCTCTGCTTCTTCATACTTGAAAGCATGTTTTAAAAGGAAAAGAATTCTTCATAAAGAATGGCATTATGCGAGGCACAGAAAGCCAGCCAGAGCGAAGCAGTCATGCTCTGAATAACACACAGGGCCCACTCTCTCCCATGCCCACTAAGCAAAGACAAAGAACCCGATGAGGAGGTAATGCGAATAATTGAATTTTTTCCAGTGTTGTACATAGAGCTGCTGACTGTTATGGCACCCGTGTGCTTGCAATGCTGGCCAGAACTCTTCTTCTGATGATGAAAAAGAGAAGAGAATTTGCTTGTGGTGCGGGTTCAGATGGGAGAGAGCGCAGTGCAAAGCCCTAATGGGGATGTCTGCGCTGTCAGCCCCACTGCTGTGGGATTGTGGCCCTGGACAAACGCAGTTTGCTCAGCCGTGGTTCCTCAGCTGCAGTGCTACCACTGTAGCTAAAGGCATTGCAGGACGAGGGGGATCCTTGGCTCCATCTCTCTGGGGTTGGTTGCTAATGCCACTGCCACGTGTCCAAGTGTTGGGGCACTAGGCTAGGCATGGAATCTTCACAGTTGCTGGTAATAAATGAATTACTGCTGTCATATTGATAACGAAAAATGAAGGTGAACGTTGGGACTTGTTAAGCATGTAGATTTCCCGTATTTGACTGCCCAAGGAATATTTAAAAAGACATGTATTTTAAAGCCTTAAATATTGTTTTAAATTAATCTGCAATGTGTGAGTGGGCAGCTTAATTGAAAGCGTTGTGGAAGTGATAATATTATCACCTCTGTTCAGGTTCATTCTCCTGTCGGCGTAAGGCTGGGGAAAGCTGGTGTCTGTGGCAGGGTTGACTGGTTGCTCCCAGGCACAACAACTGACAGGGTGCGATCTGGTAGCAGTCTGTGCTGCCGCATTATCACAGCATTACGGTGAAAATAGCTCCTGTCACCACAGTACGAAGCACATCTATGATTTCCTCTCCAATGTCTATGAGATAAACGCAGCTATGACAAATCCAGCTCTCATGGCACATTGCAGGGCGTGGAAGGTCTTGCAATAGCAGCTTGTCAGTGGGGGAAACGATTTGTTTTGAGAAATGATTTATTAAGGAAAAGAATATCTTCTGACACAGCTTGAAATTCAGCTTCGTTTCGTTTTCCTGCCCGACCAGGAGAAATGCCATATTCTCCTTTCACGGTGTAACATTATTGTAGGGACATTGAGAGGCAGGTTCAGACAGCTGTTCTTGCAAGCGTTTCCCTGGAAGCCAGACCTCAGTGCCAGGGTCCAGAAAATGGGTCTGGATCTGTCTTTGTCACAGACTCACCGAATGGCCAGGGTTGGAAGGGACCTCAAGGATCATGAATCTCCAACCCCCCACCACAGGCAGGGCTACCAACCTCCCCTTTTATTACCAGACCAGGCTGCCCAGAGCCCCATCCAACCTGGCCTTGAACATCTCCAGGGACGGGGCAGCCACAACCTCTCTGGGCAGCTGTTCCAGCACCTCACCACTATCTATTTAGAGTCACCATAACTCTTCTCACTGTGCTGCACTAGCTGTTGGTAAGCATGTGAGCATCCATTCTGGTGGCCTTTGGAGGAAGGTAAAAACACTGACACTGTTGCTTGATCTTCTTGCATTTCTTGAATGGGGATTAACGGGAGGAAGAAAAAAGCAAAACAAGAGTTGTAAAAGGAAGAACATCATTTCCCTTTCTTTGTTTTGGTGGAAACCAAAGTATTTTAAAAATGTAATGCAAAGAGTGTGGACAGATGTGCCTTAAGATGCCATTATTTTTCACTTAAAATTCTTAGTCTTGTGGGGGTTCTGTGTTTACCCAACTAATTTACTGTTTTGATTGGGTGCGTTAATTGCATGTTTAGAAGAAGGAAAATTGCTTCATTTAAACTAAGACTTCATCTGTTGTCAAAAACGTATGTGAACAAACTGGATGGATCTGGCTCTGTCTGCCCACATGCACGTTCCTCAGTGCTGAGTCTCTCAGAGCTCCTTGCTCCAGCACGTGGGATCTGATCCTCCTGCCATCCAGACCCTCCGATGTTGCATCTTTGTTCTACAAGGGTGATCAGGAGAAAGTGCAAGTGAAGAAGCCCCCAGAGCACTCATTGCAGTCCACAGTGCATTTTTCTTGGAGTGGAAGATGTGCTAAGCTGATGCATTTAAATGGGAAGAAGGGAGGAACTGGAGAAGCTGCACGTTCGGAGTGATTCAGTGTGTGAGATGATTTGGAAAGCGCGTTGATCACTTAGAGGCTGTTAGAGTTAAAAATGAAAATGACTTTTGCAGCAAAGTGCACCATAAGGTCTGCAGGGAACGATTAGCACAATGGCTGTGTGTCCTATATAGTAAATGCTGCTTCAGTGGTTACTGTGAGATAGGATATGAAGGTGAGAGAAATTGGGAGTTGCTTGAGCCCCTGTGGTTCACAGTTACTGCTGTACTACGAGGTAGCGGGGCTCTGGCTTTCCTTAATTGGCAAAGGCAGTGATTGATCAGTCAGGCAATTTAAGGCAGAGGGTTTTTGGTTTAACCGCTTTTAACTTTATGAAGTGTTTTTATGCAGCTGTGACATTAGGAAACACTTTGTTTTCTCTTAATAACACGTGGTTAGTCAGAGCTGCCTTGTTGCTTGCCCATATATAGGAGGAGAGAGAACGGAGTAAATCTTGAATGAGCTGGGAAGGTGCAGAGGTGATGGGATTCTGGACGTGGGTAAGAGGTGCTGCATCCCCTGTGGGTAGGAGTGGCACTTAAGGACTTTGGAGGCTGCTTTAGTTCTTGCTGGTGCCAGGAGTGAGGCTTCAGCTCAGAATCAGAGCCCAAATGAGGTCCAGAGAATTCCTGTTCACGTCTTGGAGGAAGTTAGAATTGCCCTTCTGGCATCTTGTTGTTTTACAGCTGCTCCCCGTGTACTGTTGTTGACTTGGATGGGAATTTTACACTCAACTTGAAGCAATATATATTTTCTGTAAACACTGTTTTGTCTTTTTTAGTAACAGAAATGTGATTTCACTTGAGATCGTAAAGCAAGAATTTTATAAGAAATTCCTGTGAGGAGAAAAATGGGCTTTGCAATACTCATGATTTAGGCTGAGGAACAGAGACCTTGAACCAGTTGGAGACCAGTGCTCTGGACCGGCTTCCCACTGGGGGCACGGGGATGAGGAATCCTGGCAGGTTTCTGAAAGAGCTAGAAAAACATGAGGCAGATGGTGGGACCTGCTGATGGGCTCCGCTGAGGACTTGCCTAGCTGACTAGAGGCCTCAGTCCTGTTCTAACCTACCACTGAGAACTGGAGAAGCCGCTTCAGGTTATTTGTGCAAGCACAAGTTACTGTTAGCGTGAGTCTCTCAAGGTCTGGGTGGTTCAGGTGGCTTGAAGAGCCTCTTCTTGCATTCCAGCTCAGGGACATAAGCACAGAGGGCTGAGCAGACTCTGCAAGGAGCAGGAGTCAGTTCCAGGGCTTGAAATGCAGTCGATAACTTGCAGAGCCTCCCAGAGGTGTCACCTCAGGAGAAGTGCTTGGTCAGGCGCTCTGTGTGCCAGGGAGGTTCGTGCTGGTAAGCCAGCAGCTGAAAAGAGGATTTGCATGCATGCTGTGAGGTCACTTAGATCTGAGACACCTGAGCAGCCCTGCGTTAGGGCAGAGCCTGCCTGCAGGTATAGGAATCCTATAGGGGAGTTTGATGTTACTGGCAGAGAGGGCACCCAGATATGTACGCATAAGAGAAAGAGGCTGTAGTTGGATGCATTACCTTAATTGTATTGCCTCATGACTTGACCTTAGCAAAATGCCTTTTTCAGTAAGACAGTGTGTTGACACATGCATGGAAATGAAGACATGAATGCAAGAATACGGACAACATATATGCATTTTTATATTGGAAGAGATGCTGCTACAGCTTACTTACTCTGTGTACTGTGGACTCTGTTTATGGGCGGATTGTGCTGGCATAGAGGCATTCAGTCCCAGCTCAGAAATAGAATTCCTTGTATTTTTCAGGTCAGGAAGGCAGTGACCCAAAGTATGGTTAAAAAAAAAAAAAAAAAGCAAAAAACAAAACCCCAAAGCTTGTGCATGTTACTGTAGTAGTATATGTGAAATGATGTCAGGAGCATGTTGGAAGCAGTAAATTGCCAGCAGAAGAGACTTGGGCCCTTTGCATGGCCTTCCTCCCATGTTTTATGGGCTGCAAAGCAGGTGCCGGTTCCACCAAGCGATTGAATCCAGTTGCTGTGTATTTGGCTTGTGTTTGGGCAGCCGTGCGTGCAGCATTCGTGTAAGATTCAATGCTTCATGTATTGTGCTGTTGGGCATGGGGCATGGAGAACGTGTGTGGTCAGTGCCTGGTCAGGAAGAGGGATGTTTGTTTCCTTGTGATCCTGGGAAGGCTGAAATGCTGCAGGCTGGTTCTTCTCTGGGCATGGAGTTAGCCAAGCAGCTGAAGCTGGCCGTGGTGAGCTCTCCCTGGTCTTTCCACACTGAACCATGGCCTCTTGTTTTCAAGAGTCTGCGTGTGCATGCAGATGCAGGGAAGGGATGGAGCTGTTGAATTTTGAATAGACTTTTTTAAAATTATAAACTGTACGTAGAGAGCCCTCCGTGTAGCTCGCTCCTTTAATCAGGCAATATTTTTATCTTATTTTGACATTTGTGTTGGAATTAACGTGATTGGCAGCAAAATCCAATAAATGAGAATTTCAGAGGTGTTTCTGCTCTGCTAAATGAACCTCTCCCTGCAGTTTGACTTGGCAGCTCTTGTGGAGTTCTGCATCAGCTGGATTTTATTGTGTGGGGAGATGGATAATCAAAAAGGGAATCGCACGTGCTGCAAATTAAACATTTTGTTGAGTGCTTGCTTGCCATTGAGTAGCAGAGTAATGTCAGGGAGAGAGCATGGGAGTACACGAGCACAGCGAGCTGGGTGCCTCGTCGTACCAAAGCACGACGGCAAATGTTCCACGATGCAGTCGTGTCAAAACAAATCAGATCGCAAGCAGCGCCGGCTTGCTTTGCTCAATTTGTAGGGTAGTTTTTATCATCCCTGCCTTGCGATTAATGCTTCTGATAAGCACAGGGGGAGTTCCTCTATACAGCTAAAAGTGTGCTTTAATAGCTGCTTGAATGTTAATTGCCTTGCGGGAACAGTTTTGTTGGTTAGCCCTTGGCAAGCCTTCCAGAGTCAGTAGTGATATGCTACAAGATCCCATAGCTGGTTTCACTGCCCTGTCACGCACGCGCTTTCAAAGAGGGTGGAAGTTTCTGCCTGTTACTCACAGGCGTTGCACTCTGCTGAGAGATGCATCCAGAGGTGGACGTGACCTCTGCTGTGCCAGGGGTGCCAGAATCAATGGGTCACACTCTGCTCTGAGGCTGTAGAGCCAGTCCTGCCGAAGCATGCAGTGCTAGTTTGTCAGAATGCTGATGATGTGGTGGGAGAAGCTGTTCTGCTTTCACTCCCCCTCTTCTGTAGACCTATTGATCTTTTTGTCTCGATTCTGAAGTTTATAGACCCCTGGCCTGGCTGTTAGAGAAAATTATCTAGCGAGCAAGCTGATATTCAGTGAATACTTTCAATACTGCGAAGGAGCAGAGGCAGCATAAAGGTACAGCATGGTTGAGTTGTGTGCAGTGGGAAACGGCACGAGCCGTGCAGCTACCAAGTGGTGTGAGATGTGTGGAATCCGAGCAGCTCTCTGCGGTGATGTGGGTCGGCAGCGGGGGCATCTGGAGGGAGCAGTATCACGAAACAGAAAACAACAGCCAACAAAGAACCAACAACATCAACTCAGTTTTACTGTTTATATAATTTGCATGGAGACATTTCTTATGGGATTTGCTGCTTGAGTTTGTCAGATGCTCCCTGGCTGTGTGCTCACCCAAGTCGATACGGAGCCAGGGGAAATGGCAGCAGCAGCTCTGCACACACACTGTGCCTGCTTGCAGAGTGCTTTGCTGAACCACAGAAAGGCCCATTCCTGTAGTTCCATGCTGCTGCAAGGCTTACTTTGCCACTGCATTACTTCGAAGTAACTCCTTCTGGGAGTGGTCTCACCTCCTGGAAGATGCAAGCTTGCACTGCCTTTACCGTTGGGTGCTGTGAGTGGTGGTGATGGGATACAAGTGCTCAGATGCAGCGTGCTGCCCCGGCTTCTTCCTGCCCTTCCTGTGGGCTTCTCTGCTGGCCGTGTGATCCTATGGGTAGTGCTGCAGCACTCTGACAGGTTGGAGCTGGGGTGATGAATCATTGGAGCACGTCAGGGCAGATTTTGTGTGTTTGGCTGCTTGAGTGGATGGAGAACCCGCAGTAAAACAGAGACACCGCACAAACCTTATGAGAAGAGCATTTCGAATATATCTGAGGGGCTGGATTCACCATGAAGTTCTAATTTTACCTTTTGTGCAAATGCAGCTTGAGGCAGTCTTTCACAGCATGAGTCTTCTCCCCTGAGGAGCTCCTTACTTGCACAGGCTTTAATGCAGCAGGACATTGAAGGCTATTGGCAAATGCATTGACAAGGTGTTGGTGTATGAACGAGGCAGCCTAAACAGGTACAGAAACATCCTAGTGGCACTCAGCATGTGTACACAGGGTCTGTGATGGGGAATGTTGTTCTGAGGGCCACGATTCCCTGTTTTTTAATGCACGCTGTGTAGACGTGCAAGTGCTCTTCCATTCTTCCATCTAATATTTCGAAATTATCATTTGTAATCCTTCACCCAGCCTGGAGTGGGGGCATCTCCTGAGCATTGTCAGGAAGGATTTGTGCTACCTGAGGGCTGCTTTTGGTGGTGTTTTCATTGCCACTTTGTGCTGGTGAGCGCGCTTCTCAGTGGGTAAAGCAAAATAAAGTAACAAAATGCAGGCTGTGGATTACCTTCAGTAGTCGTGTTTTGTTCGGAGGAGTAATGCTGAATATGAAGTCAAAACCCAGCATTGTTCTAACCAATGTATTAATTGCAGGTGATGTGAGCACTGTTTCTCTTGCTGCTTTTTCGTGTGAACTTGCAGCAAAACCATAAATAGTGCGTTTAAAAATGTAAACTGAAGCTTTGTGTCTCACTGTGTATACAAACAAGCAAGAAAAACAATCTCAAGGAACCCCGAGGTTTGAAGTCGGAATTTTCCAAGTAATAAATAATAAATGTATTTTGTCTGGCTATTCTGACCAGGCGTTTCAGCTCTAATGGGCATGCTGGGCTGAGCTGATGGGCAGAATTGAACAGATTAGACATGTAAATGACATGAGCTGCAAAGAGGATTTAATATTTTATGGAAAAAAAACCCCATAATCCTTCATCAAATGTGTAAAATTTCTTTAATAACTAAACCTGGCAGGGAAATGCATGGACTTCCAGCAGTGATAATCGGTGCTTAAACTCCCTGGAACAATCAGTGACCCAAAAGGTGTGGGTTTACGTGAATCTTCTGGCACTCGCTCGAGTGAATGTATTTTCCTTCATGCCAAAAAACAATAAAAGAGAGAGGAAAAAAAAACAACCCTAGGTTCTGTCTAGGGTTGTTGTTTTCTTTCCACGATTTTGTGTGCACCTCCTGCAGATTGTTCTCCTGGCTGGCTTCATCCTGCCCTGTGTCTCATCTCAAACAGGGCTCAGAAACCAGTGGCCCTCCTCTTCATGGAGGAGCCCGGACCCCTCCTCTCTTCATGTGTTTACCCAAACCTCTTGCAAGTGCATTTACCCCCTGCATCCTGCATACCCGGTGGTGTCTGGTGGAACTGGTATTTGTAGATCAGTGCTTCGTTCACCTGGAGTTCATTTGTAGTACACTTGCACGAATTGGTAAAGCTAAGCAGAGCTGGCTGTGCCTCTGAGCCCCCTCTCTGGATGCTGTGATATTATATAGGGAAATCACAGTCTCCATGGGGGTCTCCTCCTCTGTTCTTTGGGGTGGGCGAAGGGCTGTGTGCTCGGAGTACAACCATGTGCATTGGCTGTATCTGAGCTCAGACGTGACCCAGGGTTCTGGTGGTGGTGCATCACCTATCAGGAGTCTTTTTCATCAGGATGTGTGCTTCTCCAGAACATGCGCATCCTGACGAGGTCCAGGTCTCACCTCCTTGGCTGTGGCTGCCAGTTTTATTGACCTCCCATCATTTCAGGGCTGCTGAAGATCCTCCGAAGCCCACAGCCTCATCACTGGGAGAGGCAAGGTCAAATGTGCCTGATTTTCTGGCTTGACCCAGCTGCAGCCCCAGAGCGAAGCACGGCCCAACTTCCCTCCCCACTCTGTCTAGATCCACTCCAGAAAACCTCAGCACAACTGTTTGTACTCGACTAAGAACAACTAGTGTAGCAGAAGTAATTATTTGTTCTTTCTGCAGCACAGCATCTTGTGGGCCCTCAGGAAGAGCAATCGACAAGGAAATTTCTAAGCTCTTATATGAGGAGTAAGAAGTAAGAGTAGACCAGAGCTCAGATTTAAAGGCAATTTAGAGCTCCATTGACTTGTAAGATAAAACGGTGATTTGAGTTTATTTCATTCCTCCCATGACCGGGGACGGTGAGCCACAGCAGGGGAAGCAGCAGCTGCCTACCCAAGCTCAGTCTTGGCTCGAAGCTTGAATGTGAGTCAGCCCTTTGCTTGATGTAAGGCAAAACCCCCTCTTCAGACACAGTGGTGGGAGCAGTCTGTGCAGTCGGAGGTTTCAGCCTGAATGGGGGCTGCTCGAGGGGGAAATGGGAAATGGCTGGAGAGTTTGCTCCAGACTTGAAATATGGTTGTAAAAACAAGTGGATCATGGAAAAAAGTTGCATTACCATTGTTTTATAGCATCTGCTATCCACGTACTTGATGCTTCCCTCCCTCACTGTGAAGTTAGGAGAACTCAACTTCTGGTGGTGGTGTCACCTTGTATTCACTAATTTTTTTATTTCTCAGGGCAAGTAAGAGTAACCTCAGCAGTGACTCCAAATCCTGGGTCTTACGGCATATTTCTTAGAGCTGCACAACAGGGACTCGGAGCAGCACGCAGTCACAATTAGGCAGCCTGGGGTTGGGACAGGTAAATGCTGCCTCTGCTGAGCCTGAGCTTGGTGCCTCAACAGGAACCTTTTCTGCTTTTATCCACCCTGGTAACGGTACAAAGAGGGATTTTGGGAATGTTGCTGGACTGCTTCTTGTGATCAGGCTTGCAGATCCCAATCCAGCTTTTAACCTGCAGTCACAAATGAAGTGACTTGGAGGTTGTGCCGCCAAGTTATTTTGTGACTGAGCAACTTGGATTTGTGTGCTGGAGTCTAGTTGTGTACACTGCTGTGTAACCTTTGCTTTTGTCACTTGTACAGGCTTGTTGTAGGTCATTTATCTTGATAATGAGTTCTGTTTCACACATCTTCAAACAAGCACAAATGTGGAAGCACATACAATTAGGAAAGGAGTACCTGTAGGCTGAAGGCTTCAGCGAGGTTTTTACGTTTGGCAGTACATGGAGAGGTCTTTTAACACTAACCAAGTCACTGATGTCCTTGGGTACCAAGGAGGAGATGCTTCTTGCCCTTCCCATGCTCTTTCAGACCATGTCAGGTGTCCTGGCTGTGAAATGGATGGGGAGGGCAGATTAGTTCTCAGGTCAAGCTCATGCTTTGTGTGAGCAGTATCCCAGATGAGGGCTGGAGAGAGAGGAAGCCTCCTTTTCCTTCCACTCACAGCCCAGGTGCTTAGTTGCAGACTGTCCACAGACCTTTCTTTTGTGGTTTTTAAAGCGTTCTGGAAATCCAAGTCTGAAAAAGGAAAGCTCTACTGACAAGAAATGATTGAGCCTGTACTCAGAAAGTGCTGTAAAAAAAGCGCTTGAGCTCTTTTGTGCTCTGAGGGAGACTGCTGCAGAATGTGTCTGGAGGACACTTGCTGCTTCTGGTTTTTGGAATGGTTTCTTTGGGCGAGAGGTTGGTGAGACGGGGTGTGAGGTGTCCTTGTCTACTCTCTTCAGGCCAGCAGCAGCCTTATCAGGAGGACAGGAGCTGTAGGATGAGGCACTGTAGGGGTCGACGTGGCTTTGTGCCCAGCAATGGGGCTGGGGGTCCTTGGACAGCCCTGTGAGAGAGTGTGGTCTTTTTCAGGAAGGAGTTTATGGATGTGTTTAAACAGGGTGTGCCTGACATGAGAGAACCCTGAGCTGGCATCCTTGTGCTGCTGGATAGAAATAGCAGTTGTCTTTCTCCACTTACACAAGTGAAGGCATGTGTCATTAGGAGGTCAGGTCAGGTGGGCCTGCATCTTGGCCACTCTGTCCCTGGTCCTCAGCATACGTAGGTGCTCCAGCTTGGCTGGGTCTGCTCCTGCCATTTGCTTTAGGAGAAAATATGCTCTTGATGTATCTCGTTGTATCGGCCCTTCTTGCTTTTTAGCACATAGGTCCCCTTCTGCTGTTGAGGTGGTTATGGTTTGCAGTCCCCATGCAGGTTCCTTGGGGTCTTTGGATGTAGGAAGCTTCAATTCTCTCTCTGTAAGCGAAGTGGCCAAGTCAGTTTTTGTTGTGCTTTTTGTGGTTTCCTAGGCAGCAACAACTGAGGGATCTAAAACAACAAAAAAATAAGAAAAACAAAACAAAATCACAAAAACCCAACCACAACCAAAAAACCCTGCTCTGGAAAAGCTGAAGACTGTGCCCATGAAAATAAAACCCGAACCTTTGACACCTTTAGTATCTCTAACTGAGGAGTTTGAAGCTGAAGCTGTATGTTTTTCTCTATTTACCTCACCAATTTAAGTATAGGATATGTTCTGAAGTATTTTCCAGGGTGGTTTTTTCTTTCAGGCTAGCTATTAGCAGCTTCCTTCTGAACAAGCCATTTCCAAGTGCTAATCTCTCCCTATCAGATCACGATTTTGAGCAATTACTATCCGTGATGTTAGCTGCAGCCTTAGCTGTGTGAGTCCATTAGGATGGAGAAAAAGCACACAGGGAAAGCCGCATAGTTCTCTCCTTTCAGTACAGAGTCCTTCCTCTATAGGAAGGGAAACTGCTCAGCCACTGAAAAAACAGGTTGTGGATGGAGGAGAGGTTGGTGCTGTGTTGGCTGTGGTGGCACCTGTGGTCTGCGCTTGGGGCAGAGGGTCTGAACAGCAAAACCTGATGGAGCAGAGCAGCTGGGGCAGAGAACAGCACAGCAAGACGGAGAGAGATGCTCTGTGGTATTGCTGAAAGGGGGATTTTTTTAAAGGAAAAATCCATAGGGCTCTTGTTTCCATCGTGTGACAATGTCTGCGGACAGATCCGGTGCTGCTGTCTGCGTTTTGCCCTAATCTGTGCAGCATTGATCTAGATGTTTAATGAGTGGACTGGTGTGAAATCAGGCTTCGGGGGCCCAGGCAGCAGCTCAGTAAATACAATATGCAGCCGTTCCTTCAGCCTGGAGGGGTTGTTATGAATTTTTTATTGCTGATTTTTATGACGTGCCATTCAGACAGCATTTGGATTTGTAGAAAGAGGGGAAAAAAATACCCAAACCAAAACACCAAACTCAAACAAGTCAACTTCTCAAGAAATCTCCATTTCAAAGGTATATGCAGAGCAGGAAACGCCACCTAATTGTTTGTGGGTAGGTCCCTGCGTGGCAGTGTGGTTATACAAGCGAGGGAGACAGGCACTTGTAGAGCTCATCCTGTTATTTCCTCTGACAGGCAGATAGATGCTGGGAGGCTGATCAGAGGGTGTCAGCAGCTCCGACAGACTGCCTGCAAAGCCCAGGGACAGGCGGCACTGCCTGAAGCCTGCCTCGGTCCTGTGACTCCTTCTGACAGCAGGGGGTGGGTTCAGCTCAATGCTTTTGCTGTCCCCACTATTTAGCCGTATTCAGAGCGTCTCCCAGAGTGTCAGGTGGACACATCCCCTGCAAGCTTCCCTTGGATTGGCTTTCAGAAGAGCACCTGTACCAGCAAAAAGCCTTCTTTCTTTCCCCTGCCAGTGCTGCAGGGCTGTGGGAGGGCTGCAGGGCTGAGACTGCTCCCAGCATTGCGCGAAAGCAGCTGCTGCAGCACTCGGTCTTGGCCCACTATTAAAAACAGGTAATGGGCCGTGACGTCCACCAAATGAGGTCTTGTGATCATCACAACAAATGCAGGGTTTCAGGCAGATGAACATAATTCTATCAGTGGGATTAAAAGGAAGCGCTGCAAAATTACACAGATGGTTTTCAAGAAGTTGTAAAAAGTTAATTGAAACATTTTTTTTTTATTAGTTGTGTGCTGTGTTGCCTCAAAGAGCTGGGTGTAGGGATTAAAAGGCTGGCCAGATTCTTAGGAAGGAGTCTGTGGGACCTGCATTAGAGAGAAGAGGGGATGTTTTTTCATTCTTGTAGCTATTGGGCTGGCCAAATGCATGGCCTGTGCTGGAGGTGGCCATGTCCCATCACCCAGCAGGCTCACTGTGAAAAATCTGGGGAGCCTGAGCAAAGTGCAGGTGCTTCCAGCTTCCTCTGCCAAGTGCTTCAGCCCCAGCCCTTCCAGCTGAGCTGCAGGGCCTGGCTTTCAGCCTTCACGGATAATTCGGTTCCTTGGAAATTGACAGTGTCATCTTCCAAACAGACTGTAACAGAGCAAGCACGCAACTTTCATTACAGGGCCTCCTTTTTGACAAGGTGTGCTTGCTGCAGGGGTCTGTGCAAGAAATTAAATAAACACTTGCTGTTCCTTGCAGAGCAGGCATCTGACAGCCCATGGCTAGGTTTCTTTTTTCTGCAGATCCAAGCCTTGAAAATGGATGGCTAATGGTGGGCTAAAACAACTGTGCTGCCTGGCTGTAGGTTTTGCAAACGTGACAGCGAACCAAGGATGGGTTTTGGGAACTCAGTAAAGTGAATGCTTAGACTTCAAACTATGGTATGTTATCAATTTTATAAATAACGTGCAAGCACCCTAACCAAGCTGTGAGCACCCAGCTCAGGAGATGGCAGCCTCTATCCCCAAACATGCTGCAGACTGACAAGAAGGCAAACTAAAAACTCGATGCCCCAAGTCGTAGAACTGCAGAACCGTTAAGGTTGGAAAAGATCACAAAGATAATCTAGTATTCCCCTTGGCACATTCTCACCCTGCCCGCTTAGCACGTCCCTCAGTGCCTCATCCCCATGGTTCTGGAGCATCTCTATGGATGGTGACCCCATCACTCCTCTGGGCAGGCTGTGCCAGTGCCCCACTACTCTTCCACAGGAGTATTTTTTCCTAGTACCCAATTTGAAGTCCAGGCAATTTATTTCACGTCACAGGCAGAATTTGCGATACGTATTTGGGTGATGCGTGGATGGATTTTTGCATCTGATGTGGCCCACAATTGCTCGTTCTGTGGTTGGTGCCTCACAGCTGTGTGCAGAGGACAGGGCTGTAGGTGTGTCGGTTGCCAGCATTCTGTGAACCATGCTGTAGGGCTCACATCTTTGTTTTTCAGCCTGAGGTAGAGGTGTGAATAGAGACCAAACCTGAATGCCATCGCAAGCAAGCATTAAGTGTGGTGCAGGTGGGCAGCCACTCTCTGAGCTGCTCTGTAAATGTCAAAACCTACAGCAGCAGAAATACTGTTTCTGCAGGTGAAAAGCTACCGAGGGGGCGAGCTCCATCTCCAATGGAACGGGTAGCCTAGAGCTTTGACTCTGCTCCCAAGTTCATTGCTGTCAGGGCAGCACTGCGAAAAACTGCATCTGTTCAAGGAGCGACATTTGTTTGTTTTTTTGTTTTGCTTTTGCATGTGTTGATTTTTTCCAGCCTGTGAATTCACGTGTGGTTTTTCAGAGCTTAGCTCTTGAGTGGGGTTTAAGGCTTTTAGGACATGAGGGGGGAAATACGTTTCAAAGACTACCTAAACATTGGGGCATTTGGCTCCTACTGGTGTCAGGGAGTTAATTTCTTCTTTTAATCGTTACCAGACATTGCTTTGCCTGTTATGGAGCTGAAGGAAATGCTGAAGAGGTTTGTTTGGCACTTCTATGTGACTAGCAGGATCGGATCTTGGTGGGTTTATCAGCCTGTCAGTGAGCATCATTTTCCCTCTGGGGAAATATACCATCCGCCTGCCTTCCCTGCAGATCTCATGTTGGACTTGATGCTCTCTCAGTGGCAAAGATACCCTGAGCTCTTTTAATTGTGTTTCTTTGGAGATGGCGTTAAACCACTCTGCTCTCTGAAGGCATCTCCCCAGCCCTCAGGCTAATTGAGGCTGCCTGTGAAGGGAAGTAAGCACCCTTGTAAATAAGCCCCAGCCAGGTTTTGCATTTCTGTCTCACTGCTGTCCTTATGTTTCAGGGATTATGATCATTGAGACCGAGCTTCTTGTCTGATGTACCAGATCTTAGGCCTAGCTAATACAGTGCTGAAAGCAACTGTTTTATCTCTCTGAAGCAAACTCTCTTAATTATAAGCAGATAAGGAGGATTAATGCTAGTTAGTGATTTGCCTCTTGCTCTTTAACCTGCTTGTAGCCCTATGGGAAGATGTGCCAGCTTCAGTGCCTCAGAGGAGACGAAGAGCTGGGCGAGCAAGGCAGCTGGAGCTGAGGGCTCAAGCGGGTGCTAGGCAAGAAATCAATCCTGTCCTATGCTCAGGTATTCATCCAGGCTTCCCTCTGGCTTGGAGCTTCAAAATCTGCTCCAGCAACCCTGCAGCAGTTGTGCTGGAAACTATTGAAATTGGCAGCCCAACACCATGTGGAGTGGTGCTGTTTTGTCAGCAATTCGTCCTTGAACGTTCCTCTCATCCACGATGTACCAGGGGGATGAGTTTCAGATTTCCTTTTGTCGTTTTGTCAAATTTGCTTTATGTGAAATGCTCTGAGACAGAAATGGAAGACGGCCTTGTCAGACAACTTGCTTTGTGATTTGAGCTCATTTCAACGCCTGAAAGGTAAAATATCCATGAAGGCACCTTACTTGAAGTAAGCATATGAAAACGCAGATGTGTATGGTCCCTGCTGCAGAACAGCCTCGCTTCCCATAGCCTTGCTTAGCAGTGCCTTGGGAAGCTATTCTCAGATAGTTTCTGTGTTGTATGACCCATCAAAAGCAGAATACAATGTAGCAAAAGCATTCACACCAAAATCTTGGGAGCGTCACTGAATGAATGCACTTAACAGGACTGAAGAGGACTTCAGTACTTTGAAACACTCGTGAAGTGCTTAGTTGGGAAGGAATAGATTGAAAGAGAGAAAGCTTAAGGTTTTCTTTATTTCTCGCACACAAATGCAGCAAAATGAATGATTTCATCCTTGCAGAAATTCAGATGCCAATGCACACATTTCCAATCAAAATACTGTAAATGAAAAATTGTCACATTGAATTGGGTCTTTTTAAACGAGCAGTTGGCAGCTATCTGCTTTGTTTGAATGATTTTATTAGCACAAATTAGCCTGCTTCCTTTCAGTTTCTTCCACTAATATTTTGTGGGTTTAAGCATAATCTCTTTCCTGTACAATCTTAAGATGCCTACCGTGACAACAGAGATAGAGAATCTGTGTCAATTCCTGACAACTTCAGTCACAGCACCAATTAGGCAGAAATGATACTGCGCTCAATGTCTTTGGACAGCAGTGGGGGCAAGTCCCAAATGGTGAAAGAGCCTGGACTGTCAGATAACTCTATTTGCAGCCCAGCTGAGGGAGGAGAGGCACTGGGTCTGCGGAACTGGTACAGTACATTCTGTGGTGGTGAAATGGGCAGTGAGTGAGCTGGTGGGAAGCCAGAGCTGTGTGCTCCCTGCTGGGCTGGATTTCGGTTCTGGGGAGAGCTGACCCTTCTTGGAGTTCTTCCCTATTGGGCTGTGTGCACAGGGGTAATCCTGGTTGTTAGAGCTTTCTTGGTGCATAAGTAGCTTAAAAGGAGCTGCTGTATGTTTACCATGGGACAGAGGATCTAGGCTGTCAGTCAATCTGGGCAGCCACTGCTGAGGAAATGATTATTTTGTTTTGGTAGATCTTCTGGAAGAGATGCACGCCTTGCAGTCCTCTGTGCTGCGTGCCCTTGGAATGTAAATACTTGTTTCCTGAGCAGAGACCTCCTTTCACCTAGAGTCTGTTTCTCTTGAGTAGTTAATTAGAATTTGTTGTTACAGAGAAGGCTTCATTATTTTCCTAGAGAAAGTGGAGCTTCCACATTTCTGTAACAGTGTGTTCTGTGGTGGTGAATAGCTGCAGAAAGGAACAGCCTTGGATATGATGACAGCAGACCACTCATCCCTGCAACACCACTGGTGGTGCTGACCTGCATGGAGACAGGACAGTAAAGGTGTGTCAGACCTAAGGGTCCATCCAGCCTTTCATCCTGCCTCCAAACCGTAATGCAGAGGTATGTGAGCAGAGCAAGCAAACACTGAACACTCTGTGTCCTGGAGGACAGAATGCATCAGAATACTCTCCTGAAGGACAAATACCCTGGCTGGTAGCATCATGCCGTTGCTACTGGGAACGGGCATGAACCATGACTTCCTTCGACAGCTCTTCAAGATCTGACACTCCTAATTTAGGAAGAGACCTTGCTTCTCAAGGCTCCTTTTTTGACATGTCCAAATCATGCTGTGTTTGGTATTTTTTTATTCTTGATGCTTAGAACATTTTCGTTTTACCATCTTTCCAAAGATACTCTTTTTTAATTTTTTTGCTTTCTACTGTAGAGCTTTAGTCCTGGTATAGCAGTAGCTGAACCGTGAGAATGCTTGAATGGTTGCCAAGACAGTTGAGTGACAGTCAGGAGCTGCGTGGAAGATATTATTATGGATGCTGGGTGTTTCCAGTGCTGGCTGATCCTGTTATTTTGCCACAATTTTTGAGATGACCCTGTTGTAGCTAAGCTGCGGTGGGGCAATGCTAGAAAGCCCAGGAGGCTGCAAACGGGAATCTAAATGGCTCTTATTGGCTAATGCAAATGGAAGGAGGAATAGCAACAAACAGTAATTATCTTGAAATGGCAATTAAGTTGTCTTAGTTCACTGTTGTGGGCCAGTGCTTTTTTGGATGTCAGAACAGGAGCTCGGCAACCACAGCCTCAGGTTGTGTCACTGATCATTTTTCCTCCCTTTGTGCTGTCACCTTCCATTTCGGGCTGTGTCAAGCAGTCAGGGCTCCTCGTGAAATTCCCTGCCCATGTGCCTTGCTAGCTTTCTTGGCAGCCTCTGATTTTTATTTTTTCATTTTTTATGAATTCCAGTAGCGTGAGACGTCACCTCATTACTTAGCCATCTATCTCCACTGCTTTCTTAGGCTATCTACTGCCTTAGCATGCTCTGAGCTTCACCTGCATTGATGGACTTAGAAGCTTAGCTGTTGGTTTCTCAGGCAAAGTGGGCATTTTTTGGAGGCCCAACTTCCTGCAGCCTCTGCTGTTGCTGGTGAAGAATCCCTCTTCATGGTGAGCGGAGGTGGAAGCGTGGCTGGCACTGTCCTGGCATTGGGGATGCCACTGCACTTGCCCAGACTGGTGTTACCATGGGGAAAGTATGTGTTTCAAGGCTGGTTCATACCTTGTAGCTGTGGTCGCTGATCCTTTTAAAATAAAAACAGACTATACCTGCATTGGCGAATGCGCACTGATTACAGCTAATGGTGGGCTATTAGTTTGGATCCAGCACAAGCACTCTGTCGCAAATTGCATCTTACCTTTCCTTCCCTCCTTCTGCTGTCAGCAGCTGTAATTGGGTCAAATGGGATTGTGGGGCCTCGCATCCCTCTTGACAAATCCTCGTGCTGCCTCCCATCGTGCCAGAAAGCAGCCAGGCCTGCACGCTGCCCTACCCGGCGTGAATCGGGTTTGTGGCAACCTGAAAAGCAGGAGGAGAGGACAGAGGGCCCGGTCCATCGGGTTTATTTGTTTTTTTGCTTTGTGTGAGAGGGTTCAAGAAAGACAAGAGGATGCCTGCCTCATTTGCTGCTGGGTTCTAGCCCTGTTTTGAAAAGCGTATGGTTCTGTATGGGTGAGGTGGGAGAGAATGGTTCTGTATTGGTGAAGTGGGAGAGGAGAGCAAATTGTTTCAATTTTTCCTGATGGGGGAACTGTGAGGCAGAGCAGTGTTTGACCTGCCCACATCACATTGCTGACATTTGGCAAAGCTGAGTATTTTGCATGCAGATTTCTTGGATGCCAGGCCAGTGCCCTATAAATACAGGTTGCCTTTTGTTGTTGACTGGGCACAACTGCATGGGAGAAGCAATGAAGCGGCTCTGTAGGCAGGGCATTGAGGAATGCTAGCTCAATTTACATATGAAAACGTTTATACTAATACTCTGGGCTTACATAGCTACCAGTGAGAGGTTTCCATGGGCCTCAAGTCTGGCAGAAAGAGGGTCGCACCACCCTCTTCAAATGAAATGCTTTAATTTTAATTAAGTCCACTACCTCCCGGGAAGTTGCAAGCTCCCACATTCCTTAATTACCTACTGTGCAGCTGAAGCACAATTCTAATTTGGGATTGGAGATTTTTTTTTCTTCTTTCCTTTAATTGTAAACAGCAGCAGAGAAGGAGCGCGTGCTGCAATAGATGCAGTGGCACTGATAGATGAGCCAGCGCAGAGAGACAGAAATAACGTGGCAGATTGGCTGTAGCTCGGGCTGTCTAGGAACACCCTGTGCACCATCTGGATGAGGCAGCAAGAGGTGGCGAGCTTCACGTGAGCGCGGGAAGAGGACGGTGCTTTTCAGCTGCTGGAGATCAGAACTGACATCTCGATGTGTTCAGGGTGCCGTCTACCCTGTCTAAATATTTATTTCTTCTGCTGTGCTCAGTCGAATGCAATCAGGCTGCAGCGTGGAGCGCTGCCATCCCCTTTTAGCTCTGAATGCATTTTGCGGTAACAGGCTCTCCTGCCCCCAAACTCCACGTACATATTGCAAGTGAGCAGGGAAGCTGAGCACCAGCTTGCGTTAAGGCACCTCATATGCTGTCGCTTTTGCTACTATCAGTTAGATCTGACACAACTTGCTCCATGGGGCTACCTTAGGGTTTGTTGTTCAGATGCTAAGTTGCTAAGTAAGTAGCTAAGCTACTGATGCTAAGTAAGTTGAATACAAGCTTGATTCCCTTAATGGTCGGCCTGGTAGAAGGATAAACTGATGTAGTGCTTTTCTTTAAAACGGAAAAGGGTAAATTGGTTTCTGTTAACTTATTCTAGTATTTCCAGTGAGTGTTGGGTGATGATGTGCTCTGTACGTTCTTCGTGTGTCCCTGCTAATTCAAGAACAGCCCTGCAACAAAGTCAGGGCAACCTCTGCTGAACGATCTGAGCACACCAGCCTCCAGTTGAATTACCTGTTGTGTGCACACGGACTGCCCAGAGGAGGAGGGGGCTAGGGTGGCTTGGGGGAACTTTGTTTCTAACAGTCACTTGTTTTCCTCAGACCTGGATGAGATATACTGAGTTGGATTTGCTGAGCCCAACGCTCGCGTAGTAGCAGCGTTATCCCACACTGTGCAATAGACTTGCGTAGAAACATGCCTTATGAAGCCTAGGCACTGTTTTCCTTGGAAGAGGAGTGTTTTTCTTGCTCATATCAAGCATGGTTGTGATAGCTGGGCTTGGTGCTTTGTTGTTCCAGACTTCTTTGGCTGCCTTGAACTCACCACCCTCTTTTGTCTGTAGTCCAAACCCAAACTATTTCAAACAAATGCTAGTTTTCAAGCTTTTCTATGTCATGGAGTTGAAAAACCAAGGAGCGTTCTTGTGCTGTGCTGTTGTTGCAGCGTGAAAGGTAAGAGCAGAAATACAGCTCAGGTCTGGCTTGCCCTTCTGCAAATTAGTGCACCTCTGAAGAAGGCCTTTCCCTTTCCCCACAGCTGGTGTCATTGTACTGGCAATCTATGGTGTGCAGTTCTGCTTAATAGCAGCAGTAGTGTCACTGAGATGCTTACCATTAGGTTTTGGGGATTGCTAACTATGGGAACCATTGTTGTAGAAATCTGAGCATCCTTGGACAAATCTGGTTCTTTGGTGTGGAGAGCCTGAAGAGGCTACAGTGGGCTTCTTCTGCCTGATAGATACTTTGGGGAGCCCCAGGCACTGTCAGAGCATTCATAAATGTGACCCAGGACCCCTGGGAGACCTCTACTTGTCTGCAGTGAAACCAGGCAGGGTATTTGAGAACACCTAAGATGTTACCACACACCTGTATTCATGCAGTGGGGTGTCACCAGAACTTTGCAAACCATGCAACCATGCTGCGCCATCACAAATCTTGGTTGGACCTGCTCTGCTGTCCCACTTGCTGCTCTTTCCTGTCCCCCTGGGGTGACACTGGTTTCCACTGTGGATGCTTGGAAATGATGCTGAAAAGGGGGGGAAGTATTCTGATTTTTCTTTTTTTCTTTTTAAGCAACATTTATATCCATTTGGTTTTATTACCCATTCTCATGACATCTTGGAGGCATTTGGCTTAATAAACTTCAAGGAGCAATGATGGAGGAGAGATACTCTCCAGTTTTATAACAGAATTAGAGAAATAATCCTTGGAAAAGTTGTGTTTGCATATGTGCACGCATAAATAAATTGTTATGATCATATATAATTTATCTATGACTACAGACATTCACTGTGGGATTTATAGCTTTCAGTTATTAGCTGTATTGAACATCTTTTAAGTTGTGCTTACAACTAAATGCCAGAGAAGTAAATATGCTTATGGATTAAAGGCATCAGCAGCTGGATGAGGAATGGTGGGCTCAGCAGGAAGGAGTGGGGATGCTGGCTGTGAGCTCAGCACGTGGTTTGCCAAGGTGGGGTGTATTTATCATGTGTGAGGGGTGCTGGGTTACAGGTTGTCCTGTTGCAGCACCACGGTCTGACAGCCAGCCATCCCAGGAAGCTTTTTGAAGGTTGAGTAGTGGGCTGGTTGATGTTAGCAGTGGCTGACTTATTTAAAAGAGCAGCACAGAGGTCATGCCCACCTGTAGGTTTGAAAAGGTTCCTGGTGGATCGCATCCGAGGACTCATCTGCTGTGGCACAGCAGGAGGGCAGATGCTGCCTCCTCCTCTGAAGAGAATGAGGACAAGAAGCAGTGGAAGCCATAATAATACGTAATTAAAGGATACGCTGCCATCCCCTGTGTATATTTGCTGCTGTGTATAATGCAATTAGCATTACTTTAAAGATGTGTGGAAAAATACTTGGTCCTTTGGGGATTGGGTAAGCAGCAAAAGGATTTGTGTGCGAGGCCACCTCCTTTATTTTAGGGAAGTTAAATGGAAAATAGGTGTTGAAGCAGAGCAGAAAAGCTCAGTTAGTTGTACAGCAGCAGCCCATACAAGATGGGTTGTGTTGATGTGCTATGTGTGTCCTGCTTGCAGCACCTCTGGGACTGCAGGATAAAGTCTCAGCACCTTGAGCCATTGGGAGATGACTGAGGAGACCTGGCTGGAAGCTCAGCACAGCTGGGGCTTTCCTTGGTGCTTGGGCTCCTGCATCTTTAGCAGCTGAACTAAAATGTGGGGTCAAGGAGAAGGAATAGGGCTGCACGTTGAGCAGGGGAGGATTGCATGCTGATGAAAGGTCCTTAGGCTCTTGCTGTGGGTTCAACCTTGAAATGTATGGTTGACTGAGAATACCTCTGGTCGACCTGTGCTTCTGCAAGTTTTGTTCTTCAAGCATGTCCTTGAGAAGCTTATATTCCATTGTCTTACAGAAGGTCTGACCCCACAGCAAACAAAGCTGTCATGCCCTTAAAGCTTGTTACTGGAGCCTTATGCACAGCTGCCCCAAAAGGCGTTCAGTTAAATCCCAGGTATTTTACCGTTGCAGCATCTTTGTATAATCTTTGCTTAGCATAGCCCTCAGAGGTGCTTTGTAATTCTTCACTCTCTTGGCATGAGAGGTATTAAAAAAAAAAAGCGTTATTCTTTGCTCTGCATGAGATCTCCTTGTTTATGAAATTGCACCAGCTTGAGACACGATTATCACAAATAATTGCCAAGAGTACTTGCTCTAAAATCTAAACTTTCTGGTTATTGTTGGCAATGCTTTTTACAAACTGAAATTGGCTGTTTAAGACTAGGAATTATGCTTTCATACTTGGCAATCAGTCACCGAGGCTGTGTGCGCAACAGCAAGATTTTATTACCCTTAAGTGGCATTTTATTTAAGCGAAGGAATGAGAGGAGCAGAGTTCTAGCCCTTCAGTCACAGGGGCAAGTAGAAAGGGAGTCACTGCTATTATTCTCCCTACTTGAACATTAAAAAATAAAAAATTGCCAGACGTGATCGCCCTGTTCAACAAATCCTGCCTGCTTCTGCTTCCTTTACCCCCTGCCTTGAGAACTCTGAGGCGGAAAACCCCGTCCTGTTGGACACAGACGAAGCAACAAGGAGATTATTCACTACTTTTTTTTTTTCTATCTGTGAATGCTGAGCAGCTCTCAAGAAGAGAAGGCTCACGGAGGGGAGATTGAGACTGGATTGTAAGAATTTTTTCACGAAGATGTTGGTCGGGATTGAAAGGGGCTGCCTGGGGGGAGCGGTGGAGTTGCTGTCCCTGGAAGTATTTCAGAGATGTGTGGTTATGGCACCTAGGGACTTCATTTATAGTAGCCTGGGTAGGGTTCGTTAGTTGCACTAGATGATCTTGAGATGACCTTTTCCAACCTGAATGAGCCGATGAGTCTATTTCTCAGCTGTGCCCAGTGCCGCCCCATTAGTGCTATGGATGCCTGTTCCCTTTGCTGCTCAGTGGGTGAAGCATGGCTGCTCTCTGGGCAGTGCTGGCACTGGGCTGCAGATGTGTTGGTATGAAGGCCAAGTCCCTGCCCTTTGCTCAGCCATGAATGCCTGTGCCCTCCAGCACCATACAGTTGGGAGATGAGGGAGGGCTCAGCAGAGCTCCCTGCCCTGCAGGGCCGGGTGCTTGGGGCTGCTGCTAGAGCCTGGAGGATCAGCAAGCAGCCGAATAATAGTGCACTGTGCTCCTTCCTCTTTTTCTGGCAGGAAAACAATGTCTTGAAGACTTCATGGCTTTAATCTCAATAGCATTTTGTTACCATTTCCCCCAGTGGCTGGTGTATGCTTGTATTTTTAGATAATGGATGCTGGTGGGATTGTTTATCTCACCACTCCCTTCCTTCTGGAAAACCTTTTAGCTTGTCAAAGGTGCCATTAAACCAGGGCTGACCACGGAGAAATATGGACTGTCAGAGGTGCTGGTGATGCACGCTGGTGAGTCAGGCTCATAGGAAGAGGGTTTATGGTCCCGCTCATCCCAGGAGCTGAGCTGGCATCATCATTTCACCAGCTCTCTGCAGAAAGCAGGTTTGGATGCTGGGATGATGAAAATTTCTGTCACTTTAAAGAGCCATGAATGCAGAATGCTTGCTTTTTTCCCTTGTAAATTATTTCCAGGATGCCACGGGACCTCTTTTTTAACTGCAGAAGTACTGTGTAAGCTGCTGCGTTGTTGTTAGGCACCAGGCCTAATATTCAGATGCCGAGCGTCTGCAGATTCCCCTAACTCCAGCTGGTGTTTTATTTCATCCTAAAGTTAATATTGTGGTGTTTTGCATCTCTAAAACCCAAACTTTGGAACTGTGTGATTTATGAGATTCTCAGCTTTGATAAAACTAAAAATCACAGGGAAATGGGAAAATGTAAACATCAAATGTATAAATAAGCCAAGAGAAACTCTAGCTTGTATGCACGTACATTCGTATGCACGTGCATGCGTGTGTGATGTAAATGATTCCAGGGCACCTGCCCTATGGTGATGGTTTGTGGATGTGGTAAGATGTTTCCTCTCACAGCTCAGATGCAGATGTGGTAGGACATCCTTAAGGAGAATTCCTGGGTGGAGAATAACTGAGTTCACTGTAGGGAAAACGTTGCTCACTGCCAGAAATTGGGCCAAATTGCTTTCGGTTCCAGGGGTAACTGGAGGAATAGGAGGCTGATCCCATTGGGCATGAAGTGCTTTGCCACAAGTTGGGTGTGTGCCTTGTTTCTGGCAGTCCCTGAGAATGGAAGGGCTGGGGGCCTCGCAGGGCTGGACCCTCAGTGCATGTCTTGTTGTTGGCGGAGTTAAATCACCCACCGTGTTGTTTTGAACTGAAGGATTGGTTAACAAGTGATGTATTAACTGGTTTTCTCCTCTTTTAAATGCTTGCCCTATGCCTGTTCACGTCTCTGCCAGCTCCGAGGCATTCGTGCATCTTTAAGCGTGTGAGTGGCTCCCAGAGATCAAGGGCACTGCTCACGTGCTCCGTGTGTCTGCAGGACTGAGGCCCTGGAGAAAACCCAGTCTAAATAAGAAACCAGCATCTGTGGCTGCTGCTCCTGTGAGCAATCTTATTGCCCTGAGCCAGAGAACGTGTGCGGATGGTATTACAGGATGAGATTAAAGAAAAAGAGGAGAAAAAGATTGGGGTTCAGACTTGTGTGCTTGAATGTAACGTGTCATTTGGGGTGACTCCATCTGTGGGCTCCCTCCTGCTCCGAGTGTACCGTAAACTAAATCCTCAGCATCTCATCACAGTGCACTGGTGCATCTGCCCATCGTTGGTGTGGGAACCTCCAACCTTCTGCTGTTCTCCCTTGGGCAGGGCAGTGTTAGAGGACGGGGTTTCTCATTGCTGTGGGTCTCGCTGCTATTTATCCTGTTCTGCTGTGTGCAGGGCTGCAGGCAGTCATCTTTCATGTGGGGTTTGTTATGGAGTGGCCAATAATCCACAGAGTCTGCGCACGCTCTCTTCCATCTCCAGCCAACATCAAAAGTGCTTCCCAGTGTGATGAATAGGGATTTCTGCTTCTGCTGTGGTGGGAAGGGCACAGCGATGGCGAAGCAGAGCACAGTTCAAAGATGCGCATTGCCGAAATTGCCTTGTAATGCTTTATTCATATCTCTGACGCTGCCTGACAGACGGCAAATTTATTCATGCTCTTGCTCTTGACCGTGGTAGAGAGCACAAATCCAAGGATAAGTCAGATAAGGAGTTCGTAGAGATGTTATTAAAACTTTTTCCTGGATTTTTTTGAAGGCAGAATGGCCACGGTGCCATGGGAGGGCTCTTTGGGGGTCACCTGCCCCCGGTGTCAGAGCAGCTCTGAAGGGCATTGCTGCACCCAGCACTGGGCTGTGCTTCTTCCCAGCAGCCTCCTGCTGGGTGGGGGTACGTGGGCAGCTGGGACGTGGCACCCATCTCCACCTTCTTGTCCTTCATTGCCCAGGGGTGGGTGCCTGAGGACAAGCTCCTGGCTGCAGTGACCTGACGTGCTCACAGAAGGGGCGCCATAAGCTGCGAGGTTTTACAGTGCATCAGGACTGGAAGAGAGCAGATCCAGCTGTTGGCAGCGAGTCTTTAAAGTGAAGCGGGCTTAGAGAGGATTATTTCTGTCTTTTCTTTTGGAGAAATAATCTCCATTGAAAAGTTAGTTACTAATATGTCCCATGACTATACGTTCATCTTTACCTCTAATAATGGATTTTATCATTAATGCGCATGAATTTTCACTTCGGTTATAATCCAATCAGCAGCAAATCTCCTTTCAGTGCGGATGCTCAGCAGAACAGACTCTGAAACTTTGCAGCTCAGGAAAGCGGCTCGAGCACGATGCAGTGATTTTAATAGTCACAATTGCCATCTGACAGAGCAGGAATCTCCTTTTGCCATATAAGTGGTGTTTCCACGTGCGCAGCAGGTGCATGTGGAATGAAGTGTTTGAATAACCTGTGCAAACCCAGGGGCTGGGGATTTGTCAGGTATGGGGGGAAGATATGCAGGGACAATGGGGCTCGCCTGGGTCAAGAGAGAGATCTGGAAGAGAGTGCTCTCCTGCCTTTGGTTTGGCTTATCGTAATTGCAAATGTGTCCTCGTGTTATCTGCACGCTCTCCGGGAGGTGTAAAAGACCTCAGGGTCTTCTACAGGCAGTGCTGGTAGATGTAGGGCTTGACTGGGTGGCAGAAGGAGTTATGGAGGTTATGTTCCTGCTGCTGCAGCACAACCAGCATCATCTGTACGGGGTCAGCAGGGCAGCAGGCTGGGGGAAGCTGGCAGTTTGTGTGGAGCTGCAGGTGGATCCTCAGCTGGGGGACGAGTCTCAGTGTGTACGTGGTGCTGCCGGGTTTTCCTCTTCCCAATTTGATATCAATGAAGGAGCTTTTTTATTATTATTATTATTATTATTTTTAATTTAGTGTCAATGAGACATCGTGGACACTGCCTTTTTTTTTTTTTTTAGACTGTTTGGTTTCACCCTAATGTTTTTTTCCAGGAGAAGCCACCAGTTTGGATTCACCAGCTTTATTTTCCTTTAAGCACAATTCAGTAGTTTAATAGATGGAAATTGATACTAAATCTCACTTACATGACTTGGAGATGATGCTTTTTTCCCTTCCTGCAGCTTTCCCCCACAGCGTGTTACAGTTCTCAGTAAGTCATTACAATAAATTTGGGATTCATGTATTGACAGAACGGCATGGAGCTGCTTTTCTTTTCATGTTGCCTACTGCTCTGGTGTTCCTGGTGTCTGAATCCTGAAACGCAACTGCCAGAGCAGACAAAGCTCACGTGCCCATCCCGTTGGGATCCATGCGAGCCTGGAGCTGAGGAAAAGGCAGGGGGGAGAGCACCTCCCAAGTGGCAAAGTGATATTGCTGCTCCTTATGTTTTCCAGCAGCTCAGATGCTGTGTGTGCTCAGGACCCGTGTAACGCTGCAGTCTCGATCGCGGTTCATTACGTGGTGATAAAGGACAGGAGTAAGTGCCAGCCAGGCAAAGAGATGCTTCCTTTTGTTAAGGTCTGACCTCCCCATCCCTGAATGAAGCTAAGGGAAACGTATGCAGAGCCAGGTTCAGTGCTGATTTATTCTCTTTGTGCTTTACCCTTTGGGCACAAGAATATTGCTGGCATGAGACAGAAGCGGTTGCCAAACCACTCGGCCAAAATTAAGGGCAAGAGGTCATCATTTCTCAAAGCAGGGCACTTTGATTTGCCTTGGAACTCTGGGCTGGGGGCAGCAGGGAAGAGCTGGATGTTTTGCTTTCCATCCGTGGCAGCACTCAGGGGAGCCCCCCACTACCGCTTCCTTAACGGCTTTGCATCTCCCGCCCTCCCACCTCGCTGCAGCCCTGGCAGGACAGCAAGATCCAAGTGCTTTTTGTGCTTTCTTTTTTTTTTTTACTTGCTATTCCTTAGAAAGAGGCTTGGGCTCCCCCTCCCTTTTGACCTCTGTTGCTGAGCTAGCATTTGAAGATCATTTCATTTATATTTATACCTTGGCTTTATCAGACTGCTCTGAATTCCCACTGACTCACAGCTTGGGTAAAAGTGTTGCTCAGGTCTTGCAGGAGCCTACTGCAGCTGTGCAGCAGGAGTAGCTGCCTGCTCTGTTTGCTTCTCGAATAAGGGCTCTATTTCAAAGCCTTTGTCCCAACGAGTGCATAGCTGCTACCAGGCACTGTGATTTAGGCATGCTAGGGTATAAATGAGAGCACGATGAAGCCAAAGTGATAATTATGTAAGTACGCAGCTTTGGGGAACTTGTCCTACCAAGCTGCATGCTTGCGTCTCCCATTCAGAGTTCGGTGCCTGGGTTTGTACAGAATAACTCAAAGTATCTTGAGTGAGAAAGAGAACAGAATGCCTTGCCGGACAGTGAAGGCCTGAAGGTTTGTGCTGAAATGTTTGTGATGCCATAGGAGATGTGGAGCTGAAGTGAGAATTATGGGTTTACCCTGTTGTGGAGCCTGATGCTCTTTATGAGTTCCTTGTGTTGCACTGATATCTTTTACTTTACAGCGTTTAAAAGAAGTCCTTAAATGTTCCTCATAGGGAGCAGACAGTGGCTTACAAACACATGAGCTATGCTGGAGTCTGGTGGACTTGTGCCACTTTACACACTGGGGTCAAATTGCACGCAGTGACAGCATCTAGAAGAAGGTAAAAATAAACCCACTGAATATTTGGATGAACCTGTAACTGTTCAGAATGGTGACAGCTCGATTATTTGCCTTTGGTGAGTTAAATGCTGGGGTTTTTTTAATCCTTTACCACCAAATGACTGATCTCTGGGAGATTTACAGTAAAAAATATATATATTTGATTTGGAAAAGCTCTTGCAGGGAGGAATGTATTTTTGCTGGTTTGCACAATAAAAGGGCAAAACACTTTTCATTCCTGCCTGATTTTCTTTTTTTTTTTTTTTTTGAAAAAAAAAAGCTGGAAAAGGCAGCTTTCAAAGACCGAAAATTGTCATTTTGCCATGAAAGGCTGTTTTTGCTGACACAATTGGTAGTTTAGCTCCGCTTTAATTTCCTATTCTAAATATGTTGTAAGATTATAGGGTACATCGTTAGAAATATTCAGCATATTTTTCCTTTTGAATTGCTTAAAAATTAAGAGAATGATTATGAATATGGAATAAGTCTATGCAAGACGTCTTTTTTTCCTCTCCTTGACATTCAGCGTGTGCACTCTTGGGATGCTATTTTATTACAGGACATTGATTCCAAGAAGATATTTTAAGTACATTACCAAAGAACTGAAAAATAAACGTACAGCGGTGCTGCTCAGCTGGTGCAAATGGATGTCACTCTCCTGAAGCCAGTGGAGCCATGCCAGTTTATCCCAGCTGCACATGTCCCCTATGGTTATCTCTTCCATTCTTCTGTCTTTCAGTGTTGTCATTAACACAGTCACCTCTCCCAGGCTTTTGCCCATGAGCAAACTGTGCTCAAAGAGCAGTGGTATTACAGACAAGGCTTCCTGGGTGGGCATCTCTGAGCGTTGTTATTTTGGGCTGCCCAGTGTACGTTTGTGTTTTGTTCATCCCATCCAATTGGAGCCACTGTGATGCTAAAAAACCAGCCCAGTTATTTACTGTGGTTTGTGACGTTTCTCTTTGTAACCATGATGGTCAGCTGGTGCTCTCCATAGGGCAAAGAGGTGTCTTTGCTCCTGTAGGTAAAAATCTGTCTGCATGGGTGGGAAGGTGAGAAGCTTTGTAATACAATGGTTGTAAGGGGACTCCAGCAGCCCTCTGAGTGTTTGAACTGCAAGGCGGCAGTCAGGACTTGCTTCTTTTCCCCCATGTGTCTCTGAACCAATAACGATTGTTCAGAAGAAATCAAGATATCTTTTAAGAAACTGAATTAATGGATATTTCCTCAGTGGTTTCCCAAGCATTTATTATAGGATTTACTGAGAATGCAGGTAAAAATAGGTACCTGGCTTGCTTTTCGATTTGATAGCAATGGTAGGTGCTTGGTGGGGAGATGACATTTCCACCAGCCTTTCACACAGAGGATGCTGAGGCACTGGAACAGGTTGCCCAAGGAAGCTGTGGATGCCCCATCCCTGGAGGCATTCAAGTCCAGGCTGGATGTGGCTGTGGGCAGCCTGGTCTGCTGGTTGGCGACCCTGCACATAGCATAGATGAGCACTGTGCTCCTTTTCAACCCAGGCCACTCTATGATTCTTTGATTCTACGGTTCCTCCCCATTCATTCATGGGAACCTCTAATTCATCTTTTCTGATTTGGTGCATCATTGCAGTGGACACAGGTTGTGCTGTGCGACACGGCACGAATTATTCCTTTCACTGGTAGTACACTGCTGATGCCAATGATCCTTCTGTTCTCCCCCTCGCCCTCCCTCCTCCCCCCAGTTTTAAGGTCCCATTCCAGAAATGAATGGCGTGATTATTATTTTTCCCAGTTTTTCAGTGTAAAGTTGTAAAAATTGTTTTTACAGGTGAAGAAATTATTTTTCTTCAGCCTCATTCTTACCAATGACAAATTTGCTTTGGAATTCCCACCATCATCCTTAGAAAGAAGAAAAAAGCACTCCCGGATGGAGGCGAACGTCCAGCAGGAGGGGTGGGAGTCTGAGCAGTGCTACTGGGTTCTTTCTTGTCCTAAAGTTGAGGTAGAGGCATTACCCCATCTGTAACAACTTCATCACCGTG
Source organism: Centrocercus urophasianus (assembly GCF_019232065.1). Taxonomy (NCBI): domain Eukaryota; kingdom Metazoa; phylum Chordata; class Aves; order Galliformes; family Phasianidae; genus Centrocercus; species Centrocercus urophasianus. The sequence continues at coordinate 3,891,868 of NW_024884756.1, forward strand.
GTGTGAAATTGACCTTGTGGTTTGACAAGTTCATTACACGCGTCTGTTGATATCAGCTTTTTATGTGAGAGTGTTTTTAGTTGGGGAGAAATCCATAGTGAGTGCTATTTTGAGATGCTGGCAACCCCCCACCTTTACAGTTGGGTGTTTTTTTTTTTTGCCTACTTATTGATGGCAAGTGCTTGCAAAACTTGATACAGATCGAAAAGTCCGAAAATACAGCTTTTGTGCATGGAGATTCGCTACTGCAAATGTCATGTTTGCATATTTTGAAATTAAAAATCAATACACCATTATACATCAGGAAAAACTATTTCTCAGCATCTGCCGTGGGAGGGTTATGGATTTCCTCATTAGCAGCAGGCTCTCACCAGGCGAGGCAGTTGGTTTGGGCTGCACAGGGCATGCAGCTGAGCACAGGCTCCAGGAGATGCATGGCTCTGCTGCGGGCAATAGGCACGCTCGTGCCAGGTGTGTTTCTTCTGTAAGGCCACGTCAGAAATGCTTTGTCTTTTCACAGGGTGCACAGGGTTGGGTAGAGGATGCTTTTTTATTTGTAAGTAGCTATTCAATGTCAGTCTTCTAGGACGAAGCTGGGCAGGAATGAATCTTAAATTCATTTAGGAAAAAAGGAAGAGTAGTATAGGCTGGAAATCAGAAATATAAAGCTCTTTTGTTTTTGTTTTGTTTTGTTATTCCTCATTCAGACCTTTTTTAAGCAATCAAAGCAACTTAGAACAACCTCCTGCTCTTCCGCAGGGTTTGCCTGCACAGCTCTGTGTGCACATGGTACTGTTGTGAATATCACATACGGCTCTGTGGTGCACATGGATGCGTGCCCATGTTTTCATTAAGGCTGTACACAGGCCTTTGGGAGAAAGAAAATCAACAGTATGTGCTTATTGGTGAATGAATTATTCGTCAAGTTAGTACTGATGTATGGAGGAGAGACTTTCCTGGTTGTTACAAGAACTTGTTCTGGTGGGTAGCACGTAAGATGGACGGTCAGATTTGGCTATTCATTTCTTTGATTTCTAAGAACACCGATTTTTTTAAATGGCATCCCTGTAAATGTATAACTCAGTGGCCCCAAGTTTCTCTAGAGGAATGTATGTGTGACTAATTCCCCATCCAGGATATAAGCAACCCGCTCGCTTCATTAATCATAGGCTCCTTATGGGCCACCAGTTCCAAGTGATCTCATTTTTGTTCACTTCATGTATCGGCTGTCTCCAGAAACTTCAAAGGTATCTGCAGACAAAATGCTGGATTAGGTAAGCCGTTAGTTAGCCTGATAAGTTTGTCACACAGCATCTGTTTGAAGTGATCTGGGGTCATAGTCTGGCCTTCTCGACCACATACCTTATCGGTGTTTACCAAATTTGCAGTCTTTTCCAGCACCACTCACCCTCTTTTTATGTCTGTAGGAGACCAGCTTGGAGACATTCTGTCATGTGTTAAATGAGAGAGAATGGAGAAAAATTAAAAAACACGTTTGTGCAGTATTTTGTACGATAGCCAGCCTTGCAGATTGCTCTTCTAATGTGATCGTAAGCACTGGGAGCGCTCCAAGGCCCCCAAATTACAGCTCTGAACTGCTGATGAGTGGGATGGAGAGCAAAAAGACCCGTGAGTTTTGCTCTGAACTGCCACTGCACAACCATCTGTAGTATTGCAGCAGCTTTTTCATGGCTTATGTTCTGTGCAAATCCTGGATAACAACACAGTGCTTTTCTGAAGATCCCAAGCCAGCCAACTGGTTCCTTAATTTCCCAAGGAGAGGCAGCCTGAAGGTAGGGTGAAATAGTCAGGTAGCCAGCTGGTCAGGACTGTTTCACCCACAGGTTTGCTTGTCTTGTTTCTATTGTTCTAATGGCAAGTCTTGTAAAAGTGTGAAAATTGGATCAGTTTGTGCTCTTCAGAGATGTCTCCTGGTCCTGGGTTAAGTTGGCCCCATTCGATGGGTTTGGCCACTGCTCTTCTGCCTGGGATGGAGAAGTACCAAAAAGCCAAATGGATTGTGAGAATCCAAGCCATTCTTTGGAGCTCATAATGGCAACAAGGCTGTGTTGTTAGTCTGCCCTACAATCATGGTACTGTTTCAGAAGGCTAAGAAAAGTGTGGGTGAGTGTTTCTATGTCGTCTCAGTCATATGCTTCCTTGTCAAGAACAGTTTCAGCCAGTAAATCCCTAAGCTCAGCTGTCATTAGCTTATTCTGTCTGACTCTCTGCTTCTGAAAAATTAAGAACTGTATATAAAAAAGAATATTTGCATGCTTTTTTTTTTTTTCCTAACTATCTTTACAACAAACAAACAAACAAACAAAAAAACAAACAACCAAAAGCTGATTCAAAGAGATGAATTGTTGCTTTTCTGCTGGAAGGAAATAGAAAGCCGGGTCACACAAGTGGTTTTGTCAACATGGAACACTCAGAAAAGGAATAGTTCAGTAAAAATGCAAATGATCATTGCTCCAAATACTGCTGGCAAGATAAAAGGACTGCATGTGTTCAAGTAGGTGGCTGCAGAGCAAAAGCAAAGATCTATTGTGAACTAAGCCGTGCGGCGATAAAGATGGGCAGATGAATGCAGGTCAGTACAGAAGCAGATAAGGAGACTATAGAATGGCAAACCCCCACTTGAGGGGAATATAAATCTGTAACAGCCTTTACAACAGATGGCACAAAAACTTACAACACAAGTATTTTACGTGCAACACCAGAGCAAATCTTTTTTTTATTAACTGAGTTGAACTTTAAAATTATGTTATGACCAAAAATCAATAAAGAGAAACTGATTTAAGTTCATCCAAGTGTGAAGGGGTTTATTACCAGTGCTATATCACTCTAATGATGTACTCTTAAAAATTTGTTTTTGTGATATATTACATCTATTATTGCTAAAAGGATAAAACTGCAAAGCAACAGTGGACATTAATAAATCAATTTAAAGAAAAATGGGCAGGTAGCCAGGGGAGAAGTGAATCCAATTTGCAGTTTTTAAAGGTTGTGCGATCGCAATATATGCAAACGGCACCCCAACAAGGCCATGGGTTCTCACTTGCTAATGGGATTCTCTCCTGCACTTATTTTATTTGTTTGCTATAGTGTAATCCTCCTCGGTAACTGCACTGTGACAGTGTGCTGATAAGTCATATTTCTAAAGCTAATTTTCTCACTTAACCTTCCAGATAGATCTACGCTATCAAAACAGCCCGGAGGGCTTTGTTGATCAGGTTGCATGAAGCATTTCTTTGAGTTGTTAAAACACAAAACATCTGTCTTCCTGTCTCTGTCTCGCTCAAATTGTATTTTCCTGGTTGTCAAGAGCATTGCCGTTCAGAGACGCTGAATTAGTGCTGTCTTTCTGCTTATTAATACAGGAGTCAAAAGGCATCCTCAGTCGGTCTGTCTTTGAACAGTATTTTGGCTGAAGTTTCAGAAAAACGTTCCAAAATCTTTTCCCTTCACCTGGCTGTAACAGAAATAAATATTTCAGCGGGATGTATTCTAGCAAAGCAAACCGAATGCCTACTGGGCATTGCTGCATCCCTGAATGCCTTCTGGTTGCGGACTGCGCTCCTCGCACGGAATTATGTGAGACCCCACTTGGGCTGTGACCTTTCTTATTCTAATGGCACCTGACAGTGAAAAATGGTAGGATTTTCAAAGGACCCTGGGAATTTAATTGGACATCCACCTCTTTAAAGCTCCTTGAGCAAGCCAGGCTTATTTATTTTTATTAATATTCTCACAATTCCGCGAGAGGGTGATGCAGTTGAAACTGAAGCACATACATAATTACAAAGAATTTGCAAAATGCAGAGATTAAAATAAGGCAACAGAGAATAAATACGCTTTTGTCAGCCCTGCTGTAGAAAGTGTTCAATCAATGTCAGGTCCAGGGACTTCTTCATTAGGGTGCCGTTGTGCAAGGAAAGTGGTGCTCCAGCAGTGGCAGCATCAAGCTCCATGTCGATAATTTCCGAGCAATTACCGTACCAAACAAAGTACGCTTGGGCCTGTGAGGGGAGGAGGGAGCTTTGTGCTTCCAAGTGCCAGAGCTGAGCCTGCAGCACTTCTGCATCAGCTGTACGGGAGGTGCACGGTGCCGGGATGCACTGCTGTCAAAACCCTGCAGGTCAGCCTTGCCTCTTCTCCTGGGGATGTCTTCACCTGGAAGAGCAGGCAAGAGTGAACGTTGTGGTAGTGAATTTGTCACTGAGTGCACGGGACGGAAGGCAGCATGCGGGCGTTTGGGACAGTTGTGTTGGGGATGGGTATCTTCAGTTTACTGTACTGTGAGAAGACTCAAACTAAGCTGTTAGGTGAGGGTTTTTTCTTAAACAGGAGGTACAGCTGCTCTAGTGCTCGAGTTGCATCCGGTGCTCAAGTGATGTGTATTCAAACTAGTTTTTGTGGTGTCCTCCAAATGCTTTCTCAGAGCTCAGGGAAAGATGCACTCAGGAATCAGACCGAGCGCCAATTTTCAGACAACTGAAAATTGTTTTCCAACAATGTGCAGATCACCTTCATGCAGCTGCAAGGTAAATGAATGCCAACAGTAAACAGCCATTGCAGATCTATTGCAGGATCACCATACACTGATACTTGAGCACACATCATTATTAATATTGAAATGTCAGTGGTATTTTTAGCCAGGCATTTATTACCCCTTTGAGCTGAGTGCCTAAATGAATCCAAATGTCTTGATAGATGTCTTTCGTCAGTGCCTGCCCCAGAGCAGTTGAGAATCAAACAATAATTTCAATCATTTTTATACAGGCAGGAGAATGATAATCTCAGATCTTGCAATTTTCTTCTTTCTTGAGCTATCATGGGAGTCTGTCATTCTTGCAAGTTTTAATTTCTGGCATCTGCTTAGTAGGGGTAAATTAGCCTAATTGCTGTAAGATTTTTCAGAAAGTCTTCCAAACGTTTCTCCTGCAGAAAAATTGTCTTTGCCTCTCCATAAAGAGAAGAGCCTATACTACGTGTCTCAGAATGCATTACATCCACTTACTAACAATTTCTCCGCTAACCTCGCAGTCAGAGTGCTGCTGAAGCAAAGTTATCGAGCGGAAAACTTCTTTGTGTGAAGTGAGTTCTGTTATAAAATCGTGGAACTTCATTTGATTAAAATGTTAAAATGTGGTGACACTACAGGTGATGTAAGTATGAGCTCTCCAACAAAGTTTTCTATTGCGCTTTACCCAGTGAAGCGTTGGACCGCTCTTTGCTAACGACGATGGCGCATTCAAGACAAGTCTGCATCCAGTCTTTTCCAAACTTGATGCATTGCAGCCTTTCACAGACCCACCAGTGGTAATGCAGCGAAGAGTGTCCTAAAAGTGTCCTTGGAGAAAGGGGCAAACATACATAGACATATATATATATAGACAAACACATATACGCATATATCTATATATACATACAGATACATACATACATATGTATACACACACACACACACACGCACACTACACTTTATGTAGTCTTGGGGGGATCTTTGTTGCTATACTAATTGAAATTACTGTTGTGGATGGTTGTTTCACAATAAGGGTTAGTTATTTGTCCCCATGGCATGATGTCTGGTGCTGGGTAACGAAAGGACTAAGGCAAAGAAACATCGCCACTTTTAAGATTATTGCTGTGCTGCCCCTTTTGCCTCCTTCGGGAGGATTTAAAAGGACGAAATGGTAAAACGCAAGCCTTTACACAGTGTTTTATTTTTATTTTTCCCCCAGTGCATCAGTAAAAAAAAAAATAGGCCTGAAGAAGAGGAGGAAGAAGTAGTTTTATTTAATTCACAGTTTGCGTTTACCTGTTCCCTGTGGCTGGCTCTCCTATCCACTAGGGATTCATTGAGGTGTTTGTTTTTTAATGACAGAAACAACTTGGTTTCGAGGGTTTATTTAATAAAGCGTAATAAAAATAAACAGCGCGTTCTTCAGTGGCATGGATAGGGCTTCGGTGCCTCCTCACTTCTCCGTTTGCAGTAGACCTCAGCAAAATGCAGTAGAGCTAATGGGGATCACTTCTGAAATCTTGCCTTGGCACTTCGGAAATGCTTTCCTCACCAGCACACATCCATGACTCCGTGCTGCATGTTTCTGTAGCGGATAAAAACTTTTTTCATTCATTTAGAAGTTGTGAGTGCAAACATACTAACTGAACTAATGACGTACCTTCAGGACATAAACGCTGGTGAAGCTTTTCAACTTCTGTGCGTCGTGGATCTGTGGGGTGGGTTGTTTTTGTTTTTCATTGTCGTTATTTTTGAGTCAGGCTTTCTTCACATAGCACGTGTGATATTGTCTTGCCAAGAGCAGTCACAACTGTGAGTGATCAGAGAGCAAAATATGCCTTGCCTTTCTCTTCATCCTCGGGTCTTTCAACTACTTTTAAGAGCCGTGCGTGAAATCTTAGTCTTGGTGGGGGAAAAAAAAGAGGAGACTCCTGTTGTTTTGAGTGAGGGCACATTCTGTGCATCCAACAAATGTCAAGCGATTTTGGCACTGCTCGAGACTGTTAAATATTGAGTACGTATTTCATTGGTCCTTACTGCATAAACAGTGCTTCTAAAATAGTCGATAAGAGGTAAGTGCCTAAATCGGTGAGATAATTGCCTCAAATAAGACCGATAGCTGCACTGCTTCATGCAGGACTGTTTTTTGATAAAGACTTCTCTTTTCTTTGTTTGTTTCTGCAAGGGCATATTGAGTGAGAATTAGATGGAGCCAGTTTGGCTGGATTTCTATTGGCAGGAGATAAATACTGTAGACGAGAAACATGTTTGTCTGGGCCAGAAACCTGGTGTTGCAGAGACCAATCCAACAATATTCATTGACGTCCAGTTTTCTTGGCATGAATCTCTGCCGTTCCTACTGTCACGGTACCCCTTACTTCCCGTGGAAGTGCAGCGTGTTTGCATGATGATAGCTGCTCTGCTTTAGCTGGCCTTTAAGGCCAGAGTCGTTAGCTGCAATGAACTCGATGGAGAGTCAAGAGTCATTTTAGCTGCATTCTGCTGAAACGACACGGTAAAAGGTAACAGCAGTCAAACCGAGCAAGCGGGCTGCTGGTTGCAGCTGTCAGTTTTAAGACCTGGTGCTTCTGGTTGACAAGTTAAACTCCGCTGCTGATTTGGTCTCTTCTGAAATGACATGTCCTTGTGTACTTGGAGATCAGTCAAACAGTACATGGCATCCCTCTGAGCCACAAAGCTTTCTTCCTTCTCTGTTACAAACTCTCATAAGCTCTTCAAAAGCTCCTCAATCTCTTGTTTAGAAGTAGCTTTGTTTAGGTAGAAGTTGCCTCATCTGTCATTTTGTTTAAAAGTGGAGATGTGGGACTTGCCGCAAAACTTTTCTGAAGAAAATGTGCTTTTATAGCTCAAATAATGATCTGGGATGGAAAGGACCAGAGGTCAAGTTTCTGACTTGCCTGATTTGCCAGCTTTTAATGGAGTTTTTCTTTTCTGGGACTTTGTAGCTTGCCATTTCCTTGGGAAATTCACAGTTGTCAACCTGTGATGTTTCAAATGAAATGTTTGGTCTTTGGAGTTCAAAGGTCTCTGTCCAAGTAAATCTGACCGGTCCTAATCAAAAGAGTGAGTAGCTATTTCCTTATTTCCCCGGCACTTCCGTGCCATGGCCTCTAGACAGCACATTTGATGGACGTGTGGGACAGAAGGGTGTTGAGCACTCGGCCCTGTGGGGGAACCCAGATCAGAGGCAGCGGGCTCTGCACCTCTGCTGGGACGCCCTCAGCACTCAGGCAGCCCTTAGCTCTGACCTCCAGGACCCATAGACAAAACTTAACTGCTGTTCTTGGCTCAAGTGCACAAAAGCTACACAAGTGGAACGGTTAGGGCCAGACTTTTAAATACCAAACAGCAGCACCTTTTATTGCTCATCCTGACCCTTTCTCTCGCCTTCTGCCTTGACCCCTTTCCAGTTTTATGTCCTAGTAAAGCAGCTGCACAGCTTACGGTTTCTGGCTGCTGCTGTTGCTTTGAGAGGTTTATGAGGGTCTTTTAAAAGATTTATAGTTACTTCTGTAATGACCTTTCCCAGTTTATTGTTGATTAGTTTTCAGGCCTGCAGACCAGGAGGACAAGAGCCTACAGAGAGTTTTCTGCCCCACTGGCTCACCGTGCCACTCATTGCAGGAGACATCTCGCTGTCTAACACACAGTGTCTGATGCAGTTTCCTATCTAATTCTTCATCCCTTGGTATTTGGCAGATGATGCCAGTGTGTTTCTGATGACCCACAGATTGCACCTTGTTAGAACATCCTTACTTAAAGAGGCTGAGGGCAAAGATTTATTTATCCTTGAGAAGTGGACTTCCAAATTTAGATCCTGGCCCTCGAGTTCAGTGCTTCCTAAACTGCAGTACTCTGAGAGTCTTACCTGGCAAGGTAACATTTGAAGAATGTTGTGCAAAAACAGTTTGGCAAGGATTTTGCAGTTGGTTGCTTTTGGCCGGAGTCTGTTGACATAGGTGACGTTGTCTTTGCAGAAAAGAAAAGGGAACTGCAACAGCAAAACAAAAGGCAAAGTCTTTAATGCTCCACAAAGTCTCGTGTGTGAGCTATGTGGGAGTTTTGCTCATTTTCGTGTTATTAGAGAAAGGCAGAAATTGCCTGCCTATTTTGATTTTTGATTTTTTACGCCAGTACTACATGGCAGAAAACCAAATATTGTTCTTCCTTGATCTCAGGGCCAAGCAATGCCTTGGTGCAGAGCCAGGCCCAGTCCTGCCAAAATAACCTGGCGAGGACACCAAAGGCGAGGCCACAACGTATCTGAAAACAGCCCCGATCTCGGAGGCGGGGTGATGAAACTGGGAGGACTGTGCGACTGCAAGCGTCTTGGCAATGATTTATGGTTCTTATGTCATTTGTGCTCACATTCGTTTCTGTTCCTCTGGTTTTCCTCTGCACTTTTGGCGAAGTGGTCGCAGAGACTGCGGTGGACTTGGCGAGCTGGAGTGGAGAAATTAATCTCCCACCAGACACCAGGGAGAGACGAATCCAGCATGCTGCGGGCCTGGGAATGGGAAGGCTGCTGGACAAAGCGTTGTTCAGCCTTCTGGGCTGCTTCTGCAGATGCATCTGCTCTAACTCTGCCCTGGATAGAGATGTAGTGAGCTTGGTCGAGCCTTTGCTACCTCAGCTCTGCGTTGCATAAATGGCGTCCCAGTATAAGAACTGCACGATGGAGGTTGGTGTGCTCTTGTCTAATGGGTGACAGCTCATTAACTCCGCTAGGCTGGGGAAATAAAAATGTAATGGCTGTCTGCAAACAGCATCTCAAATTCATTAAAAATGTTCTCATTAGATAATGAGTGTTTATTTAAAAAAGAAAAAAAAGACATTGGGTAGCTGGCCCACAGACCTGAGGACTGTGCCTCTGTTATGCAGTTTTCACAGTGCTTCTCAGTGCCTTTGCTGGGGCAATCAGTGGGATACAGTGCCTGCTTAGGGATATTTAAACATCTCCTCTGTTGCTCTCTTTCCATGAGATGTGCTTGAAAACATATCATGGCGGGCAATAACAGCAGCCTTAGAAAAGTGCTTGGTAAATATCTGTGTAGATTTCTGCAGATCGGCCGGATTGTCGGATAGCGAATTACAAACTCTAAAGGGAGGGAGACTTAACAAAAGGTATGGCTTTGTTGAACTAGTAAATATGTTAGCCCTGGAATACAAGAACAGTGTAAAAGAAGGAAGTTGAGGGTTTTACCCACTAAGATGTGTTTAACTACGTATTGATGATGGCTGTGTGACTCATGCTGTGGATAACTCAAGGCAACTGGTGCATGCTGGTGGCAGCTGACATAATGCTGCTGTTTTCCCCCTCAAAAGCAGGGCTATTTTAGGAAAACTACATGTTAACAGCTTAGCGCCTTCCATTTTTGCAATGAAAATTGCTTTTGGAAAGCTTTTTTCTAGAGCTGTCTGTTCATCATGTCACTGCATAATATAAGTCCTAGAACTAAGGTGAAAGGAGCCTTTAGTGTAACTTCCGTTGTTGGCTGATGTGATTATGAATGTAAGAATATGTGTCTGTCACAACACCTCATTAATGTAAATATTGCTGCTCTGCAGTTTGTTTTAACAGAAGGCACCGTGAACAAACTCCCCGTGTGGGCTGCGACTGTTCTGTTCTTGTGAGTTAGTTATTAGGCCAACTCTTCTGTTTTAACCACGTGAGTTATGGTCTGTTTGTCTCATACCAAAACAAGGTCTGCAATGCTGCAGCAGTTTTGCAGCAAGAGCACGATGAGTTTGAGAAGCTTGCTCCAAACTTTTTGTTTTCTCTCTGCAATCACTTGTTGGTGACCTGCTGCTCTTCTCCATTCAGCAGAGGGTGCTAAGTTTAACACTAGGTTTGTCCTCATAATGCTCGAGAAGATGGGTGAAAACACTTCTCAAAATGTGACTATGGTTGGAACATAAAACTCAAACCTTGAGTGGTTATCTCCAACGTCTTCCGAAGCTGTTGTGGTATTGTTCTCAGGTAGGATTTCATGCATTGGAAAAGGGAAAAACAAGACACACCATTGATTTTTGTAATTTTAAGGTAACTTGGCATAGTAGAAGTTGCTTGCTGATTAGCTGATAATGAGGAGGGAAATGAATCAACAGAAACTTGGTGATAAAACATTAGGACAAGTGAAGAGAAACAAGAACTTAACGAGGAAAGTCAAGGATCCTCTTTCCCGTTCTTTTCCTGTTTTGTTTCTGGGTAAAACAAACAGCACAGATGAAATCAGATTAAACACAACCCTGGAAGTTTAATTTTTTATTATTACTATTTTTGTATTACAGAGGAGTGGCCCCGTTAACACTGAGCCTATGCGAGTAATTAATTTTTGACGACATAGAGCTCTGATTTATTTTGAATTTAATTTAATCCTGGAAACCAGGTCGATCTGTCCGTTTTTGTGTTTGTATTCATTGAGGAGGACAACAAGTGGAATATCAGGCAGCCTGATCAGACAGAGAGCTGGGGACTGCTGCTTCCTCTTAACCTCAGTCCCCAGCAATTCAGAGAAGAGCCATTCCCAGTAAAAGTTTGTAAATGAAACAAAAGGACTTTGGAAAGAAACAGGACCAACTTAAGGTAAGGATGATGATGTGTGAAGGCATAGAGCCGTGCATCAGCTGTAGCAAGTTGTAAAGAGGCCGTGCCATTAGCAGACATCAGTGCTGGGGAGGAGGAGGTGCGTTGCTGTGCCTCACTGGGCAGATGCTGCTGACATCCTTGGTCTGATGGCAAAGCCATGCAGTGTTTCACACGTAACGTCTTGGATCCCATGTCCTTGTCTGTACAGGACTGTGAGATCTGTGTGACTCGTATCTTTAAAGTGCTTTGAAACGATGACCTGCTGCTGCTGTGTGCAATATGAGGTTTTATGAAGCGCTATTTGATCTGTCATTTACCCAGTCTGGAGGCAAAATAGGCATATTTTCAAGTGTTCAAACGCTTTGTGACTGGACACTGCTTCCTTTCAAGGCTGTTTAAAAAAAAAAAGAGCAAGATGGAGCAATCATCTAGTGGGGAATAAGCAGAAAGATGGAGGTAGTTTTGTGTTTGTGTGTGTCTTTTGAAAAGAAACCAATGATTTAACGTGACCTAGAGTCACAGAATGAAATTAAAAATGAAGCAGTCTTTTATTGGCTTGATTATGTCATTTTTATTGTGTTCTTTAGCTGTACTTGTATATGAAGTTGTCACATTGAAAAACTGAGAATGACTGGCACTTGTCAGTGGTATCGACCAAGAGGGGGAGGACCAGCCAGGCTGAAATGCATTGATGCCCAGCAGGATGCAGCACTGGATTGGCACTGCTGTGGGCATGCTGACCCGAGGCTGGTTGGAGTTGCTGAAAAGAGTTGGTGGCCTCTGGGTTTCTCACCTGATTGACATATGCATAACTTCATGTAAACAAGATGTAATTTGCCTTTAATTCCCTAGTCTTGGTGCTGTGGCACATCTTCAAAATGTCACGATGAGAGCGCTGGAAAGGATCTGTTTGTTTGGCTACATTTTCTTAGGATTCCAAGCACATATGTATGTTCCTCTTCGTGCAACGAGAGCCTGAAGCTTCAGGGAGCCCCTTTCTCCTCATCTCAAAGCAAGTTTGTGGACTTGGTGAAGAGCAGGGAGGTGGCAGAGAAACCTCTAGACACTGTGCTCAGGAGGGGCAGGTGAGGGATGAACTGTGGGGAGTTGTGGCTGTGTGAGCATTTGTTGCCTTTTTGGGTAGGTTTTGTGTTTCCGTAGTGTGTGGCTTGAGATATATGGTGAGAGAACACCTGTTGTGTCAGTGAGGGGCTTGGCAAAGGGAGAAGCTCATAAAACAAGCAAGTTTGCTTTAGATACAAATGGTTTTTAGCTAGATTTACACGATAGGCATGTGACTTACATGGAGACAGATACCCGTGCTGTAATCGAAGCAGTTCAGATCACATTGGTGGGGAAATGTGGAGTAAAATAATGCCTTTCACCCAGTTTTCCTGGTGAATCTGCTATTTGTGAAGCAGCTTTGGAAGCAAACGGTGATGGCTGAGGGCTGTGAAGGAAGTGGCTCTCATAGGAAGGTGTAACATTTCAGGGTAGCTGGTTATGCATACAGAAATGGGTCCAACTCTTTGGGGTTGAGTTCCCCTTTTCCAGTTCATTATCTGTTCTTTCCCCCTGCTAGCAGTCAGTCCATTGAAGGTACTGCTGATTTCACTATTGGGCAGAAGCTGAAAACCTCAGCGTGTGATTTCAAGGTTAGATCTAACAGCTACTCAGCAGCCATTAATTCACCTAAATGAGCTGAATTTTCAAAGTTGCGTGGCTCTCAGCAGTTCCCAGATCTCAGACAGTTCTTTGCCAATAAGGAGATTTTGTAAAATATGACTCTTCAGTGGGATGCTTAAGTAGGCATCTCTTCTGGCTGGGAATGTGGCCTGACTTGTTTTTCTCCCTCCAGAAAGCAGGAAAGTGGAAGTAGGCAGGATGGGATGAGTGGCTTGCCTGGCCCATGAGCAGGATGAGCCCTCAGAAGAGGAATCCCAAGGGAACTTGATGAGCACCTGCTAGCATAATGCAGCAAACCCCAATATTAGCAAAACTTTCTCTGCAAAAGAGTTTTTGAGCGTGATGCATTGGTGCACTGCAACCTCCTGCAGCAGAGAGGAGATCTTTTATTACTGGGTTCTTGGTCTGCTGCGGCTTGAGTTCTGAAAGGTGCCCATCTCTGTGCAACCTGAGTTACGGGCCGTGAGCACGAGGTCTTTCACTGCTGGGAGGAAGGTCTCGTGTTCTCTTCTGTCTCTTGTAATAGCAAGAAACTTAGAACAGCACATCACACAGAAGTCCCAGCTCCTTGCAGGAGCAAATCTAGGTGTCAGCTTCCCAAAAACACCAGAAGCTCATCTCTCTGATAACTGTTTCTGGCCAGTTGGCCTTGTTTTTTCCATCCTGAAGGACTGCAGGTTTTGGGGTGCGAGACGCTTTGCCTGTTGTTCCTCTGCCTTCCCGAACAGCTAGCAGGCTGCTCCTTGAAATATTAATCTGTAAATCCTTCCCGTCCCAGTAAGTCTGAAGCAATTACAATATTTTCCCCTCATCTGCTAATTAAATTCATTTGGAAGCAGACGTAGCAGTCTCAAAGGACCATCCTTCTAATTTCCCTTCCACGTGTAGCAATTAGATGGCGGTTGTTTGCGGATGAAACAATGAGCAGGCTGAATAGGTTGGGGTGTTAAGTACAGCAAGAACGCTGTAGGGCCCTCATGGGTGAGTGGGGCTGGGATCCTGCCCTAGCCAGCTTTAAAAGGAAGAGCACAATTCTTTTCTTTCTTATTTTTTCCTCTTCCTTTGCCTTCACGATGTAGCAGATATCAATCCGAGATTGCCTTGGGGAGACAAGTGTGTGTTTTTTCAGGGGAAGGAAATCATATGAAGAATTCATATGGCGTAAGTAATTTTTGCACTGTCTGGTGTACTCATTTTTCATCTTAAAAATTATAGATATAGCCTTTTTAATACTTTTTTTTTTCTTTTTTTTTTTTTTAAATATCACTTGGCAGGGATGTAAAAAGTTAATAATGGGTTTATAATTTTATTAGCATTTATGCTGTAAATGCAAGAGAGTTTCCCAGTCTGAGCTTAATGCATCCTTAAAGTACCTTTTATTATCTTGTTAATTCCCAGCTGTACCCTTTTATTGAAATGTGTATTATTGCATTTTCTCTAGGAGATACAGTGGTGTAGGTCTGGACTATGAAAACTTTTTTTTTCTTTTAAGGAGAGAGGGTAATTCTTCATTTGTACTAACCCCAAAGTGTTGTGTAGTCATCTTGCAAGCAGGTGACAGCACAAGGTGACAAGGAGCAGAGACTCAGGGTCATTCTTTCAGCAGAGAACATGTCTGAGAACTGTGCACGGTGGGAAAGAATGATAAAAAGCCTTTTGGTGACACAGACCCAGAGCAGAGAGGACGCAGCAAAGGTAACGCCTGCTCCTTCTTATTAATTTCTGTGTATCTGAAGAGCAGGATCATCCCCATCTAATGTTTATTGTTTGTTCATAGGCCAGACAAGATAGTAGAAACAAAAAGCATGCGGTGGTTGTTGCACCCTGTATAAACTACATCTCTAGCAGTCCATCTAACCTTGCTCACAGGACAGATTTTGTGGCTGCCGTTCTGTTTTGCAGAAGCTGGCAGCAGATTTGTGCAGTAAAATAGATTTCAAGCACTTTCCATATCTCCAATTGTAATTTCTGAGGCTTCCTCGGTGACGAAAGGGAGCTTCAGGAAAACCTGTCATTAGCCTCGTGGATCAATATGGTTTAGGAAATACAAAACAACTTAACTTGTTTAAAAATGGGAAGTGCCAGAGGGGTTCCCGCCTCCCTGCTGAAAGCAAATCACAGCATTGATCTGTCTGCAGTGTAACTGCAAAATTTGCAGAAAACATCTGAGCTAACTGGGAATACAGAGAGCTCTGTGAGCTGGTGCCTGCAATGTTCCCTCACCCTCCCGGGTCCTCAGGGTGAGATGGTTGCTTGCTCTGGGAGTGGAAGGAAGGGAGTCAATGCCAGCCTGTGGATGCTTCTTCCAGTGTAGTGTTGTTCCACTTCTCTATTAACATTTCTATTTCTCTCCAGCTCTCAGAGCTGAGCAATTTCTCAGTTAAGTCAGAAGTCAATTCCATGAAATCACCCATGACAGCAGTATGATTCACATAAAGAGAGACCAAACTGCGGTGACACTGGTAGCCTAGACCTAGGACAAGGAAAATGCTGGGAAAAGAGAGGACGACTGATCTCCTGCATGTTAAAATACACGGAGCAGTTGAATGGGACTCAGTAAAATGTTCCCCAGGTCATTTGCTTTGGTGTTTCTGAGGCAGTCACTCTGAATTCTGTCTCTGCTTACTCTTCAAGGTTAGATTTTCACATTTTCTATGAAACACGTTTCCACTTCTCTCCTTGCAAACCTGCCTTCAAAATTACTGTGGGGTTTGGAGTTTCAATCGTCATAGTCTAAGCTCTGTGCTTTGAAATACGGGGTAGTTTAGAAATTTGCTATTTATTGAAGTGTGACTGTTTCTTTGCTGCAAAGGAGGATAGGGCCCACAGGAGCGGTTCACTGAACCACTGTCTTTGATATTCAGATGTGAACATTACATCTGTGTGCAGCAGTGAAGGTATTACCTTTGTTGCATGCGCTCTTTACACGCAGCGCACTAAGAGCCTTCCTGGAAGATGCAGTCTTGCCAGTCGTTGGGCTTGTCAGGGATTTGTGTCTCTAGGTTTGGCTTCATGTATCTAATTAAGGAAGAAGACCAGTGCTTAAGTCCTCCACTGTTAATTCTATATCGTGTTGCATTCCTTCACAGCGTGTGAGGATGGTTTCCAGGAAAAATGCATTGGGGATCAGGCAGCAGCAGCTCTGATTTTGCTGCATGAGTGTTGCTAGTGAGAACTAATGTGTTAGTTGTAGGTTTCTGATCACAACTGCTGGAGCTAAAGTTTCTCTCCTAAGCATCACGCTACGTCCAGGCAGAGAGGGTTTTTTTTTTTTTAACAGAAGCATCCAAACCCTTTTGAACTTGTGCTATTTGTATCTCAGCTCGCCTGCACTGAATGCGCCACTTATTTTAACTGTTATTTTAGCTTGCCAGTGGGATCCCAAATTAAAACATAGGATGATGAAAGCCATCTTTGTCTTGACCAGCAAAGAACTGTGGCATCCGAGGACTGAAAATGTAAATTTCTTCAGGCTGAGCACAAGTCTGAGAATGTTTATTTACTGAAGCAGTAACCAGTCCTCGGAATGTGGAATTGCTGCAGGTCTGGTAGTGCACATAGACCAGTGGGTTAAATCAACGTATGGGGAAACTGTCATTGTTCAGCTGCAAGTCCATACTGGAGGAGTTCTGTTTGAAAGATCCTAATTAATGGATAGCAGTGACTATAAAATTAATTACAAATGACTACTAACTAATTAAAGTGACCTTACTTGCATGATATTTGTTTCACTGTGCGAATCGGTTCTGTGAGTTGGTAGCTTGAAATGGACTGGAGAGCTGCCCCCCAGGGGGCAGGCAGCAACAGCACCTGGCGGGATCACCTCGCTCAGGATGAACCCTGCTGCTCTCCTTCCCCCCTCTGGTGAGAGGAAACGACCAGAGGGCAGGGAGATGCCGTAGCATCTCAGAAGGATGGCCTTCGCAGTTTGAATCCCGGCCATTACAGCTCACGGTAATTCTTGGCAACTTCGCTTCAAGGAAAAGATGAAATTACATAAACCTACATTCAGGAACAAGGAAGGCTGAGTTCAATGAGGTGTAAACGGTGCTGAAGTCTAATTTTGCTTACGTACGTTAGCTCAGATGGAGTGCCAAGATCTCTCCCTCACCAGTGCATACCTCTAAGGGTGATTTTAGCCCAACTAAAGCAGTCATTTGAAGTTGAATTGCCCGCTTTCAGTAGCTCATGCTCTCCCAGACTAAGCAACACTTAGTACTGTTTCACATTTGGATGGCCAGCAAGGGCTAGGAGGAATCCCACTCTTCCTGCTATTCAGATCTCTACGATTGAATTGTGGTGTTTTAAGAATGACTAGCCTAAAGATACACAAGCATGACTACTTAAACCATAACTAATCTATTTACTGAAGGCTTTCTATAGATTATATTAATATTATGGGGTTTCTGTGGTTTCTCAAGGCATGCTTAAATACTGTAATCTGCTGTTTTGTATTCACTGAACTCATTGGCGTTTGTGCGATACGGAATAGCTGAGCAAAATACTGTCGTAGGTTGCAATTTAATGCCATTCATTGGAAGCCACTGGGGCTTACATCTAAAGGAGATATCTTACAGAACCATTTCTTTAAACATCCTTCACTTTGCCATATGTTTTCAGTCCACGCTGTGGGCACGTTTCTAAATACTATAGCACACTATTTCGAGACAGAAGTTCGGGCTCCGGTGAGCCTCACAGCTACGAAGATAATGTCTGTGTGCTACTAGGAAAGATATATAGATAAAATAGACCATTTATAAATATCACTGATGGTTCAAAGATTTGGGCCTTTGAAAATGATTGATGTGAGGGCATCTCACCCTTAAAGATGCAGTTTTTCTGGCATCGGTTTTTGAAGAGTTGTTTTAACTTTGAACTCTTCCTCTTGAAAACTTTTCCTTTAGTAGTAAAGGCAACGTGATAAAATATTTCTATTTCTTAAAATTTCTTTTCTTTCTAAAATGTTTCTTTTCTCAATTTTGCCATGATTTTGCTGAACAAACAGCAAAATGGTGAGAAAAGCAACCCTATCACTTATAGATATGCTTATTACTTAATATACTTTAACACCTAAAAGAACGCATGTTGCAAATTGCTGGTGGAATGGCTTACATGCTTAAATATAAGCCTGTGCTGAAATGTTTTGCTGTATGGAGATGTCTATCTTTGCCTTGGTTGCATCTGAGTAGCTAAATTCTTCATTTATTTTGAGCAGGCTCTGTTTTAGTTCCGATGGTGCAAAGATACGGTGTCACAGAGAGAAAATAATAATCAAAATTAAATCTTTAGACGCTCCTCAACAACTGGAGGGGTGGCAAACATCCCCATTGGCATGTCGATTATTATAGCAGAGCACTGGAAGAGACAGGCAGTCCCAATATTATCAGCAATGGCAGAGCATTATCTGAAATATTCAAAGAACAGCTGTGTTGTTTTGGCTATTGCAATGTTGATTGTGTCAGCATAGATAGATTTCTTTCTGTTTTCTAGAAGAACATAATAGACAAATGAAACCTTGCTAACTACAGCCCAGGGGCTGAGTTAGTGTTCCTCACCTGAGATGTGATTGCAGTTTTTGACAGGAAGACTAATGCATGTTTTATTGTTGTGTATTTAAATTTGATTTGAGGAGAGAGAACGTTTTATTAAAAGAGGGAAGGAAAATAACTTCTTAAAATATTCCCTGTTGCTTCTCAGATGCCTATGGAAGAAAAGGCAGAGAGACCCTAGTGGTACATTTCATTTGGGGCTTTGGGCACCACAAAAATATTCCAGTCAATGTAGATTCCACGTAGAATCGATGGTGTGAAGTCTTTTGTGAGTCTTTTCTGTTGCAGACTGAGCAGGGGAGATTGTTTCTGACTTGGAGCTGGAGGGCTCCAAGGCATGTGGTGCGGTCACCATCCAACGTGGCACCCGGGGTGGAGCTTCCGAGAAAACTGGGAAAGTTCATGGGGGTTTGGAGTGACACATTTTAAACTTGTTGGTAGCTCTTCTGAAGAACATCTGGCTTCAGAGAGGATAATGGAGTTCAAGGTGTTATATTCAAAAAGAAGTGCTTGATTGCGAGGTTGCATACAATGGATGGATTTTGCATGGGGGAGCTGGTTGGCTTTGCCATATAGGTACATGTGTACATGAGCTGAGCATACTTGGCACCACCCTGAAGAATGGAAGCATTTTTTATGTTTAAGTCTATGTGAAACTCCTTAGGTCCAGTAAAAATAAAACACAAGTCCTGTGTCACTTGGTCAGATGAGAGCCAGCCTGAATCATCGCTGAGCCAGACGTGAGCCATCTCAGTAAATGGAGTTTCAGCAATTTACTGCTCTGCTCAATCATCAGTGCATGCCCTCGGGTCTGTGAGAAGCGCTCTCATTCTTTGGGCTTTGCAATAACTGCAGGAACAGAGGCAGCTCTCTCCCAGGTCTCGCAGTCCTAGCGTTTGTCATTGAGGACTGTTGTGAACTTTTCAAATGTTTTTTTTTATTATTATTTATTTATTTATTATTATTTATGAGAGAGAGTGGGCAGGAGTGGACAGGCAGTATCACACGTGCCATTTCTGCTTCGCTTTCCAGGATTTTCTCAGCCCTCAAGGCAGGATGACCTTTAGCAGCCTCAAAATGAAGGAGTATCAAATGATTTTTTTCATTTGATGTGTAATATATCTCATATTGTCTCTGGATAATAAATGTTAAGCTCTGAATGGTGGCTGCACGTTGGGCTATGAACGTTGGCTCAGAACAGGAGTGGCTGCAGGAGCACAATCCCCACCACCAGCTACAAGCAGAAAGATTTGTGAGCGTGTTCAGAATGAAAGCTGAAATCTCAACTGCGTCTTTGCAAATTTATGTGTGGTCGTTATTGCATCCATGATTTCAAACTAAAAGGGGGGATTTAAGGAAAAGAGTCACTCGGATGTAAAAGCTCAGGTGAGCTTGGTGAACGTCTGCTGGAATTGGTCACTTCTAATAGGGCTGTGAGGTCAGAGACCTGCCACCTGACAGCTCCAGAAGTGAGACCTTAACATCTGATCGACAGAAATAATCACTGGCTTTTTAGTAGAAAATAAATAATTAAGAGAGACACTATTGCAGGTGGAGGAAGGAATATCCAAGACAGACTGTGCTGGTAGATGTAACGGTTCAATATGGACAAAAGTGCCCATCGTGTATTGAAGCCTTGGTGCTGAGCTGGATCTGACTCATTTGCATCCATCGACTCTGGGCTCCCTTCAGCTGTCAGTGTTGGGTAAAGCCCATCAAGGGTGCTGGGATTTACATCCCAGGCTGTAAGTGCTGGGCTGTTGTCCTTTCTGTGACATCTGGATTGTACCGTGTTGGAATAGATGCTCTTTCTCACTGTCACTTTTGTGTCTGTTGTTTGGAAGCCTACTGTTTGGTGATTTCTTCTGAGCTGCTTTTTGTCTGAAATTCACATGGCTTTTTATTTTGCTGCTCAGGCTGTGGTGTTTGTGCAGAGTTACATCCTTCTTGGTACAAGTCCCTCTGCAGGATGCCTGTTTCCCTCCTACTTCCCATGTTTCTCTTCCATAATAGTGATTAATGAACAGCACCACATTAAATTAGTTTTAGACTTATTAGCAGAGCTGCTCGAGTGCAGAAATGTTTAAAGGTATATCAGCATTCAAGAATCAAATTTACCACCGTAAATTGAACTTGCATTGTCTTTGGAGTTACTTGTTGACTGGTAATTTGCTTCAACTTGCTGGTGCTGCGTTTTCTGCTCCTGCAGAGCTGATGTCTGCTCGTCGCATCACCTTGCACAGAGGTTTGTAGCAGCTGAAGGGCGCAGTGGTGTGGGTGATACCTGTGTATGTGCTGCCCTGGCAGAGGGCATGGTGCTGTGTCTCTGCACTATCCGTGTGTGGGGTGTGGATGCAGTGGGGCAGCGAGCACAGCATTCCTCCTGGGGAGGAGGCTGCTTCCCAGAGAAACGCTCTGCAGGCTCTGCCCTTTGAGAAGTACACAGGAAAACAACAGAAAATACATTTTTCCCTTCCTTCCCCACTGCTTACCTTGGGAGCCTGCGGGCTCTCAAATGATTGTTAGCTCTAATTGGAAATTGAGTCCCTTGCTTTTAAAATCTTTTCATAAGACTCTCTCCTACTTCATTAAATCATTAAATGAGTTTAGCAGGTATTAGTTTTGAGCTTTATTAATTGTGACTTGTTTTTCATTACGAGATAATTGTCAGTCACAAAACATAACTGCTGTAACACATCTGAGCAGAGACAAAAGTTTGCGGGAGGCAGGCAGAGGAAATACAGGAAGGTCAGTTGCATAGAAACTTCTTTAAATAAATTCTTGCTATAGGTGTTTAGGGATTCCTGGAAGATACCACAGTGGACATAAAACGAGCAGCATGAAAGCTTCTTTAAAGCGTCGGACCTCGAGAAGGAACCGGGTGAAGAACATGATGTATTTGTGTGTTGGACTGACTGTGAATGTAACCAGTGTTACCCTCGGTGGGAAAACTTCCTGATTTCCAAGGCAGCTTGGTTAAAGTGATTTATAGGCACGGCAGGCGTATACAGCTTCTTGAAGGCTCGGCACATATTCGGGGCTGCAGAGAGATTCGGTTAACTGTGGGACCTGGGGCCGCTTGCATCCAAAATGCTTTTTTCCTTTTTACACGCTGCACGAATTTGGTGTCTTCTGTTGGTCCTCCCCAGCTGATAAGCATCCTAAGGGTGCTTCTGTGAAACTATTAAGCTGCATTATATTATTTTTACTTGAGAGCGAAAGCCATCTGAAGCCCTTTCTTGGTGTGCACAGACCCCAGTGCACAACTCAAGGGAATGGAGAACAAATGCAAGCTACGCTCTGTGCTTGTAACTAACGCCCAGAAAATGCACTCTAAAGTTCTTTAGAGTCTCAGTTGTTAATCTAAATGTAATTCATCCTTCCACTCAGGGAGGAATTACTGCTGTAACACCACTATTTGCAGACAGCAGTGAGCGACACCGGTAGCCTCTGAACACCCATTCTTTACTGAAAACAGATTTGCCATTGCAAAGTGATAAGATAAAATCTTTACTGCAGACGATGGCTTCTGAAATATATATTTCATATATATATATATGTATATATAAATGCAGTTTGCCTTTAATCTAGACCCCTCTGGTAGCATTCTGAGCAAGAGCGTACGTTACTTCTGGACTTTCCGGCCTGAGTTTTGAACATGGCGAGCTGGGCCTTCTAAGAAATCTTAAAACCATTCCCTCCACAGGCCAAGATGCCAGTGTTCCATGCAGAGGGAAGATTCAAGGTTAAACTCACTGCTGCTGCCTCGTTTTCTGCTCATGCCATTAGCATTCACAATGGAACTCTATTGTATTTCAGTGCTTACCGCCCCGCAGAAATGTGTAGGCTCTCCATGAAGATAGGATTCCGTATGTACTGCTTTCAGTGAAATCTGTTTATCCTCGCAGTTGGCCAAGAATAAATAAAACAGCCTTATGGCTCCCGTGAGTATACACTACATGCCTCAATTATTGGTGCATTATATTAGTAGCAGATGCTACATTCCCCCATATAAAAAGGAAGAAGATCTCTGAACAGTAAAACCAAATTTTTTGCGAATACACAGTAATTATCACCATTCTTTCATTTCAAAGGCATCTGTCTGGCATACCCGGATTGTGATGTGTTGTATTACCATTTGCATCGCATTTCGTTCTTGGAAATAACAGTGATAGTGACTTCTAGAGCTAAGGCTGCAGGAAGGTTTCTGCTCTGTTCAGGTGCTCTAAACATTGCCGTAATGTTTTCCGTTTACCTTGAGTTGCTTCAGGCATTTCTCTTAGACAAAGCAAGTAGCTAATGTGCCCTCAAGAGATCACCAGCGTGGCTGCAGTCCTGTGGGCATAGGGCTGAGCAGTTTGTGCTGGTCAGAGGCTGAACAGATGGATGTACACCAGCTGTTGCATCTCTGGGCCTCTTCTGACTTGTCCAGCACAAAGCTATTTTGACTCGCTCAGCATCTTTCACTAATAAAGCTTGTTCTGATAGGGGGCACGCAGGGGCATGGATGGAGATGCATTGGGCACATGGGCAGCCTTGCTCAGCCCCATCTGGAATCTCCACATCAATGCTGTTTCTCCCAAAAAGCCTCCTGTGAGTCATCTTTGGAGCCACGATTCTCTGATTCCTGCCCTACCTGCAGCATTCAATCAGAGCAGCTGCAGCAGGAGGCTGTCTAATAGCAGACCTTTACGGAGACAGGCAGTTAATGGGAACAGTAGCAGGCCCCGAGGTGTGTTTATACAGTCGGTCTCGCTTCCTCCACTCCTGTGATATATTAACTACTTTGGAAGTTTCCCAGCTGTTTCAGGGGATAAATAATGGCAGTGGGAGCCCATATTTAACCTTCGCCGTTCAGGCTGTGCGCTTTGTAGTTGTCGGCTTTTATCTCCCTGGCTATGCGGGGAAGACTTCAGACGCTGCTCTGCTCTCGGCTGTGCAGTTCTACTGTCTGTCTGCTGCCGGGCACGTGGGACAGCTCTGCCACTCACATTGGTGTCTATCAGAGCACAGCCTTCATCCTCTGTGTTGGTCTCCATTCTGCTGGGTTTGCTCCCTCGGCAGCAGTAAGGGAAGTCGTGAAGCCTTTGCATCTTTCATTTCCGTGTTATTTGCTGGGATGTAGCCTGTTGCTAATTTTTGTTGTGTTGTTTGGGTAAATGCCCACAAATGTGAGGTTCCCCACAGCTCTGATTCAGCAGAATTGCTCCGGTAAGGAAAAATCCTTTCTTGGCAAGATAATTCGTAGTAATAAGCATGGTGGAGTTGCACCACGCTGTGCTTGAAGGTATGTGAAGCAACACCAAGGCATTGTGTCAATCCTTGCCTTCACCCAGGTGGTTCCGACCTGAGATTAACTCTCAAGCTTTTAAAATGGGTGGGCTGATGTGTTGGGCCTGTGCCAGACACAGTCATCAGAGAAGCAAGAGGAGGTTCCTCTCGCTGCTGGTTGGAACGTAGCTGCAGAAAAGCCGTGGAGGCAGGATGGGCAAGAAGGGTTCCTTCCTTCATGTTTGCCGAAGGATTTGGTTGCTGTGGCTCTCACAGTGATGTGCTGCATTACATCACAGAGCTGGTGGAGGAAATAGTTTCATAGATAGTGTGCAAAAAAAATAACATAGAGATGGTCCAAGTCCTCAGTGTCTTGCAGTGTACAGCTAGAGCAGTGACAAGTAAACAGGGGCAAGTGAGATGGACATAGAAGTTGGCAGGATCGTGGCAGAGAGATGTGGGAATATACGTTCATTTAAGCAGTACTCAGTGGCCTCAGGTATGGCCGTATAACGAGCTGTATCCAACAGTCAGCCGCATCTTGAGCAGCGTGTCCTTGGACTTGGACCATTTCAAGCTGTACTAGGGTGACTATGCAGCTGTGCGGAGGGAAGGGCTCTCTGACTTGCTGAGGGCCCTGCACTTCTGATTCTGCGATGGAAAAACTTCCCAGAAGTTATTTTGCTGCTGAATGTCCTGGTTTTGCTTGTTTTGCTTTGCAGTCCCATGTCTGTCCAAGTAGCCTATTGAACCTCAGCGATTAGTGCATCTGTATCCTTTGTTTCATCAAGTTATCAGCTTGAGGATCCTCAGGCTGAGGCATCCGTACTCTTGTAGGAAGAGTGCTTGAACTTTAGGACCATTCAGAAGATACAGCAATCTTGCACTTTAGTTTTTGTCTGAATCTGAATTTCAAAATGGAAAGGCTTTGGTCACAGCAGTTCAAGGGTACTCACCTTTGTTACGTACACAAAATGAAAATACGTGCTGTTCCAGCACAATTTGACTTCTGTCCTTGATACAGTGATGAGCAAGGTATTATTTCCTCGACTCTGTGACTTGGAGGCTGTAAAAGTATTGCTGCTGACTGTAAATGTCATTGACTGCAAACAGTACTGGGGCAGCTTGTTTTAAAGTATCAGGCTTGGAAGATGTGCAGATCCTTCAAAACTAGTGTTGCAACCCTGATTCTGGCAGTTTGGTACGGACAGCAAGGAAGTTACGGGTCAGGCAGTGGGAGCTGTGATTTACCAGGAAATAATCTGAAGCAAAGTTTTTTCCCTGCTCCCTTCTTGTGTTGTGCTTGGTCTTTCTCCCCAAGACACGTGGCAGTGTTTGGGGGGTGAAGCTGATCTCTGAGTGACTTGTGGCCAGAGGTATTCGACCCAATTCAGCATTGCATTTGAAGTGGCTGGCACTAAGCACGGCTCCATGCCTACTGGCCTCAGTGAGCTTGTGCAAGTAATAAGGTACTGACAAGGTTTCTCTTTCATTTGGAAGCACAAAGAAGAACATGTGTTTTCAGATTGAGAGCCACTCCCGAAAAAACCTGTTTGAGCTTATTGAGCTTGCTGAGCTTATTGTTTGAGCTTTTTCTTTTCTTTATTGTGAGAGTGGTGAGGTGCTGGAACAGGCTGCCCAGAGGGGTTGTGGCTGCCCCATCCTGGAAGTGTTCAAGCCCAGGTTGAATGGGGCCCTGGGCAGCTTGGTCTAGTATTAAATGGGGAGGTTGGTGGACCCGCATGTGGCAGGGGGGTTGGAGCAATGATCCTCGAGGTCCCGTCCAACCTGGGCCATTCTGTGATTCTGTGATCAGTCTTGCAACTATTGGAAAAAAATCCTTTATTTGGACATACTTCATGACAGTCTTCCCCCAAGTAAGTAAGTAAGTAAATAGATAAATAAAATTCATGCTTGCATCATCAGAGTCACTTAATCAGTGCATGCAGCAAACCCTGACGGATTCATAAAGGAGCCACAACTGTCTGTTCTTTTCCTTATCGCATCCCCTCCTACCCAGGTGAAAGCTACAGGTGCTGTCACATCTCTCTTTGAGATGTGGATTTTATTGGACTCCAGAGGGTCTGCAGTCCAGGATACCTGTTCTGCTAACGCGTAGTGCTCACAAGTCATTTAAAACCTTTGAAAACTGGAGAGCTGACCAGGTAGCCCCACTGCTGCATCCTCCCTGCTGCGCCCGGCGATAAGGCGTAGCTTCAATCTTCAAATGCCACCTCCAGGCTGATCTGTCTCAGTCCAGCCCCGTCCTTCTCTCCCCCAGACTTCTGCTGAGGACGAGATGAAAACAGAAGTGGCTGCTTTGGGATGTGGCAATCTGAAAGGCAGTGGAGTTCAAATCGATCGCAGCAACTACAAAGGGCTTGGAGCTTAATCTCAGGGCACGGTGCTGCTGTGGGATCCCAGGAGCAAGCAGAAATATAAAATGCAGACATAGACAAAGATGAAAATTCTTGTTGGTTTTTTATTATTATTGCCCTCAGTGGAAGAAAAGCTGCATATTCCATCCACTCCCCAAAGAACCTGAAGTTAAAATAAGATAGTGGGTTTGTTGCTTATCTGGTGATGATAGTGACAGTGCTGTGCATATGATATACAGCAGTGGATTCACATAATACAAAATGCAATGTAGCCTTAATCCCTAAGAAAATTCTCTAGGCTGGAACACAAGATGCTATATATTTCAATCAGAAAACATTTTCAGGCATTTGGCCAGTTCTTTATCCCTCCTAAAGGGAATAAAGACAATGTGGGTTTTTTTTGTGCTTTTTTTTTTGTTTTTAACTTTTGTCAAACAGTTGACCCTCAGATTTTCCCAAAGGTCTCTCTCCATTCATTGAGACTTTCTGTCGTATTTGAGCAATGCTTTTATCTGTATAACTCGTTAGTATCTGGCACTGAGGCAGTTATTTTAAATATAGGATTGAAATTCTTTTCAACAAATGTATTTTCAGTTAAGCCAGGCTTGCAGCATAGGATGCAGCTTTTTGGCACCACCTGAAATCCAGACAGTGATCAGATGCCTGACTGCTCCTTAAGTACCCACTGCAAGGCTTCAAAGTTTTAGAATGAGATGTGAATTCTTACAGGGAGGTTAATTTAGTTGGTGGTGTTTAAAATAAGAAAACCCTGTTGCTATATCACCTATTGCCAGGTCACTGAACGCAAGGTTTAAAAAACACTAAGTGCTATCTTTTCACACAGGGTGGCAGCATGCTTTTCCCCAACCCTAAAGGCAGCTTTCCTTCTGCTTTGCTTTTGTATCAGGTGCTCCTCCACTATTTGGTTTTCCCCCTAGGCTGGGTAGATACCCTGCTGTCTTTGATGACTTAGTATTGAGAACCACAAGTCTCTCCCTCCGAACTCTTTTCCAAGTGATGATTTCAAACCGGTGCTTCTCCCCTTGCTGTTAGCATTCTCCTTCCTCTAGTTTGTTGTTTTGGAGAATGGAATTCAGAGCATTTGCATTTGGGGTTCACCAAGGAGGTTAATTTCTGCAGCCTGATGCTGGAGCCCTGAGCAGTCCAAGGAGAGAGTTTGAATTCAGCACAAAATGTGGTCCCAGGTGAGATGCTGCTGTTGTTTTACAATGAATCATCCCTGCTTATGCAGCGCTGCTGCATTTGCACGCAGGGTGAGGGAACAGCACTCTGCAGTCAGGTTCCTGAAGGCGAAACACAACTGGGGTGTTGTGGGACACCCTGTGTACACCTAATAAATGTTGTTATCAGAGGTGATTTCCCCTGAGCTATATGCTATTGTAGGATTGTCATACCGTCAGTAACAAAGATCATGTGGAGAAAGGCAGCAAAGATATTTGAGTTTCAATTAAACTTTCATTTGGTTAAATGTAATGGCCTGCAAAGCCTGGAAAGCTCTCTTCCTGCTTTTACACTGCTACAAAGCCTTAGTTCTGTCTGTGTTCCAGGTCTGCTCTTTGCGAGGTGATTCATCTGTATCAACTCTGCTGCATGTCTATAAAACCAGCATCCAGGCTGAGTAAATTAGGACTGAATGAAAAGTTTTTAGTCTGGGGACCAAAAAGATAAATCCATCATACAAAATGAATGTGAATCTTTGCCGAGTGCTGCAGCTCGGTATTGTCTGGCATTATTTCGTACAAGACTTCATAAGAATTATTGCAATTTCTCCCAGCTGGGAAAATAGAGATTTCCTGAGGTTCATATGTATATTTCTTTTCAAGACCACCTGAACCTTTTCAAGAAACAGTTACTTCCAGTTCCAGAAATCCTTTTTTTTATTTGCTGTTCTGCAAGAAGTCCCTTGTTTTATGTCAGGAATATTAAAAGTACACATGCTTTCCCTTTGCCCACTATTCCACATCTATTGAGCATGGTTGGTGGTTGTAGTGGGGATGGGTTGGGGTTGGACTGGGGGAGCTTGGTGGTCTTTCCCAGCCTTAATGATTCTATTGCATTGTATCTCAGAGCAATCGCTGAAATGCATTCTGAGCATTTAACGGTAGGAAAACCAAACACAACTTCAGGTTCATTCTGATTTGAAAGAAAAGTAATGTATTTCCTCACGTTGGGAATTTAGATGATGCAGCAGTTTGTTTGATCTTCTCTAGTTTCTTCAGCAGTGACGAAGTACGTTAGGAAACTCTCCTCTGCTTTGCCGTTTTACAGCTGAAAATTCCATTGATTTGTGCAACTACAGTGTTGGAAAAATGTGATCAGTGTTTGCCCACTAAGTAATAACAGCCTGTAAAAGAGGGAGAGGGAGGGAATGGCGTTGCACAAAATCAATCATTTCAGTCACAGTTCACCCCCATTAGCTGAGTCTTGAACGCTTACAATTGAATATATGCTTCTGTAATTTGCTGAATTGGTGCCTCGGACCTCACTCCTGCCAGCACTAAAATTAGCACCAGTGTGGTACATGAATTTGCATCCTAAGGAATGAGATTGCTGGTGGAGTTCTACAGTCTGTGCAGTTTGAGTGCGATGGATCAGGCGCTCTTAAACAGATATCTGCTTCTTCACTTGATTGGACTGGGCTTGCTGTGAGAAAATGCTCTTGCAGCTCTTAAGACCCCACAGCTGGAGCAGCTTTATGGATATGAAGGTGGTGTGGGCGATGCAGGCAGATCTCGCCGGACAGGAGAGCTGGGAGGAAGGCTGTAAAGTGTGAGGTTGTGTGGGGAAGGAGAGCCAGTGCCCTGAGAAACCTTGAGGGCACGAACTGGGTGACCGCACGGTGAGGAGCCCGCTCCCTGGAGCGCCGCATCACGATTGGCATGGAGCAGTGGCACGAAGCCCAGGCAGCACGTGTGTGTATAAACACTTTGTACTGGCCCATCGGTGGGAATTTTCTGCTGAGCTGGAAGCAGGGAAGAAACTTGCAAGGTTTTCAGATCCTCTGCGAATGATTGCATTCTGATTTTCCCATCGCTTCTGGTGGCATTCCCTGCAAGGTGGTGTGGTGAGCAAAACAGCAGAAAGGAGATCAAAAAGGCAGGGCAGCCCTTGAGGGTGTGTGTTGCACTCTGAAGCTTTAATGAAGCACAAGTGATCTTTCTTGAAGAGAAAGATTTGATTTATTCAATGGTATTGGAGTAGAATTTGTTGATATCTAATATCCTGCCGGCTGGGAATAGCCAGTGAGGGAGCTGCAGCCACAGCCTTTTTCCAAATCTGATTTTGGGGGTAGTTCTGAGGCTCATTTCCACATGGAAAAGAAGACTGAGATGAGAGAGAATTTGATCAGCGTACTTAAAATCTGCAAGAGGACAGGTTTTTTGATGTTAACATCCAGTTAGTGCCTTATAGTAAATGGCAACAGAGAGTCATAGATGTGTTCTGAGTCACAAAGCAAGATCTTTCCCCTGGAAAAGAATGCACCCCCAGTCAGGCAGCTCGGCAGTGGTAGAGTGTTATTGGAAGCAGGTTTCCATGGACAGAAGAGAGTAAGGATGGTCCAGTAGCTGCAGGGTTTACATTGGAGTTTGGTAAGCTGGTCATTTAATTTCTCTGCCTCGTATTTCTGGTGTGTCCACGATTGAGGTGTGTACATGTTGTGGTAAATCAAAGGTGGAGTTACTAATTCTCTTATGATAATGACGGGTGCCATGTACATGCACTGCAAGGGTAACTTCAAAGAGCTTTGCTGCTTTTATCCCCAGACACTGAGCTCAGCCTGGGAGCAGGCACTGGGGCAGAGGGGCACGTGAGTCCTTCCTTGGCAGCCACCATTACAGTCTGCCCTGGTGGGGCTGAGATAACACGTGTTCCTGCTCCTGGTGGGAGCTACGCTGGGGTTTGGGCACCACTCCTACCCTGTCTCTGTGATTTGGGGTTAATGTTACAGTACAGTTAATTCTGGACTTGGTAGCCCATTGATTTATGCAGGAGGTCAAGTTCAATTTGTGCTAAAATTATTTCCCAACCAGTGCTGGCTCTCTCTTGAGGCGACTTTTATAAAATGGTGGGGATGAGTAGTTGTTCATGGATTTTTACTCTTCCATGCAGCAAAATCATGTACCCTCAGTGCTAAAAGGCTTCACAGAGCTGTGAAGGAAGTATGTAAGTAAATAACTGTTGTGGCACTTACGTGATACACAGGACAGGCAAGAGCTCCAACTCAGTAGCCCTTAGACCAGCTCCAGAGAATGATCTTTACAATGTCTTCTGAAAGATCTAGAAAAGAAGAAAACCGCATGTGAAGGGAAGTAGCCTAACCTAGGTTAGCTTTCTGTGCTTAGCAAATCAATGCAAGAGTAGCATCTGTGCTTTGGAATAGAAGGAATTAATCATTAATTATTGTGATACCCGTTCTAGCATCCAGCAGTGCACAGAGATGGATGTAACTGTAGGGGAATGTTAGCAGGGGATGTATTCTGCTTTGGGCCACGTGCCACCTCACAGGTGAGAGCTGTGATGGGAGGAGAAGCCAGAGCCAGGCCTGTCTGTGCAGAGGAACGGGAGTTGGGTTGGGTTCTGCTGCACACCTGCTGACGGGCTTGGCACTCGTGGCCATGCCAAATGAATGGAGTTGCCAGTTGTGCAGCCCTGCTTCGTCCTTCTTGTCAGATTGATAACATTGAGTGATTCTCCTGACTGCTGGCCCTGAGTTAGTGAGGACGGTTTGGAATCCAGAAAAAAGATTGAGGAGGAGGATGAGATGGAGCTGGAAGAAGACTAGGAAAGGGAGTAGCTGCCCAGGTGACATTTCAGATTGCATAAACTCTGTTCTCTTGTGATGAATTCAGCTTTTGCTAGTGCTGTATGTATGAACAAAGCACGTGAAAACGTGTGCCAGCACTGAGGAAGGGGAAGAGGTTCTGGAAAGCTGCATCACACTGACAGCAGGGGGGCACGCAGCAACATCCCGGCCGGGCAGCAGTGCTTGTAAACAGGATGCAGAGAAGATAAAAAAGGAAAAGTGATTTTTCCACCATCATTTCCGTTTGTTCCATTACCAAAAATAAAGTCACAAACAAGATACGCTTTGAAATAAAAAGCAAGCAGCTGTATAATATTACTACAAAGTACCTGAAGGAAGGATCATGATAGAATCAAACTGCCACAGAAAAAAGCAGTTACGGCTGTGGAAAAATAATCTTGGTGCTTTTCCTACTCAGATACAGGTATGGGGAGGAACATCACAGCATGGCAATGAGGTGATTCTTGTCATTTGTGTGACAGAGACAAATTAGAACCCAGCCATCTCAGGGTGGGAATGATTTTTGTGAAAATTAATGATTTGATTAGAAGGAGAAATGAAGCTTCTTCAAGGGGACATGCAAATAAAGGAGGAATCACTAAAACTGTCACCTGATGTAAAGCGAACATTACCAAAAGAAAGATCGGTGGGATATTGTAAAAAGACAAATTTGATA
This sequence comes from Centrocercus urophasianus, assembly GCF_019232065.1. Lineage (NCBI taxonomy): Eukaryota > Metazoa > Chordata > Aves > Galliformes > Phasianidae > Centrocercus > Centrocercus urophasianus. The sequence continues at coordinate 3,923,391 of NW_024884756.1, forward strand.
TGATATTAATCATGTACTGCCAGCAACAGCAGAGGGAAAGAGCAGGAGGAAGAATTCAGCTCAGTATGTGCGTGTATGACTTGGAAAGTGTCCTCTGCTTAGGTGGGGGATGAAAGTCCCATTTCCTGGGTGTGTTCTGTGCTTCCCTGCTGGGTTAGTCAGGTCCGCATTAGCCTGGATGGTGCTTCTGTCTCCAGCCCCAGTGGAACAAATTTGCCTACTTTCATCAGTAAGTGCCTGCAGCTCCCAGATGGCAAATTTGCCGAGCATGGTGTCTGTATTGGATGATTTCTGCAACCTTTCGGGAGGATTAGGGCCACTGTATTTTAATCAACAAACAGTCGCAATCTCTGTTGGGAAGGATCACATCGGGCTAAAGCTGAGCAAGCATTAAACCTGATCTTGAACTTCAGCTGCTTCATTAAGATCCGAGTCTACAGGCGTAATTAGTTTCAGGTTCAATCCCAATCTTTTCTTTCCTTCTCCTCTGAGAACAAGCAAGGCAGCGAAACCAAAAGCAATGCTTTACTTAAGGAGGAATACCGCGGCTGTTAATGACTGACAGCGTGCAGCAGCGTGTTGAGTTGGAGGAGTGCCTGAGGGGTTTTCTCGTGTTTTCTATGAGGTTTATTTTTGAGTGTGGAGAGCCACAGACCTCTCAGGCTGATGTAGGTGACACAAGTGGGGTCCAAAGGTGTTTGTCAGACACCTTTGTTTGTCTTGTCCAATTCTACCAGTGGGAGAGAGGCTGGTGTGCAACCATGTTGGTGCGCATCATGTCTCACCGAAGCCTGATGGGAATTTGGCCTGGCACAGCGAGGGGCCTTGCAGAGACCTGAGAGAAGTGTAAGCTCAGGTGCCGTGCTCAAGCTGCACGTGGCACAGTTGGGTACAGGGCTAAGGTGATAACTTGAGGACATGTGGGTCTCCATGTCCTCAGGCAGCAGCAGAGATGTTGGCTTGTCGCGTGCCCTGGGGGTGGCAATGCTGGGAACCAGCAGGTTGTGCTCCTGCTGCTGGAAGTGTATCTTGGCTCATCTGTCTGCAGGCTCAGGGACAACAGTCCCGCAACAGTTTTCGTACTTGAAGATACATTTTTACAACAGTTCAGTTCTGGGTTTTATTTAAATATAGGGAAAGCGTATGTTGGCGAGCACATGGCAGCTTTCTGCTGAGGGTGGTGCTCTGCAGAGAGAAGATTTGCAGGGCAGGGCCACTCTTCTTCAGTTCCAGTTCTAGCACACCTGGTCTGGGTCTGCCTTCTTTAGAAACTGCCATTTGTGCTGCTGGCAAGGAGCCCCAAACACTTGGTTTTCTAGTGACATCACACCTGCATCGCAACCTCCTCCAAAATATTCTCTCCTGGCCCAGCATTGCCACCTGCATGCAGCAAGCTTTGAAGCCTCTGCCTTTCTTCTGTCCCTGGAAGCAGGTTCTGGGGCTGTCTCTATATTCCCCACGTATATTTACCCACAAATCACATCTGGCTGCAGTGATGTTAACTACCCCTTTTGCTTCCACCACTTTGGGCAGCTGCGGGCCCCCAGCAGTGCCCTTCCCCATCGCAGGGGCCATGTGGGGAGCACAGGGTTGGCCCCAACCCACGGGCATCAACCCCTTTTCCAATCTCTCATTTCCCTTTCTTGCAAATGAAGGGGTTTCCCCTCCCTCCTCAGCAGGACAATTTCCCAGTGATGTGCTCCTGAGGTGTTTGACCAAATATTATTAAAGCTCTGCAAGGGCTGATAATCCCAGCAGCAGCGCGGTGCATTCCTGTGACATTGAAATCATTTAGTAATTTTACAGTACATTTGAATTTCAGCGTCGCTCGGCCGCTCACTTCCCATTAACGCTGCCTGGAATTTCTTATGTCCATGCACACAAGCAAAAGTGTCAAGTTTCTCCTTCATGCTCCAGAACGCCACCTGAATCACAATTGCGCTGCAGCTAATTGTTATTAATTAAGCTGTTCCTAGCGCTCCTAGCTGGGCTGCTTTTCTTGGTTGTAATAAAAAGCAAACACATTTTTGTGAGAAGGGTGGTTGCCCGCGTTAAGGAAGGAAAACAAGGGTGCCCTGTTCCCAGGAAGCTCTCGTCGCCCCGTGAGTGCTTTCGGTGCTGTTTTTGGGGTGACTGCTGTGTTTTTAAGGATGTTCTGGAGCAGTGCAGAGCCAGGCTCAGTGCTGCCAACTGAGGTATGCTGCCCTTCTCCGCCACTTCCAAGGGCATTTGGCGGTGGGTAAATTTGCACTGAGCCGCTCTCCCTGCACGTGCTCCTGCATCACTTAAGTGTGCGGCCGTGGCAAAGCTCCGGTCACAAGTTTAGGATGGGATCACAAGGCAGGAGCTCTGTGCATCCCATTGGGCTCCCCCTCCCACCTCTGTTGCCTTTCCCAGGTTCAATTTAATGAGATCATCAAGTGGAGCAAGCGAGGAGAGGGCATTAATGAAACAGGGACCTGAGAGCGGCGTCCTCAGCATTAGGAAAATTGCTTGCTGGCCTTTTCCTCCTAATGAGGCCGCTAATAACGTGCCTGGTGCTTCCCGGCCAGCAGCAGGGAGTGGGGCACGTCATTCCCCCTCCTGCCTCCGTGTTTGTTGGCGATAAGAAAACGAGGTGGGGAGATCTTGGGGCAGAAATGTTGTTGTTGCCTTGTGGGATACAGCAATCTAAAGCTGCCTTCAATCTGTGGCAGTATGTCACCCGTGTCTTCAAAAAAGCAACCAGACATCTGCTGTGCCTTTTGCTTTTCTTCTCCCTTGCGTTAGGTTAAGAACCAGAAAGCAGGTTATTTTGGCGCATCACTGGGATGTGTTATTTGAACACAGAGCTCACAGTTCCCACTTACGGGATAAAGGTGCTTGTAAATGGCCTCTTAAGAAGTCAGGAATAGGTCTGGGATTTTTCGTAGTTGTAGGTAATCAGGATCTGGGGGACAGCTTGTGCACAGAGGTAAGAACTTAGCCTAGAGGCACTGGGTGGTGAGGGCTCGCTGCTTCAACAAGGCATTGCCTTTCCTTCATCCCAGGGAGCTCTTGGCTTTTGGCTGTGAAATGCCCATTCTTCTGCTGGCATTCACAGACAAGGACTCGGTGTCAGATCCCAGCCTAGGAAGTCAGTCCAGAGAACGCTTGTTGAAGACTTCCTCCCCAGGCTGTGTGTTGATCCCCAGCGGATGTCTGACTGGGAGATTTGGGCAGTTTGCTCCCCAGGTGAGATTTGGGTCCTTTCTGTATCGTTCTCTAAACGATAAGCTCCCTTCTTTGTGGTGGGGACCTGCGTGTCCCTGGGTGGGCTCTTGCTGTTGCAGACTCTTTCCTTTTTTAAGGAAAGAGTGCCAGGAAAAGAGATAGCAAGTCTCCAAAAAAGACCAACTCCGTTATAGATATATGTATGTATGTGTGTGTACACTATATAGAGAGATATACAGAAAGAAATATGGGATGTTCCTGTTCTGCATAAACTTAGCAGCAGAGGAGCGTGCGTGGCTCTATGCTTTTCCTTCTGTGTGCTGATGTAATCCCAGCCATGCATTCCTGTCTTTGCTGCCTCCTGCCCTCCCCAGTTCCCTGCAAAGCGTTGGTCGTTTTTTCCAGCCCTGCAGTTAGTAAGGAAGCAAGGTGCAGTGCTGATTACCCACTGGTAAAACAAGCCTGCTGCTGCAGAGTGCAGGACTCAAAACTGACGGTGCTTCTGCTCCCGGGATTTACCACGTGAAGATGTTTTATTGCTATCTTGTGACATTTCCCTGCACTTTTATGCTCATTTATATAACTGTTGTCTTTGATTTATGGCAGATTTTCTTCACGTGTAGCAGTGCTATAAATTGTGTACTTTCAATGGTTTCAAATTTAAGGAATTCAGTAAACTATGGATTGAGGGGAAAGAGCAGAAGCCTTTTGATGAGGCTTTTGATCACAACCTCAGACAAAGCTGAAGCAAGCATCAGATTAGGTTGGCACAGCCCATTTCCCTAATACAGCTAGCTGTGGGGTATTTTTAGCACAAAATGCAGGTTTTTTTGTGTATTATAGAAGGATATTGGAGACTAAAACCACATGGTGGTGACGTTTCTTTGGAGATCCCTTGGAGTTCTGTTAACTGAGGTCCTCAGGGGCTCTTGGAGGAGCAGCAAATTAATGTTCTTCTTTTCATCCTAAACCTGCTTGTTCATATGCTGTGTTTTAAGATCTTTGAAGCAGCTCAGATTTCCAAGGGGCGTTCTGCAGCCACCAGAGATGTGAAGCCTATCAAAGCCACTGGTAGGGCTGATGAAATAAAGACCTTGGGTTTTGATTTTGTCGGCATCTCTCATTGTAGGGGAAGAGAAACAACTCATTTAAAAATTGCTTTCTGAGTTGGGCTGTCAGAGCAGCTTTCTGTTGACCTTTACAAATTGATACCGTCACAATCAATGGACAGAAGTTTAAGGGCAGCCTCTGGGGGTGGAAAAGAAACCTAAACCTTTATAAATAATATATGGAGTGCATTTTAAGAATCCCAGCAGAAAGAACAAACAGTATTAGCAGGAAACGTATTGGAGCAAACAGATCCATAAAGAATTCATAATACACAGCTTTGACAAATACAGTTGCTTAGAGCTTATCTTTTGGGACGATTTCTGAAAGTTTATGGAACAAAAATGCCAAATGTGCCTCATAGGTTAGGCCAGCAGAGTGATTCCTAGCACTGAGGCACTCCCCATCCTCTGACAGACTTGGGAAGAGAAGCTGTCAGTGGAGTCTGGGTAGAAATTACATGACATGGACCAAGGCAGCCTGTCTGTGTCTTCAGCCTGGCCACTGCTCTGCATTTAGCTGCCCAAGCTCGGGTTGCCTTGTATTGCTGAGAACCAGTTATTTGCAGACTTGTTTGCTCACGAGGTGTTGGTGACAGGCCGTGTTTTGGTACTGCAGGGAGAGATTTGGGTTCTTGGCATTGTCACATTGCAGGCTTTGGGTGCTGCAGGAATAGTCTGTAACGACCTTTGCAGGCAGCAGAGAGCGGGTTCTTTGTGCAGTGATTCAGAGCAGCAGCAACGTGTGTGTGTGCTAACCTGTACAGTGGAGCAGTGTTTAATACAGGGACACCTAAGACTGTTGCCCTGAATGCTTTCCTGCGTGCTCTGGATTGCAAATAACAGCCCTAGCCTTGCTTTCCCCCTGAGACTGGTGTTATATTTCAGGGTTTGTCTCCTTTATCTCAAACCGAGGCTTTACCTGCACTGGGCCTGGAGCTGGAAGCAAAGACTGCCTGAATCTCGCTTAGATAATGTCTATTAATTGCTTGGCTTGGTGAAGCACTTCATTGGGAACTAAACTGTAAGCGCTGAAGACATTTCAATAAAGAAAGCTATTTTTTGCATCCTGCATCTGGTGAGGAAATGCCACGCTCCCTCTAAGCTGTGCATTCATCCTCACTAAACATTTGTTTGCATGACTGCAAAAGAAATCTTTAATTTTAAACGTTTTTCTAACACAACTTGAGCACTGGTAATTCACCAGTTTGACCACTGGAGCCAGCAAGCATGGCCTCAATGCTGGCCCTGCCCATGGGGTGCAGGTGGTGGTGTGGGCCCCTTGCCAGCTCCGTGTCACCCCCCTGTCACCACTGTCCCTTGGCCCAGCATCCAGGAGGCTTAGCTGCTGCCTCTTCGTTGGAGTGAGCGCTTCCAGCTTCACAGCAAGACCTCAAGGAGAGCCAGATGATAGAGCAGATGGCAGATGACTAATTTGGCAAAGTTAGATGAGTGGAAATTGTTTGCTTTAATTGCTTGTCAAGTCCAGTACCTACATTATAGTTAAGGAGCCACTATTTACCCTCAAAATAGAACAAAATGAGCAAAGTGTGTGTGTGTGAAGAGTAGGGAGAGGAAGGAAAGGAGATGTAACCGGAGACAATAATTTGGTGTGCGCCCTTGGAAAAAAGGAACCACTGGCAGAGCGTCTTGTATTAATTTCTGCTTTTATCAGCGTAGCCTTGTAGCACATCTGTCCATTGTGCCCTTCCATATCATCGTATGTACAAGAGGAAGCTAAAGGTGAAACAACGCCGTAAATGTTTACATAAAACAAGCAGATGACAGTGGCTTGACTCGGTCGGCACAGGCAATTATCCTTGAAATGCCGCAGCATAAATCAGGTCAACATTTTGATGCGGTTTTTTGGTTGATGCAAACACGAGCACTCCATCAGTAAAATATGCTGCGCAGCATCAACCAGACAGGTTTTGGAGAGCTCTGTGCAAGGACGGGGTGCCGTCAGCTCGGGAAGTGTAATCACACATAAATAATCCTTCTCGATGAAGTTACAATCCCTGTCAATCCTCACTGTGCCTGTTTCCTTGTTTGGAGCAGTGGGAAGGATCTGCTTGTTGCAGATGGCAGCCGATGGGCCCCGGCTGGAGGTGGCATCACCCTCCTAAAGCATGGCTTAGTTGTCTTTGTGAGAACACTAAGTAGCTTTGACCCCTAGGGAAGGAAGGAAAGCCTCTCATTTTAAAACCAGAAGCCACTAGGGTTAAAGGAGAACGGCTGGTGACCTCAGGTAGGTTTTGGCCTTCTCCCAGGAGCCATCTGTAAGACTGTGAGAGCAGGCGGGCTCTTCATTAGGACGTGGCTAATTGCAAGCAAAAACCAGGCTTCGGCAGCTCCTTCAAAGAGAGCTGTGAAATAATGGACGGATTAAAACTGCTTACCCCTTCTTCTGTGCCCAGGGTACCCAGACTAGTGCTGAGAGTGGAGAGCTTTAGGAAATGAATGGGGGCTGCTACGAGATGCTGGTAATTAGCTGCTCCAGTGTTTTCCCCCCATCTGGGGGGTCTCAGCAAATTGCCAGGAGCGTTTGCAATTATTAATAAACAGTTACTTCGGCTGCCTTTCAGGAAACCCTGATAATGGTGCTGTCTGTAAGAAGGCAGCTAATTAAGTAAATAAATTAGAGGGAAGTACCAAAAGGCTTGTGTTAGGAAGAGGTTGTTTAGCTCTTCCTGGCTGGGATAAAGAACATATTATTCTGTTTTCCTGAAATAAGCACATCAGAGCGTTGAAGCCTCTTAGTGGTTCTGGCCTGCTTGACAATCCATCAACAAGAAGGGGATGTGTGGAGACATACTGCTGTGCTCTCACACGGAGATCTGTGCTACCTTGTGTGTAAGGCAATGCAATAACAGGGAGACCTTGGGAGCACGGCATTCCCCTGGGGCAGCTCTGTTGAGTCCTATTGAGATGTATCCCAATGCCCGAGGCAGTGAGGATGGCATTCGTGTGTCCTGATGTAGGCAGATGCAGTGGGAATGAATGAAAACATGAAGTGAGTCTCCCTCCTTCCTTCCCACATTTAGCTCCTCTGCTGAGCTGGGAGGATCACCAAATCAGTTAGAATTACAAGAAGCAGAACCAGACTGAGTCAAAAGCTTTTTGTAATACAACATGTAGATGTATTTGGAACAGGTTGCCCAAGGAGGTTGTGGATGCCCCATCCCTGGAGGCACTCAAGGCCAGGCTGGATGTGGCTCTGGGCAGCCTGGTCTGCTGGTTGGCGACCCTGCACATAGTAGGGAGTTGGAACAAGATGAGCATTGTGCTCCTTTACAATCCAGACCATTCTGGGATTCTGTGATTCTCTGTATCATCAGCGGAGCAAAGAAAAAATGGCCCAAAAAGTGGAAACTGAAGGACATTTTGAAACGCCTCAACCGTTTCCTACCTCTGAGTGAACGTCTGAATGGTGTGGCTTCGTTAGGAAAAAATGTCAATGGGAAATTAATTTCAAAGACATGTGCATGAATATTGATGAAATATGTAAATTCAATCCAACACAGACAATTATGACTGCTGTAATTAGGGCCATTAGGAGCTGCAGCAATTCCCTGTCACTTTAGGTAGCTGGGAATAAGCAACTGAACCTGAAGCATCAGTGCCTAAGCCACTGCATCAAGTGGAGTGGGCATGAAATAATTATATTTAAAAAATAGTGTTGGAATTAATTTTATATTTTCCTTCTTAAAATTCCTATTTCAGTGAGAATTTGTTGTCTTACCCAAGAAACCTATGTTTTGCCTACTGCTTGATGCTGATTTCCATTCTCCTTTGCAAAGAGGCTCCCACTGCAGGACAAGTTGGCTTCTGGATTGCAGCAAAGCATGGAAAGGGTTATTGGGGTTAGAAGACATCAATAAAACGAATTAAAATGAACAAGCTGTAGATCTACTCCGGGTCATTGGGAGCAAGAATTGTGAGTTTTCCATTTTTGTTTCTGCTGGTTGCGCTTTGTACAGCAGGATGCTCTATGTGCAGCTGCCCCACGTGGACCAGGTTTGGGATTTAAATGAGAAGCTGGTACAGGACTGCCCAGGCCTGAAGGTGCTGGGAAGGTGATGCTAGAGGTGGCCATCTCTGGGCATCTGCCTATAACTGTTTTGCGAGGTTTGTTGCCGCAGTCCCAGGAGAGTGCGTGGCACTGGGCTTGTTTGTAGAGAAACGGATTTGAGAGCATCACAGCACATTGGTACCCTGGCACAGGTCAGCAGCTCTCTGGGTTTGTGTATGCAAGTGCCTATAGGGATATCAGTTTCTCCTGTGTGTGCAGCATCAAAATGTCTCTGAAGGGTTTCCCTCATCGAGACACCTGTGCAAAATGTGCTGAGCAAGTCAGGAGCGTGCTCGTTGTCAGGTTTACATTCAGATCCAGTGCTGGGGGAAGCTACAGGCTGGGAATGCATTCAAGCTAGTACTGTTTAGACCACTGTTAGAGACAGATGTATTAGTAGTTTTTATGAACCCAAGAGAGGATGTGCTGCAGGGACTGCTTTCAACACATAATCTTTATTTTCATACCATTCATCAGTTTCTGGGGCTATGGTAAGATACCGTGTTTACCGACGTACGACAGAGTGCTTTGAAGAGGTTCTTTATGAAATATAGATGACAGTGTTTTTGTATGGCACAACAAGGAAACGCGCTTTGTCGCACTCATGTTTATTTTGGCACTTATTTCAGAGATGCTACAACATATAAATGCCTGATGCAGCTTGAAAGACTGTGGGAAGGATGGAAGTGCTCTCCTAGCTCCATTCTCCTGCAGGAGTCAAACAGCCCATTCATTTGCCTGGCTTTCCTATTATTTTGCATTGGCACATCAGTTTCCATCTCAGCTGGTTTCACTCTTGTTGCTGCAAGAGGGGGCTCCAAATGTTCTGCCTCCCTACAGCAAGAAATGGCTAAATTAGCTTTCACGAAACATTTAATGTGTGTGCAACATGAAACGGCAGCGTCGCGGTGGATAGCTTTATTAGCTGAGCTGCTGGAATTGTTTTCTGAGCTATGCTGATCCTTAGCAGCGATTGCAAAATGGAACAGAAATTATTTATTAGTCCTCGGGAGCCGTAAGACAGAATAATACTTATTCGGCTGGAAACGCAGTCAGTCTTGTTGTGATAGATGCTGCTGCTACTGCTGCTTTCAAGGAAAAAGCAAACAAACTGATTTTGTAATTGGGAGCAATAATGCCCATTTCAAAAGTTTGGGTAGACGCAGATTAATTTGCCCACAGGTGAGAACAGCCCAGAAGCTGTGGGTAAAGAGGAAGAGTTAGTGTGCACATGAAGAAGCCCAACAGCACGCTCAAACGTTTAAGTAGCATTGCTGTCAAACAGGCTGAGAGCTACATGAAGTAATGCTGCTGTAAAATGCTGCTTCTGTATTTTTTTACCGGCTTCATTTTTGTCCCTGCTTGATGCACAGACTGAGCAGAGCAATAATTCAGCAGTAGCTTTGAACCGGACTTCAAGATCAGAGTACTGTAATATTAAAGAACAGCTTCTGAAAACTGACTGTATTAGACTGGGATTGCCTCACTCGTCTGGCACATCTCCCTCGTGCATTCAGATCACAGTCTGGTGGCTTACGAAAAGACTTCTTCCTCTTCCCTTTCTGCTGTTGAAATGTGCTAAGCAGGAAAGAGCTGGGGACCCTGGGGGAGAGGAGGGAAGAACGATGCTGGGTCCTTGCCTTTTGGGTAGCTTGCTCTTGATTTTTTGGCAGACATCAGCTGATAGGAAGAATGCTGGGCGTTGCGGGTACGCTCAGGTCTCTCTGTCCTCATGTCCTTTAATTTGTGGGCTGTCATCCATTTGTTTCATGTTGTTGCATATGCAACAGTGAATACCAGCACCTCCCTTTGGTGAGAGGTGTTCAGCTGGCTGAAGCGACCACGAGTCTTCCCACTGCTGCTCATACCCATCCTGTGAATAATTCAGAATGTTTATTGCAGTCGCCTGTATCCCTGGATGTAAAACTTACCTCTTTCTTTGCTCCTGTGTTTTCTCATTCACCTGACTGTGCTTGTTGTTTCTTGCAGTGTGTGCTGGCACAGAGAACAAGCTGAGCTCCCTCTCTGACCTGGAGCAGCAGTACCGGGCCCTGCGCAAGTACTATGAGAACTGCGAGGTAGTTATGGGCAACCTGGAAATCACCAGCATCGAGCACAACAGAGACCTCTCCTTCCTGAGGGTAAGCGACCTCCTCTTTATTTCCTTATCTTATGCATAGAGAGGAGCAGCCATGGGTGCTGGGCTGGAGTTATGAGCCTAATGGGCCATTTAGCGTTTGGAGGAGGTCTGTGATAGTTCAAGGCTGTCCTGCCTCCATGGAGTTGGGGTTGTGTGCTCTGGCAGTGGTCTCACTTGAGAGAATTTACTGTTTTGTATAAATAATGTGCTTTTGCCCTTTGGGCTTGAGGAGGAGTATTTTGGCATGGTCTCTGCGTTACCTGTTAAGATGTTAGCAAGTGCGGTGAGTAGGATGTGAACGCCCAATTGAAAGAATTGAATCCCGTTGCTATTTGGCATGCCAAAATTGATTATGTTGGAAAAAGTGTCCTAGTTAGCAGTGATCCAACACTCACAAGCTGGCACTGGAGGATGCTGCAGGCAATGTGACTGCAAATATGAAAGAAACTGGGTGCCTGGGTATGAGGGCCATGGCAGGAAACCCAGCTCAGGATGGTGGGCTTACGGGCTGCACAGGTCATGCTCTCAAATAGAAGTCAGCCCGTGGCACAGGCACTGCTTGGATTGCGTGGAATCCCTCACATCTCATTCTGCAAAGCTCTCAGGTCGCATTTTGAGATGTATGTCTGTGTGTAAGTGCCATTTTTATAAGAAGCATGTAGGGGAGTGGAGGAGTTCCAATCCAGCAGCAGGCAGCCCCGCAGGTTGTGTTACACCCAGGCACTTGCTTGCTGGCTCACGGGTGAGCCTGGTGCTCAGCTTCAGTTCACAAAAACCTGAACTTTCTGTTACACGTTCTAACAACAGCAAAGCAGATTCTCTAACAGTGTGCTTAGCTGTGCTTCACGTTAAATTTGTTGGGGATTTCGCAGGATTTCTGCTCTGTACATCGGCCTTTATTTGCTCAAAGCTGTTGAAAGATCTGCAAGCTGAATCTCGCTACCAGATAGCGAGATGTCTGGAGTGCAGTTTGGGGTGCTAATTGCACTCAGACTAACAGGTTTCCTGTTAATTTGAGCGACGAATGCCTCGGAAGTGAATGCTATCTGTGCATTTCACAGTTGTGACAGGTGGGAAAAACGCATATGTTCTTGTACTCTGAAATAGATAGCCTTGGGGCAGCTGGACTAATGGTGCCCACTGCATAGACTTAGTGCGAGGGCAGGATCCCTGAACTGCTTCAGGCATCACTGAGGTTCCAGAAGCCCTCCAGAACCCCCAGTGGAGTTGTTGTGCATGCCGCCAAATTCATTGCAGATAGTTTACCCGCTTCAGCTTCCTACTCTTCCTGCTTTGACCAGGAATAGGTGGGGAAAGCAAATTAATCATCAATGAGGGACTCACCGTTACTTGTGGAGAGCTGCCATAAGGAGAGTTAAATGTTAGCAGTAATGTGGCACTAAAATCAGCAAATGAGAGCAAGGAAGAAGGGCTGGTAGTGAAAGACGGTGGTCTGGTCATGTTTGCTTCTTGGTGACATTTACTATTGCTTTTTTGTTGGTGTTACTGCTTGTTGTACCTGAGACTGCACTCTTACAGAAGTCCCAACAAAGAGCAGAACTTGAAACAACACCCAGCAAACTAAAACTCTAGGTAATATGATAAATGGCGGTCATTAAAATGGAAAACCAAACAGAGAGAACATGTTCTTAGTGAGGCCAATAAATAAATAAGATTTGGCATATTTACACTGATAATTCAACATTCATTAGTTAGGCAATATTACTTGTTTTATCGTTTGAAAAATGATTTGAATGGCCAAATGAAGGTGGCAAATGGGAGATAAGTAAATGAAAGGCCGTTTGCCTCCTTGACTTGAACATGTTGAACTCATCCTGCACTGTGACGTTCTGCCAGTTTGCTCTCTTCTTCTCAGTCTCCTGCAAAAATTGCCTACTTTACCTTCAAGCAGGCCATTAGTGGTTTGGGTTGTCTGTGTATCTGTCCAGTGGGCACAGTGGCACTGTGTCCCATTGGCCGTTTGAACATGCTCCTTGCTCTTCATAGCAGTCCTGATTTGGTGTGGGCTGGGAGCGTGCGTCTGCTGTCTTGGTTTGGGGAGCTGGGTGTCACCTGCTTGTGGGCAGCCAAAGTGGGGAGAGTGGTGTGAGGTCCTCTTGCGGAGGCAGAGCTGGGATTTTTCTCCCTGTCTGGAATTTCCTAGTAGATCAGATACCTGTTGCAAATGACTGATTCCAGAAACAGGACCCTGCTTCAGTGCCACTTGGCAAAACTGACAGCTTGTATTGTGGACAGTCCTTACTTTCGTAACAGTGTTTGTGTACTGAATGTTCTAAATGAAGTACAAAGTCAGTATACCACAAAACCATCTTCTATAGGCGCTCTTCTTCAACACGTTTGGTAAATGACTCCTATCTCTGACCAACCCCCAGCCTTTCAGCAGTTCACAGTCATAAGATTGTCTTCTTGTCCCTGGATTTTATTTAACCAATTCAGATTATTTATTTTTGAAGACATGACTGAAGTTCTGCACCACGCACTGCAATAACTCTCCCAAACGATTGTGAAACTTATTTCTAACTGCAATCATTGGCCTTCAGAGGTGATCTACCACTGCTTTTTAAATTCTTTCTTCATTTACCTTAGTGGTGCTGCTGTAGTTCCCTGAACCACAGCTGTTAGCACTGCCTGTTTGCTGGGTGTGAGCTATGTGGCCGGCAGCTTTATTGCTGCTGCAGTTTCTGCACAAATGTGTAGCCCCTTCTTTCCTCTATCAACATGCATAACTGTGTGCTCTGAGCCCATATTTATTGTTTTCCTTACAGTGACACTGAAACTTTGAGGCAGGTGGAATGTGAGAGCTGGGGTTTTCTGTGGAGAATATAGTTTATTTTTCTTCTGGTTGTGTTCAGTCTTGGAGGAAGACTGGTTCAGACAGAGCTCCTCTGAGGGAGGCTTCCAGCACAAGCAGGACAGGAGTTGTTGCACACCTCGCTGCCCATCAGCGTTCAGAGCTGCATCTGGTCAAAAAAATAAGTCCTGTGTAGTTTTGAAAAGCTTTCTAGTCTCCTGTAACAAAACAGGTTCCGTGCAGACCCTTCCAAAAGCTCTGGCTGCCTTGACAAGCAGGAGAGAGCCTGCAGGCTGAACCTACTTGCTGAGATGAGGAGCTCCAAGGCAGGAGTCCAGATTGCTCAGCAGATCACCACAGGGAAAAGCCCTGTGTCCTCTTCTGCAGTGAGATCAATTCCCAGCTAGCAGGCTTGGATAAGGGACAGGGAAACCCCAAAAAGGAAGTGCTGTAGGGTGGCTCTGTCTGTAGGGAGGGTAATTTTCTCCAGAAATGCATTGTAGTCCATCCCTAGAAGTATTAGAGGGGTAAAGTCGCCCTGTGGCATCTCTTCTGCAGTGAGTTGCACCCGGACAGCCTCACCAGCATGCATGGCTGCATGTTTGGCTGGCAAGAAGCAAAGAGGCCTCTGTGTAATACCAGACCTGGAAATCAAATACATACACTTATTTGGAATTGCCTTCCCAGCATCTTGCCATTAGAATACAAAGCATCAGAGCTGAGTAGGGCAGTGTGTGCCACACAAGCCACCTCTGTGGAAAGAGGACACCTCTGACCTTCTGCCTTTATCTGGCTGAGACACACAAAAGCAATCAAGGCAGCTGCTGTGTTGGGTGGATTACAAGAGGCCAGGGGCATGCCAGGCCGTACTCCTGGCATGGACAAACTGTTTTACACTGGCTGGGATCTGCTGCCAACCGTGTTGGATGAACCTGAAATGTGTTAGAAGCAAGTTGGATCCCAAACTCAGAGGGTGGAGTGGGAGCAGAGGCCAGATGCATGACACATCTGTGGTACAGCTCTTCTCCTGGAGGATCGCTTTTTCTTTCCTTTCCCTTTGCTTCTGAAGAAGCTGTAGCTTAAAATAGTCTTGGCAAGGAGTATTGATTGCAACAGCTCATGTCTGTGGGGTCATCCTGATCCCTCCTTCATGCAGAAACGGGTGGTCAGATGGCAAGCCATGCTGCAGCCATGCCTTGAGAACAGTGCAGTGCCGTGATACAGTAAGAAGTGAAATGATGAAATAAAAGAGTGGTTCCAGCAACCTCAGGGCAGGGATCAGCATTTCCAAAGCAACACCCATCACCTCTTGAAGCACTCTGCTGTCCTGCTCTCCTCCCTCACTACTACCTGCCAGCAGCATTCACACTGCCTTGTACCTGTGGGGTGAGACAACACTTGGGTGCTTGCTGCATGCACCCGTATTGAAGACCAGTGTTACACACCGTGCAGTCCCTAGCATCACCTCCTCCAGCATCATCCCAACCCCCCCACTCCCCAGGAGCCCTTTCCAGCAGCCCCCTTACCCAGAGCTGCCTGTGTGGCCCCTGACCCCCACCTGCTCCCTCCTTGCTCTCTTGCCAGGACAGCCCCATAGTGCCTGGCTATGTGTGCCCCCTCCGGTGACAAATAACCCTGAAGCCGTCAGCCACCGCAGGAGGAGCACAGGGTTAAACAAATGCCTTTGCTTTTGCTCCTAGCCCTGCAGCTCGGCACGCAGCTATTTCTGTCCGGCTCTTGCAGAGTGTTTTTTTAATGTTGTTTACAAACTCCACAGCTCCATCTCACACTCAGCTCATGTTTTTTCTGGTTCCCCACAGCCACCTTTCCACTCTGTTTTTACACTCCTCCCATCTCTGTTCTTTCATTTTCATGGCTGCCCAGGGCATTGCAGCAGGCAGCATAACTGGGCTGGGAGGATCGCTTCTCTTCCATACGCAGAGCCAACCTCCTGCACCTTCAGTAATGTGATCAACCCATCAGTGTTTACTTTCTACCATTCTGTCTTTCTGCCATCCTCTTTTCCCCACCAGCACTGCCAAACCACCCCAGGGCTGCTCTGCAGTGCAGCTTTGGCTTGGCTTTGAGGCTCAAAGTGTAACTTAAAGACTGTGCAAGCTGGTACTCTTCTGTTTGAATTAAATTTTTAGCTTCTGCAAAGCAAACCTAGAAGAGAATTAATATACAATTAATCCTCAAGCTGGGTTTGCCAAGCCATAGCCAAATATGTGTACATTAGCGATTTCCCCATTAATTCAGCAATTATTTTTGGTGGCTTTGTATGTGAGACAGACTTTGAAATAAACGGTTGTGTTTGCGGGAGGAGCAGCGCGCTGCATAAATGCCAGCTCCTGCTATGACCCAGGTCAGTGCATGCAGCTGTGTGCCAGGCATCATCCGGCTCCCAGGCAGAGCTCTGGGTGGCAGGGATCCGCCAAAGGGACTGATCCCAACCTGAGGCTTCATCTTCCACATTGCCAGCTTTGGCCAAGCACTTCCCTGCTCTCCAGCTGCCCCTGCCTTGGGGGAGAAGCCTTCGGTTTGGGAGAATGTCCTTCAGCTGTGTCACACCTGGAGATGAGAGGATGGCAGGTAGAGATTTGAAGTCCAGAGTGATTAAGAAGTCTCTTTAAGCTTTCTTTTAGCCTCTCCCTTTCAGCTCCCATTGTACTGAAGGCACCCCACCTCCTGCCTCCCTGGAAGCCTGTCTGATTCATGTGCGTGGCAGTGATAGCAACTCTTGAGAGATAAAAGGAGTCTAACTTAAATTATTCACAGCAACCCAAACCCACGCACATGCTCCACATCACTAATCCCTTTTCCTCCTGCCATCCTGCTCTCATGGCTGCAGCAAAGCCTCCTGTTTTCATGCGGGGCGGTGTGCCGGCACCCAGCGTTTTCCAGGTTCCTGAAGCCCTCCTGATGGTGGGGCAGAGATCTGGAGGTCTGTCCTTCCCACTGACCCTGATGATCCTTGCCAGCCCCTCCAGCATCTTGCAGAGGCCAAGCAGGTATGGGAGCGTTCTTGCAGGGGTGTGTATCCATAAGGTGTTTAGCAAAGCCAGCATCCCAGAGGGCTGGGCAGGCACTGTAAAGGCACTGCTGGTGAGAGGAGAATGTTATTAAACATAGAACAGTGCAAACTTCTTAATTAGGCAGTGTTTCTCTTAGAAGCTCTTCTGCCCTCCAGGCAAGTGAAATGAGTTATACTTTCCCTTTCAACCACCTTATGCTCTTAATAATCTTCCTCTTGTAAATGTAAACCTTTCCCATACCTGTGTGTTGGGAAATGCTGGCTTAATTGAAGCCGTACTGAATCAAACAAGGAGATAAAGTTAAGCTAACCAGCACCATCAACAAAAAAAGACTGGTAGCAAACACTTTCAAATTATAAATGGATTTATTAGGTTAGAAAGAAAAGGAGTGCTTTTCTTTGTACCACACAAAGAGGGCTGTCTGCATGCGGTGCCAGTGGTGAGTGCAGCGAGTTCTGAGTCTAATCGTAAGCCTAACTTGACACTGGAGGAACCTCTCCTATTTTATACTGTTCCCTGACCATCTCCACTCAGGTGACTTTTAGGATTATTTCTTCTCCTCTTTGTCCAACCATTATCTCAAATCCTGCCACGAAGCAGAGAATGGAGCCCAGGTGAGGTATAGGTGGTTACAGAGATATCTAGTTGTTGTAGAGCAGTGTGCGTTCTGTGGCACGTGGAAGCATTCTGTGCTTTCCTTCAAGTATCTTTTTCTCTTTTTCTCAGCATTTAGGGAATGAATCGGCAGTTTTTCCCCTAGCCCTCCCTCCCTCGATTCCCATTTTACTATGGAATAAAATGAAGTTTAACAAACTGACTGTCAGAGAGCTGAATAATCTTGCATTGTAATACACCAACTCAGAGTCCTGGATCAATGGGCTTGAATTGCTGTTAAAAGCTGTATGAAAGGGAAAGCAAAGTCTTTTGCTGTAAGCTGTGTCAAGGGGTGGAGGAGCAGAGGGATAGATGGAGGCTTAGCCAACAGTTTTTGTGCTAAACCAGATCAATTTTAAAGGTTTCCTCTGTAGCTGCCTGCCAGAGGGCTTTTATAGTTCGGAACCATCAGCAGAATTGTGCAGATTGCAGCATTTAGCAGCATTAACTCTTCCCCCAGCACAGGAGGAGGTGGCCTTCCTGAGCATCCGCTCATCCACCCGAGGTCCCAAAGCCATGTCCTTGTGGCTGCTGCTCCCCTGTGCAGACCTTTCCAGGGTCCTCATGGAGCATGTAATCAGGTGTTTCTGGGGTGTCCCCAGCACCAAATATCATCGCAGGTCCAGTCGGGAAGGCTTGGCTAAAGCCATGGGGATCCAATGAGAGCAGTACTTGTTTGGCTGGTTGAGTACAAGCATTCCTTTTGACTTCATCTTCTTGATAACTATTTACCAGGGTAAATAGTGATATGACAAAGGGGAATGGTTTTAAACTGAAACACGGGAGGTTTAGGTTGAATATTAGGAGAAAGTTTTTCACACAGAGGGTGCTGAGGCACTGGCACAGGTTGCCCAAGGAGGTTGTGGATGCCCCATCCCTGCAGGCATTCGAGGCCAGGCTGGATGTGGCTCTGGGCAGCCTGGTCTGGTGGTTGGCGACCCTGCACACAGCAGGGGGTTGGAACTAGATGAGCACTGTGCTCCTTTGCAACCCAGGCCATTCCATGACTTGTGTTTGAAGTTAGGTAGAAGGCTAATAGTGTCCATGTTCTATATTGAATGATGTGTAGTGTTCTTCCTTTTTCCTCTTTTGTGGTGAATAGTCCTGCCAGAGAGGAGGAATGACGTGCTTTGTGGTAGTATCTGAATGTAATGAACTTGAAAATGTCAAAAGGAGGGTGGAAATATCACGTTAGTTTTGAAGAAACTGCACTTCTCTGTGTGGGGAAAATAAGGGATAACTTAATGTTGCCTCCTGGAAGGAGACAAATGCATTTTGTATGAGAGCCTTTGCTCATGCTACGAGAAAACAACATGGAGGAGCCCAAACTGGAGACCGGAGGCCCTCAAAGTGAATGCCATTCAGTCTCAATAGGGCACAAAGGATGCAGCTGAATGGCCTACCAGCTTGAATGGTGGCAAGATCTCATTCTGATTTCTGATATTTTGGGACTGATACAGACCTCAGATGCCAACAAAGGAGTTGTGAAGCACAGTAAACAGTTTGTTAAGTCCAAGCGATCCTTAACCATTGGCAAGGAAACCCACGGCAGCACACAGCTGATGGCGGACAAATTGCTCCCTCCAGATGGGAAAGCCTATTGCTTTAAACCCTTTCCATACTTTGCTAATTTGTGTGTGGAAAGGATTTGGAAAGGGGGCTTTTGTACCTGTGGTGTCCTCTGCAGGGTCCTCTGAGCAGGGGGCAATGGGAGGGATGGGGAGGCACATGTGTAGTGCCTGCCTCAGGAATAACAGTGGCCATTCATCCTTCAAGAACACCGAGCAGAGTGAAAGCCTGAGAAAGGAAAATCTATAATGAATATCAAGGAATTAATGGCTGTCTCTGCAAAACTGCAAAATACCCTCTTCAGGAAGCAGATGATGTTGCTGGATTCCTTTCAATCCCGCTGAGTGATCAGCTAGAAAACGTATCTACTGTAAAGCACTGCCTTGCTTTGATAAGGATGTGGAAAACATGACCTAATGGGTCTTAGATTAAAAAAAAACACGTTTTTTAAAATTTCTCAGGAGACACGGGGATTTTTAGGTAAAAGAGAAGACAGTGTATTCTTGGGATGGTTGCAACCACGGGGACTTTCACGTGCTTTGGAAAAGGCTCTTGTAGTTAAAAGTACAGGAGGTGATGAAGGAACAAAGCGAAGCCTGCAAGCCCCCATCTGCGTTTTATTTCCATCCCTTTCACGTGATGTTCTTGTGGGCGGGTGAATACCGTCCCTAAAACAGGCAGACCTCTGTGGCACAACCCCAGCTGTGCCATGGGTGGCCCTGGTGTCGGTGCGGCAGGAGCTGAAGCAGCGTTGCCCAGTAGTGATGCTGGGTGCTGAACCGCTCCCTTGTCCGCTCATCAGCTCAGTGCCAAAACAGACATTTGATCTTAGCAGAACAGCCAGTTTTAAACTGCAGATTATCCACCACTTCGTCTCTTCACTTAGCTGTGGAGATGATTTGTTTCAGCTGTAGATCAATTATAGCCCAAAACCAGCGCTCAGTTCGCTCGTAGCATGTGAAATGAAGACAAAACCATTCTGGGCACAACTGATGGATCTTCCTTTACAGCTCCTCCATCCCTGAGCATCAATATCCATCACTGGGCACTGAGTGTTCATTCATTCCCCCAGCCGGTTGTGCTCATTTCATTAGGGTACAATGAATTATTTTAACAGAACGATGCATGTATAAGAATGAAATGTGGTTAAAAGGCCATTTATGTCTTGGGTTGCCTATAAGTGTCCTGCATTGGATGACACCAAAATCACTCACACTGATCAAATACTTATGATCAGAGCTCATCAGGAAGTGATGTTTGTCATGGATGAGGCAGTTCTGTCATACCAAAATATTTTCACTCTGCTTTTTTCTTGATGGCATTATGGCCAGTATTCTCCCCTTGTAGCTCCCCTATAAAGCTTGGGAAGCTCTTTGGGATTTGGGATGGTGTGATGGAACAGCTGTTAGCAGTGCATGAGGAGCCCTTTTAATTAAGAGAAGTCTTAATTAAGTAGAAAAACCTTTTTTATTCCTTCCAAAGAGTTAGCTAACCCGTTGGGCTTGGCCCCTCACTTGGCAAATTGATCCAGCTGGGTTAGGCTGACCAAACAGCAGATTCCCAGAATGCTGAAATAATGCCATTGCTACACATGTTCCTATGAGGCCAGCTGACGTTTCTGTGGATAGGTCTGGAAAATACAAATCTATACCCACATTGGTGCATCTCCTGCAGCATCCCTGCAGTGCCGTGCCTTGGGATCGGCTCAGCGTGTGTCGGATGAGCAGGGCTGAGTGCAGCTGCCTGCAAGTATTTGAGATGTAAATTTCAGGTAAATAATTAAAACAGGTTTTCTTTTGTTTTGACTTGTAATACTGTTGCTTGACCAAAATGTGTCGCTTTCCAGTCTCTTTCTATTTAATGGAAGAGGTAACTACTGTCTGCCTGCAAACGGGTTCTAACAGTAATGCAGTGCATCGTGTGCTGATGTGCATCACAGAGCTTTCTAGTCTATATCAGTAGAGTTCACACATGCTCTGGGACTTCAGCATGAAAATAAATAATTTGGATTGCAATTCTGCACCTTGCATAAAATTTCACCATTCTCCAGCCGTGCCTCCAGTTTGAGGTGTAATGTCATTTTTTGTTTCCTTTTGAAGTTCAAATAGTTTTGCTGTTCTGCTGTACCTAAAGCATTGGGTTGGAGCTCTGATCTCTGTGGGGAAATTACCCAACATCTTTTTATGTCTGTTAAGAACTGAGGTTTTGCTAGGTGAAACAACTGGCAACTCTACAATGACTGCTGCCTGTAACTTTTGTAGCAACTGTGAGGAGCCCGAAATCGGCTGCTCCTTAAGCAATAGGGTGTTTGTTTTTTTTTTTTTTTGCTATGAAATTTTAATGCTGCATCACTCTGTGAAGCCATAGCTGATGCAAATATTTGTCGTGTCTGCTGCAAACAGTGTCCACTGGATGTTAATTTGCCAGAACCTTGAATCCTGTTGTGCTGGGTTGGCGTGAACTTCCCAGAAGCAAAATAAGGAGGTTTCATCTTGAGTTTCAGCAGAGTCTTTTCTTGTTCCCTTAAATCAGTGTCTTCAGCTCCGTCAGTTACATCTCCCAGTGCCCTTCTGGGGTTCTCAAATCCAAAAGGCCTTCTGTGTGACAGGGCTTTTAAGAGACAGGGATCTCTCCTAGCCCTCATTTAATTGCCGGCTAATGGGCTCTCATCTCACCTAGTGCAGGGCTTTGTTTTAATCTGTGTCTTTTTTAATTGAGCTGAACGCATCTTCTTCCTTCGTGCTGCATTTGATCTCTGCTGGATAGAGCAAATCTTTGCAGCATGTAACATCACGTGTTTCTCTGATGGCTTTCGTCTCCCATATGCTCTGGTTCAGTAACAGTTTTGGCTGATCACTGTGACAGCAAAACACCTTTTTATTTAATCTACAGCTTTCTGGAAACTTGTCTTTGGGCATAATCAACATAACCTTCAGCTCTTCTTTGAAACCATGGATCTAAAAGGCAGGAATGTCAGAAAAGCTTTGCAGCTTGCGGGAGACTTCAGCACGTCTGGCAGATGAAAGCAGAGGAGGGAACCATCACAAACACACCAGATCCATGCTCATCAGGCTGGCTGCTGGCTGTGGGACCCCTGCGTTGGGAAGGACAGGCTGCCCAGAGGAAATCCCACAGGAAAGAAGCCAAAGGCAAAATGGTGTGAGAGGCTTGGGGGGCTCTGCGCTGGAGGTGCTCCGTAAGTCTTAGTGAGCACCGCACTTAGTTGCTGTCCACTGACAGAAACTGCCCTGTGCTGAAAGGCCTTTTGGACTTGAGAGCTGTTGGTTTATTATTAGAAGAGTAGCGATGTTGTTATTTTTAAGAAAAAGAGGAGAAAATGAGAATAAATTACAGCAAAATGTCAGCAAATGCTGAAAATAGAGAAGTAGCAACAGGGGCTCTTTGGTGTTTTTGCAGCCAGGCAAGCACAAGCAGCAGGAGCAGTGCCAGCATATGAATTCCATCAGCTCAGCTCATTATCTTCACCTGTTTTTAAACATTTCAAGTTCAGTTTTTAATTTTGGTTGACACCGGATAACAAGAATCAAAATATGAAGATTCATGTTAAAATACCTGTTGCAGAAAGCATACATCGATAATGTAAGCGGCTTGAGACTGAATGGCCATGGTCTTCCAAGAAATCTTTTCTATTTCTCATGTTCCCTTGTCTGGACAAGATTTATTAAACAGCCCTTTAAAAGGATTGTTCCCTTTCCCTACCTTTTATTATTGGTGGGAGCCAATTTGAGGCTCTTTCCGTTGCGTGAAGGGCCAGTGTCCCCAGTGATTGATGAGCTTGGTGGAAAGGGATTTGAATTTTACAAGCCTGCGCTGCTTGGAATAATACTACCAGGATAAAAAAAAAAGAAGAAAAAAAAGAAAAGGCTGTTCTTCACATTTCAACTTCATTGCCTATTGTTTCCAAGCTTCTCCTTTGCTTCTCCACCCCTCCTCTTGGTCATCCCCTTGATTTTCTGTCTTGCTTTGCGGGGTGGGGATAGAGAAAGTGAAATGTGCACGGTGCAGGTAGTGAAGGTGGCTGTTGGAGAAAGAGCTGCCAGCTGTTTGTGCGCAGTGGTTCTTTTGTTTTATTGTTATTAATGATGACAACTAATAGACGTTTGTTCTTGATATACTTCCCTGGAGCTCTGCTCTATTCAGAGAGGGTAAACTGGGTGTAAACACCAACAAGGGAGGTGGTGGAGACAACAGCCCTGGAGGTGTTTGGGAAAATATATACATGGCACTGAGGGACTTTGTGTAGGGGACATGGTGATGATGATGGGTTGGAGTTGGACTGGGTGGTCTTAGAGGAATTTTCCAACCTAAATGACTCTGTGATTCTATTCTAAGGCTGGCAGGAGAGCAGTAGGACAGGTAAGGCATACGTGCTAGTTTCCCAAATACAGCTGTAATCCTGTATGTTGGGGCTGTCAGTGCAGAACTGTTTTGCTCTCTTCCAGGGAGCGTTTACTGGATCTCTCCATGGCTTGATCGTGATGATGGCCAAACACAGACTTTTCTCCCAGGGATCCCAGCAAATTGGGTATCTGACTGCTTTTCATGCAGACCTGCTCTTGCCAGTGCCTGGAGTCAGAATTTCAAGGCAGAATTTCCCATCTTATTCCCCTGTCATACACACTAACTTATTTTACGTTCAGACCTCTGATCTTTCTCCTTTTCCTGGGTGCCCAGCAGAGATTTTCATCCTGTAAATACCAGAAGGTGCCTAATCATCCTTGTCTCTAGGAGTCCTAATTTAATTCCTCTTGTTTTCATTAGGGGGTTTCTGCCTTCCTATTTTTTTTCCTAATCCTCCTCAGGAGACCTCTAAAACTTTTCCACTGGAGCAATGGCAAATTTAAACCAGAAGGTTGTTTTTCTTAAGCACCTCTTGAGGATCCACTGATGCAGGCTGAAACAGAGACATGCTATACATACAGCAAACAGGTATTCAAGCGAGTGAATTGAATGCTAAAAGTCAAATGAATTATTCCCTTTTAGCTTTAACTCTGAGCTCTTCCTGCACACTCAGAGCCTCAGGGGACTGTCCTCCCTCGGGGCTGCCAGCTGAAAATGATAGGGAAAAAAGGTAATGCACGATGTTGTGTAAAACTGTCAAAAGAGAAACCGTGTAGTGACAGCAGTCAACTGCATGATGGAGATGGGAAGGGAGGGTTTGTGTGACCATGACAAGTTGACTTCTGGAAAAGCCGAAGTCTTGCAAGTATTTGGCACCTCAGTGCGGCGGTCGTGGTAGGTTTGACCCAAGTGAAAAGGTTTCTTATCACACCAAAGCAACAACAACAACAACAAAAAGAAATGGGAAGATGTTATTTTGTGATAATAGCAAATTTTTCTTCAGCTGAAAGTGAAAAAAAGATTTTTATATATATATATATATTTTTTAAGTAAGTAATTTTAGTAAATGGCAGAACAACGAGTGTTTTGATTTTGTTGAGTGCGTTTTTCCTTCCCCTCCAGCTGGAGCTCTTTGCCACGTTCATGATTAATATTCGATTTGCTTCGGTCAACCAAAAATTGGTCTTTTCCCCCTTTTGCTGATACGTTTATTCTTTGAGAACTTTCTCTAACCTAATAAGGATAGATTTTTCTCGTGGCATTTTATCAGATCTGCCTTCTCTTGGCCGGGTTGAGATTTGGAACAAAAACTCATAAAAATGCAGGTCAGTGCTTACTTCACTGAAAAGAGCTTTTGCCTCTGTAAGAAATATAATGAATGTAACAAAAGGAAGATACACAGATGTGGTAATAAAATTAGTAAATTTGTGAATCATTGAATTTCATTGAAATTATTGTAAATTGTGCTGTTACATTGTTTAATTATGTACAATTAGCACTGGAATTGCTAACGCCCTGCTGGAGCCTTTTCTCTTAGATTTACAATAGGTCATGGTAGAGTATTTTTCTCATTACTGTCATAGAGGCACTAATTGAACTGGATCTGATCTCCCACACTGACTAGTTTTCTCTATAGAAGAATAATTTATTTATGTACAAATAGTTCTTCTTTGCCATATTTAACTGGTGCCTGGAGCAGGCATAGAGGGGATGGCAGAATTTATAGTCCATTAAAGCATTTTCCATCAATTGTCACTTAAAAAAACTCTTTTGGGCATATGAATCAGGAGGAAGATGAATGTAGTTTTGGTAAGTCTCGAAAATACTTTTCTTCTGGCCTACAGCCAGCCAGCATGGGGAAGCTCTGGGGAGCTGTACAAAAGAAATCAGCAACACTCAATTTAGATAAACACATCGAGAATCCTTCTGCTTGCAGCCTAGGAAATGCAGTATTTGGCCTTTGCCTTCAGAAGGCTTTATGGCTTCTCTCAGAGAGCTGAGGAAGAGGTGGGAGTTGCTTTCAGGGATGAGCCTGTGGATGGGAGGATTTGTGGTGTCTGATGCTTGCAAGTCCAATCTGATGCTGCCTGCTCACCCCTGCAGGAATGGGGGTGAGAAGCAGTGAAATGGAAGAGCTCTTCATTTATGTCCTACCTGAAATCTCAAAACTGCCAGAGCGGAAGCCACTCCTCACAAAGGCTGATGTGCACTGATCCTGTGGATCCAAGGCTCTTGGTTTCTGGAGCTTTTCCGAGCATTTGGGGTTTTCTTTGTGTCGCTCATTCCAGCTAACCCTCTTCAATAATAAGGTACCAGCCTGTGCATGGGCATGGCAACCCTCTGCCACATTCGAGCTTGAACCAGGTGGACAGGTTTTAGACCAGACAAAACCACTTGAAGTCTTTCTTTGCCTATCGGTAGGCATAAACTCAGCAGTTTTATGTGCGCATTTCCACGCCCATGGCCAGTGGGTAGAGAGCACAGTGTCACCTCTGTAGGGCAGCAGGTCCCTTTGCATCCAGTTGGGGATGCCAGCTCCCTCCTTGCTCCCTAAGAGCTCAGATTTTGCATCAAATGGAGCCCAGCACCAGGAGCTTCCACCAGAAGCTCCTGTAGTGCCTGTGGGGATGCCAGGGCCATCTCAACAAACAACACTGGACATGGGCAAGTATATTCAAAACTGAGGAGAGTATTATTAAAGATTTCATTTTCCTCTCTGTATGTTTGGAGAGCATTTGTCAAATCAATCACAGATTTCATTAGGTAATTATTATTTTTTCATTATTTGCCTAAGGCTTGGCGCGTCTCCCCCACGCAAATAGAGAAGCCTCACAGTAAATGGGATCAGGAACTGAAAACACCCATTTTGTTCCCTGTAGCACAGAGGAGGAGCCCCCGAGCAGCCTCACAGTGTGACAGCTAGCAGCTAAGTTACATTAGATAAGAAGTGACAGGATGCTGTCGTGTGTCATTTATCATCTGTGGCCGTGACTGAGATTGCCTCTGCTGTGCACTGGTGGATGGCCAGAGAGGATTGGTGCCCCATTCAGGGCTGGGCTCTGTTTGTACCCCCTGCTTGCAGTGCCCTTCGCAGAAAGCTTTTAGATGCTGTTTTTCTCTAGCTGACCCACCTGATCCGAAAAGCTCTAAGGCCACCAAACAAAAATATGCACAATGTATGATTAATGCAATAATTGTATAATTTTATTCCCCTTTTCATCAGAGCTGCTGCACGCAGCATACATCTTAAATATGACTACGGTGCTGTTTCCGAAGACAACTGCTGCAGATGAGTTAGGAAGACCTCTGTAGGCTATTCCAGTTAAACATTTCCTTTGCAAAATAAATACAGGCTGTCTTGTGAATAAGAATGAGATTAGCAAAAGCCATTAATTAGTATGACTTCTTAAAAGGAAACTGTACATGCAATAGTTCACCGTGTGCGGCATCTTAATTTGCTGCGCTGTGAAATAGTTTCCTTGTTGTACAAATCATGGGAAGATTGAAACGACCCTGAGGATGGATGGAAGGGGTTAAAAAGGAGTGAAACACAACTTTTGGGAGTCTGCAAGAAGAAGTGTGGAAACACAGAATTGCTTGGTCTATTCTCAGAGCTTTTCCCTAAAGCTGGGAGCAATTTAACATTGATTTGAACATTTATTTTCTTGCTTTTTTTTTCCTTTTTTTTTTTTCCAGTGGCTTAATTTCTATTCCTTGTCTGGCATGCCTGTTAATTTTGCATGCTATCACAAGCCTAATTCTTCTCTGTTGCAAATGAATATCATATAAATTAATTGCCATATGATTACCATGTAATTACATTGTGACTCATGACAGTTTAGACAAAGTATCATAGCTGCATTTTAAGAAATGATAAATGTTTGACTAATGTGTCAGAAAAATGTAAATACGTTGTGATTATTGTGGCACTTTTATGCACATTAATTCTCTCTGCAGTTTCTGTAAGCTGTCAGTCATCCCGTGGTAGAGAGCAGGCAATCCACACACCTAAATTTATCCATGTTTAGGTGATGTTTAGCATTTGGAAGCTTCTTGCACAGCGTCCAGCAGCTCGAGTCACGCAGTGGAATCCTGCCTGCTTCTCAGGAGACCTGTATCTTCCCAGTAAGCTTCTTATTTAAGGAGTTTATCCTATTACACAGTGCCAGCTACCTGTGCAGTATTTCACAGCACATGCACAATTTTACTGCAGCTCAGCAGCGGGGGCTGTTGCTGAGTTCTTTTTGTTTGGGGGTTTCACTGGCCTCGCTTGTCACATGGAGAGCATCTCTGCAGCCCACGGCCTCACTGCTGGCCACAGGGCTGAGCAGGGGTCGCTGTGAGCTGTGGTCCAGCAGCCAAGCATCCCTCCAAACACCAGCCAGTGGGAATGAGACGTGCTGTGTGCTCAGTGAGGGAAGTTTTCCCTTCAGTTGAGCATCAGAAGTGTTTTCATGATGTTAATCTCTTCGGTGTTGGATGGTGTCTTATGGTCAGCTGTGCATTGTCACTCTGATGTGTAAAAACTCTTTTTAGCCCTGAATTGCTTAAAATAGCATCTCAAGTTTAGATGGCTCTGAGCTCTGTAAAGGTATGAGGGAAATCCATCAGCCATGCCAAGGTAGCCCCTGAAAGCCAGCTAATGGATGTTTGGTTTCAGTTACGAGGAGCGTCACCCGCTGATCTTCTCTTATCACTTACAGTGAAGTGTCTTTAGCAAGCCAGCAAGATTAGGAGAGAGCACTTTGCTGTTTTCAGCTTGCTTCTGTGCTCGTATGTCAGCACCGTGCAATAAGGCAGGGTGAAACCTGGTTATGGTTACCTGTGGGCCCGTGGCAGTGCTGGAGTGTCTGCGTGGGCACAGCTCTTCCCGGCTCCAGGGAAGCTGTCTGCGATCTGTAGCCCCAGGAACAAAGAAATCCAATCAGCCCTGTGTGGGGAGGTGTGAACTTCATGAGGCTATGCAGAGATCGTTTAATACTAGGAGTGCAGGACGTGGATGCTTTCTTTGCAATTCCTTCTTTCTCTCCTTTAGTTAACTGAGAAAAACAGGGAAGAAAATATATTGAAAGACTTGGCTAATGCATTGTGTGACATTGGAAATTGCTTTAATAATGAAAGGCATCATTAGAGCAATTAGGGAGGGAGGGTGGAAGGGGTGTGTGTATATATGTAATGCATGCTTAGCCCTTAAAAAAGCAATCAGGGAGTTAAAGAGAGAAATGTGTATTTTCTCTACTTGAAAACTCTGGTCTGATGGCTTTTTCTTTGACCCAAACCAGGACGGTTTTGCCCTCACGACTTTAATTTGTGCTAAGATTGCTAATTCTCCTCTATCTCACTCTATATTCCATTTAGTTGTCCCCCTGTTTCTCCTCCTCTCCATCACCAGAGCAGCGTCACACTGCGCTGAAGTGTCCGATCCCTACATTAGGATCCCATATATTTGCCAGTGATGGGATAGCACAGCTCGGATGTCAGGATTACTGGTACAGGGGAGGTCAGAGGGCAGAGGCTTGGCTGGTGGCTACAAGCACTGAGCCCCAGCTTTCTGCAATGCTAATTTACAGGTTCATAGGAGAGGACAGAGTATCCTGAGTTGAAAGAGACCCGTAAGGATCATTGAGCCCAACTGCTGGTTCTGCAGGATAACTTAGATCATCTCTTCTGTAGGATAGGTAATAGGGAAAAGCTGTATTTTCCATATGGTGACGCATTGCCCTTTCTGAGCCACCGTTGCCACGTGGAAGTCTGTATACTCCAATATATTCTTAGGATGTACGGCAGTAGAGATGAGGGCTTGCAAACAGCTGCCAAAAGTCCCTGCTGAATGTGGAGCTCAGCTTCTTAGGGGTTGATGTTCAGAGCCTTGTGTTGTGCCTGTGGCGTAAATGGCACTACAGAGGGAGTATCTGTGAGCTTGCAGAGTAGCTGTGTGGATGCTGCTGGTAGCAGCTCAGCCATCCTGTCCCCACCGAAGCACCATCTTGGTGAAACGTCCCTCAGAAAACACCGAGCTTGCCTAGCTGACATCTTGTGCAGAAACCTGGCGATATGGGCCTGGCTTGTTATGCCAGTTCAACAGGTAACAAACAAAACAGTGACCTGTTTTGCCAGTTCAAACTGCAAACAGGTTTTTTGGTCTCCAACAAAAGGAAATGCTGGTTTTCAGCCAGGTTTGTTCACGTGGCATTGGATGAATGCAGTAGCACTAACATGAAGCCGAATGATGTTAAAGAACAAGAGAAACTTGTAGCAGTTAACTCAGTGAGACGTGCTGCGTAGCTGTCTTTAGTGCTGCAATTAGCTGTCATGAAGTATGCATCAGTGTCATCATTACAAAAAGGGCACTGATGGAGAAGGCACCACTTCTGCTACATGGCTCACAGCGTGTTTCCTGTACTTTGTGATGCAGGGCACTCTCAGTTCTCCCTTTGTTTTCTACAGTTGGGTTTTCAATTCCAAGAACATGTTGGTATGTGCTGCCTGAGGATGGTTCTTTAGATAGCTGGGAAAGCTATGCATGAGCAGGTGTAAATGAAGATGCTGCATCGAGTAATACAGTCAAGTGCCTCATTTCAGATTGATGATGATGAATGAAACAAGAAGGGTTACGTAACAGAATAGACCCGGGAGTCATCTTAACCACAAGAAAATACTTGACACAATAGATAAGTAGGGAATTAAAAGTATCATGCTTACATCAAGTACAGTACTCTGAATGAGAGCTAGCAGTTGTGTAAACAGAGGGAACTGGAATTATGCTGGTATTTGGCACAGTAGTACCTCGCGCAAGGTGATAAATTGCAGTGTAAACCAGCTATACCAGTACAGAAATGGCAGAGGACTCGGGCAGCCCTGCTCTGGGCACAGTGCTGTAGTCCAGGCCCACAGCCTCCCCCTGGGCAGCGTCTGGCTCACCGCTCCAGGCCCATTCCCTGCTGCTGCTGCTGGCATGAGGGCCATCTGCTGCTGCCTGCAGGAAGGACTGCTAGGAATCGGGGGAGGTAATCGCCTTAATTCCTCTTCCAAGCTTCACCCAGCAGTCGCTGCCCAGCCCGTGGGGCTCGGCTTTCCCTAATTACAGCAGCTCTTTCCCTGTGTTTGCATTTCTCCTCGCAGTTGAGATGCACACATGCCTTTTGTTTCAGCACTGTGCCTCACTCCGGCCACCCACCCTGTCGCTTTTACCATTCATCCCAACAGAAGGGCAGATTCATAGCCTCCTGTGGGTGCTGTGCCAGCACGAAGGCTTGTTGCCATGCAGGAGATAGAAAAGATGAGATTTGAAGTCACAGATTCATTAAGTCTGGGAAAGACCTCTAAAGATTATCTACTCCAATCCCAACCCATCCCCACCATGCCCACTGACCCGTATCCCTGAGCACCACATCTTCCCTGTTTCTGTACTGTATGAGTTCTTATCTGCTAAGCAGCTGCTCCCATGGAGCACATACCCCCCAAAGTAACTGTGGTTGTTATTCCAGGGGGGCTGCAGTCACGCTGTGTGTCTGCCAGCTCCGTCAGTTTCTGCCCATGTTTCCCTAAGTGTTGTATCAGAGGGTTAAGTAAACAGAGAGGCACCTATCAGCCTGCAACGGGTGTGTTTGAAGAGACCTTTCTTGAAACTACCACCAGGAGCAAAATCCACAGCTTTGTGAAATTCAGTGGAAAATTGGCTTCAAGGAGCATTAACTCAGGTTCTCGGTGAATGTCTTTCTTCTTTATTAAGAGGGGAAAAAAGAAGAAAAAAGAGCCCCTCTAGATGCTCAAGTCACTTTTTTTATTTTCCCTATGCGTTTGAACTTGTCCACTACCTGGAGTATTTTACTATTTTATTTATTGCCACTGAGGCACGACTAGATTTAGGCTTAACGCTAGGCTCCAGATGGCTTTTGGAAGGTGGTCAGATTTACAGTTACGACACCTGTGCGTGGCTCTCTCCCCCTTCATGCCTTACAGCTAAACCCAGCTCCCTCAAACGGGTGCTGTTGGAAATGCTTTATGGCATTTCACAGTCCCTATAAAGGCAAAGATCTCTATTTCCGCAGAGCCGTGGGTGCAGTCTCAGTGTCCACCACCTCTCCCGTTACAGAACGAGATGGCAGTGAGACTTTTACCCCCATGGTGGCACAGAATAGTGACCAGCTCCACAGCAAGGCTTTGCTGTATAGTCCTTGGAGGGTGGGAGAAGCAAAGATATTTTCATCCGTCCCCAAATCAGCATGGACAATAGCACGAGGAAGCACATCTTCCATAGTTCCTTTGTGTGCTTCCTTTTCAGATCCACTTGCAATGAGCTTTTTCAGTTTTTGCATCTGGTATATTATTTTGCTTTCATTTTTAAAGTGTTCTGCATACAACTAAATCCACATGAGGATGAGCAGTTTTCTTTTTTTGTTTGTTTCTTTCCGAGGCAATAAGACATCTGGCTGCTGCTAGCGCGTATTATCAAGTCGTATCCTTTTAACCCTCTTCATCATTTTATTTGTAAAGTGCTCCCCTGCTGAGATACCAGGGGCCATGTGCAAACAGTTTAAAACAACATCGAGAAATAAACAGTATGGGCAAAAATGATGAGATGCTTTTTAAAGCCAACAAGCTGCGAGTGCTGAAAAACAGGTGTGGGGAGGGGGAGAGAGGCGGGATCAGTCCAGCAAAGTGGCAGAGGTTGAGGCTGACCCTCGTTTCAAAAATTAAATACAGAATAGAGCTCTTCAGCTGCTAAGAGGAACCTGTGAATCTGTTTCTGAATGTGCAGATCCCAGAGCAAAAGCAGAATCTTCGCTCTTGTGTGGGACCAGGACCCCAGCCCTGCTATGGGAAGGTTTGACTGGGGAGACCAGGAAGATGTTAGGAGTAGAGCTGTTCTCCTTGGTATAAGTAGCAGGGGTTGCTTGCATGAATGTCCTGGCTTCGCTGCCAGCTCCCAGCACTGGGGCAGTCCCTCTGGAAGCTCTGCTGAAGCCAAACTGCAGTAATAAAGCCTCTCAGGCAGATGAGTGGGGATGGAGGTAAAATGAATGACCTGTGCACCACATCTGGCAAATGGCTCTTTTTGGAAAGGCTGTATCCAGAAAAAGCCCAAAACAACAGAATGTTGCCAAGTTATTGAGCTTTTCATCCCGGCTCCAAAAAATGGACATAGAGAGAAGCAGTGCCATGGAGGTCTTTGCCCATTGGGGATGCTTCTCTGTTATGAAGACACAGGGCAGCTTTGGGCACCCAGACTGCAATGCCAACCCATGCCTCTCTTAGGCCAGGCATGGGGTGTGCTGTCTGTGAAGAATACCGTGTGTAATTTGGGCAAGGATGGGGTCTGAGTGACATCTTTGGGAAGTGCTTCATGAGCATCTTCTGTGATGTTCCTATGAACCAACTGAGCCCCTCTCCCAGTGGGACACCCCACTGCTGGTTGTATTTCTGGGGTCAGTGTGGCTGTCAAAGGCTGCGACTGCGTCTTCCCTCCGGTTGTGGCTTTCCTAGCTCTGCAGAAAATAAAAGTGTGATAAAACAAATAGCACATCCCTGATCTGTACAATTGGAAAGCACTTTAAATGCAGGAGAATGGTCAATAAGTGAAACTTCCACAAGTGCTCTTGTGTTGAAATGGCCGCGAGAACCGAGCTGTCAGTCTGTCCGTCTGCCTAACGCAGCCCGCACCAGGCACTGTGGGATGCACCAGCAGGAGAGATTAAATCCCGCTTATCGGGAGGATTCAGTGCTGGTTTTCCCAGTGTTTTCCCATCTGACAAAGCTGTCAGAGTCTCACACCTCACCCCCAAGACTTAGGGCTACCACAGGGAGCAGGGAAGTAAACTCAGACCCTTGCGAGCAACACCACTTGTGCGGAAGGCTGGAGGGACAGCAGAGGGAGGGCAGGGGCAGAGGCCAGCAGGAGCCTGGGTAGAGGATGGGAATGCCGAGTAAATTATTACTGCAAGGCTGGTGCAGGGATGGGAGCCTTCAGGAAATATCCAAACCCCCTTCCTATCGCCTCTCTATCCTCTAGGTGTTTGTTTAGGCTCTGTATGGCCTGTGCAATCCTCTCTGGGACACGTTTAGTGAGATCCCTCATTTTTTTTTGGTACAGATGAACATGAGCACGTTTTGAGCACTTGAAGGGCAGGTGCCTGCAGCAAATGAGGAATTTTTCCAAGTAACAGCAGGAGCACAAAGACAGGAAATTTGGGTTTGCTGTGGTAGACGGCATAAGGCTCAGTGGGTAGCTCGGAAATCAAGGAATTTAATCAACATAATAAATGATAGATGTGACTTTTAAGATACCCTGTTCTCTTCAAAAGGAGACAAAGGGTTTCTGATAGTAAGCAAGCGTGAGGTGGGAAAGCTTGGTGGGGAGATGCCTGGTGCTAGGCTGCTCCCACAGCTCCGGGGGTCAGGCGACGTTGCTGGGGGTTGTCCTGTTGTCATCAGAAACGTTTTGCCCATCTTTTTCTGTTATTAAATCAGGAGAACCATCTGATTACAAAGCGCTGATTGATGAGCAGCCCCACGGCAGGCACGTGTTGGGGAAGGGAGGCAGAATCCCCACGAGCAGCCTGGGGCTGCTAACAGCAATAGCTACTAACAGCAATGGTGTTCCCACAGAGATGGTGCTGTAGAAATATTACAGTTGTATTTAAATGGCTTTAGCCAGGAGGGTGAGAGGGGAAAGGGTGTATAATAACCCAAGAGTTGCCTGCGCTGATTGAAAAGCAAATGAGCAATTTTCAGCCACAAAAATCAAGAGAGAGGACGAAGAAAAGGAGACCTATGAGGCAGGCTAATAATCAAGATAAGTGCTGGAGATAAAATGTCTAGCACAGCATTATTGTGTGCTGCAACGTATTTGTAAGGAGATTTCCTGTGTGCTGCAAGAACCTGCCGGCACTGCTGTGTAGATTGAGTCAGGATCCTCCAGTAGTTACACAGAGCTTATTGCCAACATTTGTCTCTGGGATGTTACCAAAACCAATGGAAAAAAATATTTCTGATCTTCTCCTTCAGGCGTAAAGTAACATAAATAACGTCATAGAAACCAAAATGGGTTCTTTTTTTCTTTTTCCTTCTCATTAGCGTAGCTCCACGATGTGGCTCTAAGTGTTCTGAAGGAGCAATTAATGATTCATTTGTTTTTTCATGCAAATATTTCCCTGTCGCTTTCCTACTCCAGGCGGCTTTCGGAAAAACAAAAGCGGCTTCAACTGGAGAGGAAAGAAGTTGAAAATATTTGGAAGGAATTGTCTTCTCCCCAGACCTTAACCACAGCACTCGCTTGGAATTTGAAATGAAATTGTGTGAATAAAGTGTATGAGGTCCTTTTTTAAAAACATGGAAGGAAAAAAAAAACAGCCTCTGAAACAAGCCAGAGAAAAAGAAGATAATAGCTCTTGGAAAGCAACCTCTTGGCAAAGAGGAACAAGAGCAGTGGAATAATTTAATTGCTCATCAGCTAATTATACGGTATTATAATGTTAATGTGTCTTCATCATGACAATGTAATAGGTATAGATTGAAGCATATGAAAAAGAAAGTGTTGATGCAGTAATTATAACTAAGAGCGGAGCTGTTAGAGTAATTATAACGCTTCATCAGGTAATTAACGTATTGTTCAACTTGAGACGGAGAACAAAGAGTGAAGAAGTTAAATATTGAAGGACATGCCTTCCACGCTCTGGGGCTGCCTTCCTGCATTTGCTGCAGAGGGTGATACTCTGTATTGATACTGTTATTTTCCTATTTCCCTCTCCGTGTTTTATCGAGCTGGGGGCCGTGGCTGGGCTGCCTGCAATGCCACAAGCCTTGTTTCCAGGTGATGATCCCATGGATCCCCCCGAGGTCCTTCTTGCACCGCAGGCAGTCAGTGGGCTGGGACCACGTTTACCACCCATCAAAGATCCCATTTGGCTCCTCCAGAGCCCGTCTGCCATGGGTTCCTCCTCTCTGCGCAGCGGTGAACGCAGGGGGTGCTGAGCCCATGCCCTGCACCCTGCTCTTGCTGCACACAAATGCTGGGGAAAGGAGATGCTGGCTTGGCTCTCGCTGTGAAGCTCCCAGGTGGTACATTGCACTTCCACTGGTCAGTACACAGGAAGGACGTGGAGCTCTTGGAGCGGGTCCAGGGAAGGGCAATAAGATGATCAGAGGGCTGGAGCACCTCTCCTGTGAGGAAAGGTTGAGGGAACCTGGATTGTTTAACTGGAGAAGAGAAGGCTCTGGGGAGACTTCATTGTGGCCTTCCAGTATTTGAAGGGAGTGTATAAAAAGGAGAAGGGGGTACATCTGTTTATGAGGGTGGATAGTGATAGGACAAAGGGGAATGGTCTTAAACTGAGACAGGGGAAGTTTAGGTTAGATATTAGGAGGAAGCTTTTCACACAGAGGGTGCTGAGGCATTGGAACAAGCTGCCCAAGGAGGCTGTGGATGCCCCATCCTTGGAGGCATTCAAGGCCAGGTTGGATGTGGTCTGGGCAGCCTGGTCTGCTGGTTGGTGGTTCTGCACATAGCAGGGGGGTTGAAACATCGTGGTTCTTTTCAACCCAGGCCATTCTATGATTCTATTATTAGGGCAGTTCTTTGGGATTGAGAGGCCTGAGCTTGATTTTTGACATGCTGGTGAAACAGCTGGAGTCTGGTTGCAGCTTTGTACGGAGCTAATAGCAAAGCCTTTGCTTCTTGAGCTAGGATTCCAGTGCAACATAAACACCTCTAAGATACCATCTTTCTAACTGTTCCCCCAAAGGCAACAGGACAGGAGTTCATACCTGTCTTCTGCACCCAAAAGGCATGCGCTTTAGCTACTGGAGCTGTGCTGTATGTGTGCAGCTGCACTTGACCACTACAATATATCTTCACAGTATACATATTTACCTTGGAAGAGCTTATTCCAATCTCAAAGTGAAAATGTTGAGGTCAGTAATTTTGGTCAGGGGGTCTCCCTCTCAATTCCGAACCCCAGCTGTGACATGTGAAGGGAGAGAGGGATCACTGCTGGCAGGTGGGTTGGAGCCCTGCCCTTGGTACAGCTGGGCACTGACACCATCTGCATGGCTCCCGCAGAGCTTGTGGAATCGTTGACAGCATCTTATCTTATTTATTTTTATTTTTAGCTTGACCTACCTTCTTCAACCTCAGGATGGTTCTCCCCTGAAAATCAAGCCACCTCACGCTGATTGTCATCAGCCGCAGCAGAATTTCTGATGAAATTAGGGCAGCAGTGAGGCTGGTTTGGTCAGCTCATTTAGCGACCTGCTGATTTGCAAGGTCTTAAGAACTCATTTCTGAACTTCTGAGCCCTGCTCATCCTGTTTATGTGCATTGCACCCTTCTGTAGGCTTTACGGGCGTGATGCTGTCGTAGTGTCCCCAGCTCAAAACACGGAGTGGTTGGTTTTGTGAGATAAAAATGATGTGATTTTAATGTGGATAATGTCATGCAGCAGAATGAAGTACGTTGTGCTTCTGGTGAAGGGCATGGAAATAGATATGATGGAGTAAGTGTTGGTGAGACATAGATGAACTGAGCTTCTTGGAGCTCAGGAGCTGGAATCATCTACAGTGATGGCCAGTGTGCTGTACGTGCTGAGTGAAGGCTGTGATCCTATTCTGGTGTGTTTAAGTTACTTAGGTGCAATAAAGAGAGGGCTGAAGGGACATGAGGTTGCTGGTAAGGAAGGATGAAGCTCAAAAGAGTTAAGAAATAAAAGGTCTGATGACTGAAAGGTCAGAGATAGAGTAAGGGTGCATGGGGTAAGTGCAGGTTAAAAGCAGGTATCAGAGGCTCTGGAGCAAGCTGCTGCCTGGCAGGGAGCACGTGCAGACCTGGTGCAGTGTGGTGCTCTAACCAAGCCATCCTGCAGGGCTGAAGGCTGTTTCAGCTGCTCTTAAAAATGAGTGAAAATCAGACACCCGTATCTTTCGGAAAAATTAGCCTTAAAATCAAGTGACACATATTGTATGCAACAAACTGTGGGTGAAAGGGAGATAAGCTGTCGCTTAAAGAGGATTTAAATACGCTTTAAATAATATTTCCTGGACTTGATATGCAAAAACCACATTCACTGAGCAGAATGACATGTTCTATTGGTTGGCTCTTTCCCTTTATATGTTGTAATTCTGGAACATTTGTTCCTTGTTGAATGCCTTTCCGTCTTGGAAGCATTGCGAGGTATTTCTACAAGTGCCTCAGTTGCAGACATGGAAAATGTGCTATTTTAACGTCTGCTAGACTAGGCTTCAATGTGTAATAGTAATAGCACTCAGGAAGAGCTGCTCTGAAGTAAACCAGGAGAGCTTAGCCTGTCAGTGTGCACTAATAGCAGAGGCCAAAGGATGTCACCTCCTGTCTAGGCTGGTCCTGCGTTAAGCCAGAACAAGCTTTGACTGACTGTAGCTGAAGCTGTGCAGAGAGCCCAGGACTCAACAGCTCCTTCTCTCCCCAGCAGTTGCACTGCTCTGGGCCCCAGCCATGGAGGGATTATATTTATTCCTTTAAAAGATATGCTGTCATACCTGGGAATACTCTTGCCATCGTTTCAGCTGTAGGATCCTTACTTAAATCCTCTTCCGAATGCTTGAGTTTTATGCTACCTTTGAGCAGTGAGACTGCAGCTTGCTGGGCATTGGAATTAATTTTTTTGTATCCATTTATCACGTTTAAATTGAGTGGCTTTCACATCCTTTCAGTAGCGATTACGCGTTTGGAGAGAGCCTGAATGGAATTTGGCAATCCATCTCCTTCCCACCGCTTGGTTTAGTTTTGTCATTACCCCTCTTCTTTTCAGCAGTCACCCTTTTGTTCTGGCTTTGTCCTGTGCAGTTGGGAGCATGATGCTCCACATGGAACTGGACTCTCTAGAGCACAGTGTGTTCCATCAGCTCTCTAGTATCTGCTCTGCCTTTGTTCCTCCTAACAGCTGCCATGCTTTTCTGATTGCTGGGGTGCTCAAACCTGGGCTTGTGGCCTTTCTAACAGCCAGGAGTGCCCTGTTTGAATGTACTCAATTTGCCCTTTGCAAGGGGGAACTGAAACCTAGGGCAGACACTGGAGCAGATACCAAGTCATGCCTTGTATTTCCTCCGTCCAGAACCTCACTGAGCAAGCTCTGTATGTGCTCATCTGCAGTACCATCTTCCCAGAACAACCCAGGTCCTTGGCAAGGTGACCTGGGATAGAGGGTAGGTAGGTCCTGCAAACTTCCATGAATTTGCCAAGTGGCTGCTCATAATCTTTGCGTGATTTTGCCTGTCCTTCCTGCATTCACAGAGAATTTTTGTGGCAGGCAGTGGTAATCAAAACGTTTCTGTTTGCCCAGTACTGCCTTGTCCCAGCCCTTTTTTCCCTCCACTGATCCATCCACGGGGTTTAAAAGATCAACCAAGGAGCTTTTGTGTTGGAACAGAGGAACGAACACATCAGTGGGCATCATAGTGTTCCTCTGCTATTGACATCAAAGCCAGGCTTAGACTACACCTTCCTGAATATAAAGCTATAAAGCAATTAGAGGAGCCTCTTTGGAAAACGTCATCAGGCACAGCCATGGCCTGATATTCTTGTCCTCCTCTCCACTGCCACCACCTTATACCTTTTTAATTTCTTTTCTTACAAGCTATCCATTCAAATTGCCCGGGAGTGGAAAACAGAGCTATTGACTGCCTTTTCATGAGCTGTCCTGAAACAGTGAATAGAAGCAAAAGACAAATGTAGGCACATCCAAGGAAAGAAAAATCATAATTAATATTTCAGTAGAATAAAGTGCCTCTATAAGGACAAGATTGAAAATAAAGTAGGAAAGAGTATTAGCTTGACGTATATCAAGGTTTTAGCTGTAATATATATTCCCATAAATCCATACTGCATTTGTGCCTAGTATGCATGTTCAACTAATAGAGAGCACAAAGGCGAGAGGGAAATGAAGCCTCGGGATGAGTTTTTAAGCAGTTTCCATCGATTGTCAGATGTGGGGATAACTCTCAGGTGTCAGAGCTGCGGGAGCTGCATTTCCTCGTGGTGGAAGAGCTCTACGAACGCTTGCAAACATTGGTGCTCTGCTATTAGAAATGTTCCAGACGCGATGCGTGAAATATATGAAGGCAATTCATCACCGGGAGGCTTGTTGGGTCCCAGCGGTTGTGGTGTTCCACTGACACGGGGCTGCCATACTTACCAGCACTGCTGACACCACGCTCCCTGTCTTTCCAGACACGTGGGATTTCCAAGTGTTTGCTGTTAAAAATAGCACTCTGCTTTTGAAAGCTTTTCAGGAAGACTTATCAGCAATTTCTGCTAGAGATGGAGGTGCTTTATTAACAACGGAGGAAGCTGTCTCAACTGGCTTTAAAAGGAATTTTAAAAGATGCCAGGCTTGTGTATGGGCTTTTGCAGTGCATGATCCCACCATCTGACCTGAAGTATTTTGGAGATTCTCACTGTAGGAGTGACTGCAGTGCTGCAGATTCCCATGCAGAGCCCAAGGTCCGGGAGATAAGGTAAACTAACCAAACAGGAAACATTTGCCCTGTAATTTATGTAGATCGTTTGCAAGTGTAGTCCTGAGGCAAAGAGCAGATAAATTGCTCCGACAGTATCCAATAAGTTTCAGCCATTGTTTGACTACTAATAATTGTGGGTTTTTTTGCGAGATCTGTGTTTTGCACAGATACAATTACTGTATTTTACAGCAGTCGATGCAAATCACTCATTTCCATATTGCATACCAACTTCGTATCTGATTAGCGTGGCAAATTCAATTAGTCTTAATAAGCCTAAGGCAGAATTAACTTGATACATTACCATTTAGCAGTATTTAGATAAGAAAAACAAGTTGTTTGGTTTTGCTTTACTTTGGTTTGCTGTAGTAAAATCAACAAGTTGATCAACAGTGTTCATGTGAAACATTTTACACCTGGGAAAGATCATCTCTTGGTTTGAGAGGCTGTATGTGCAGAGATGGGCATCACTGGAGGTGTCACAATCGCAGACTGCTGGGCTGACAGGAGACAGTGCAGATGGGGACAACGTGAGAGCATCAACAAAATGTTTCTCAGGAGTCCAAGAACCATGTTGCAGTTTGGCTATAATACCTTTCTTTGGCGGTGTGTGGGCTCAGGGACTTAATGCCTAATGTGGAAAACATCGTCAAAGGGTAGCCTGCAACACGAAGATGTGTGAGGAGCACTTTGCTGCTTCTAAGACCACCCAAACTGCTTCTGATTGTACCTGTGAAATCTTACTGATGTAGGACAGCATCATTCTGTTTTGCCAAGTCAAATGTTGCCAGCAGAAGTAGCCGTAGGTGGATTCCAGTCCTCACAGCTGTGTGAAATGGATTGAAAAGGGTCATCTTAATTCCTTTTAATGGCAGTTTTCACATGTAAATGATTTAGGAGCATGCATACAGCCTTGGGAAACCTCGACCACTGGAGCACTTTGTTAAGGTTAAATCTCACTTTCCCTATGAGGTGTCCCTGCTGTCCCTTCCCAGCTGACTGGTGCAGTGGGATTGATCAGTGCAGGGCACACACGTAGCCGTGAGCAGACATTGCCATTTTCACTGCTCAATACATAGATGGGAATATTTGAAATATTCTGAAATGATGCAATTGGAAATGATTTGTGGGCTCGTGTGCCTAGAGTGTTTGCTGGGGAGCGTGTCCTGTAATGTCCAGATCTTCCTGAGAGGTGACATTGTCTCTAAATGCAGTGGGGGTTAGCAAGTTTTGCTTGAGCTGAGTCTTTGCCTGGCTCTCAGGAACTTGAAGAATGGCTTCCTGTGATGCCCTTTGATTCCTATCTGCCCATAATGGGAGATCACACGCCATCACCCCCCGTGTAAACTGCAAAATGGACCAAAATGATCATTTCCTGAGCAAACCAGCCCACAGCTCTGCTCATATGGGGAGCTATCCATTGATTTGTACGGGCTGAGGATCCAGCCTGGACTTCCACCAGTCAGATGTGTGTGGGACTGCCTGCAGGACCTCGATTGTCGGTAAAAAGCCGATGTTAGCAATTTTCATCAGGCAGCATGGAAATTAATTAGCCCAATTTTATGGAAATCAGCTCATTATAAATAATTTTAGCTGGCCCATTCACAAAGCACTTTTCACATTAGGGAAAATAAAAAAGAAAAAGCAGAGCTCTGTGAATTGGATGCCGAAAAAACTCTTTTCTCCCCTTCCCTCTTTTCTAAAAACAAATGAATTTCAGCAGCTGTGCCATTTGCAGGGGAGGGGCCTCACCCACAGCTTGAGTCTCCAGAGCTCTCCTTCTCAGTACACAGAAGAGCAACATGGTTGAATGGAGTGGCTGCAGATGGACCTGTGCTGCTGCTGCTGCCCTTTGGCCTGGCCGATGGGGGGACTCTCCCTCTGAGTTTTCCAAGGTGTAAGGTCCTGCCTGAGGTGTCCATCCCAGCCTCAGAAGATGCTGTGGATGGGCTGGGCTGGATGAGATCTCCAAACAGTCAAGCTCGGATCTTTCAGAAGGTGCTGCATTTTGATCCCCATCTTTTCCAAGGATGTGGTGGTTCTGAAGCGGGCTGAGCACCATCTCTACTCCTGGTTTTGCTCCCTTCACTGCTTTTGCCAAAGAGATTTTTAATGGCAGTCTGTCCTTAGACCTGTTATGGTATTTCGTAAGTTATGGAAGGAGCGAATACCTTCACTTCACGCACGGTTGTAGCTTCATCAGTTCCTGTCATCAGGATTGGCTGATCTTCAGGATGCCTAGCAATTGATCCTTGGCACGTTGTTTTCCTTCTGATGTGGGGAACACCTCTGTGCAGCAATCCCTTGTTTCTCAGTCAGGACTGAGTGTCCAGATGAAAACAACTTCTCTTTCTGAAGGCAGTCCTTCCCTATCCTTGTTTCTTCTCTCCAGACTCTCTGGGCTTAGGGCTCACCCCTTTCCTTTCCCGGGGAAACACTGCTTGCAACCACTTTGGGGGTAAATGCTGGTTTTATTTAGTGTGTCATGTGTTTTGTCTTCCCAGTGGGCAAAAGCTGCTCAGTTGCTGTAGTTCTTCAGCGACTGACGCCATCACCCAAAGGTCCCTCCTCCTTCCTTGCTGCCTTGACCCAGACATCACGAAGTGAAAACACAGGAAAAGTGGTCCAGGAACGATTAAATCAGGGAGTGTTTGGAGAATAGTAGAGTACTTGGGTGCAGGTGTTTTTAGCAGCCCCATTTCCAACCCACATCTGTGTAGGGACAGCTTTGTCCCTGTCTGTGAGATCTCACCATGCCCAGGCCCCAAAGCCAGCAGGCAGATCTCGTACAGCCCCCTTCAAAGAGCAGTGCTGTGGCCCTTCAGCAGCACAAGCATACCTTCACCCTGACACAGTGAATTACGCCGCAGAACATGCTGGATTGTTGCAAAATGTGAACTTAAAATAAATTGGAGCTGAAGGCATGTTTCGGAGGTGCGAAAAATCTTTCTGGCAAGTGACAAGATCAGAGTTATTACTCCTCCGCTATTTGCTTAAGCAGCTACTATAAACAGCTACTAATCAGGCTCCCCTGGTGCTTAGAGGTATTGGTGGATTGACTTTAATTAGATTGGCACCTCTTTGTTAATTCTATAATGTTTGTTTGCTTCTACGTTAGAGTATTTGGGTGCCGTGATTTTGTTTAACTTCTTTAGGCAAATGTGAATTAGTGAGCTTGCAGGCATGGTGTTCCCTTTGCCAGTGGGGTTTTGCAAGAAGGGTTTCTAGGCAGCCCTGGGAGCAATTTGTAAAAGCACCTTATGCACCTCCATTGGATTGAGCAGTGTTACTGCCCAAATCGTGCAGCTAAAAGCAGACGTAAATAAATAGCAATGTTTGGCTGTCTTACTTGGAAGGTTACTCAAGAACAGCTTCAGAGAAGGAATGGGAGGAAAAATCTGCCTTGCAAGCAGCGTTTCAGCCCCCTGGTGCTTTGCCCCAAGTGCTACATGGCACATCCTCGCCCAGCACTGCGAGTGGCAGTGGTGTGATGAGCTGCACACCACAGCAAGCAGTTTTGGTGTGTTTTATGCCATATAGAGAAAGGGCTTTGGTCTGTGTCAGCAGGGAAGTGCTGAACCTCACAAACTGAATTGAGTCAAGTCTGGAGGCTGTGCTTCTGGTGGGGATTTTTTTGCCTTCCTTTCTCTCTTTCTTCGGTGTGAGATTGTTTCTCTGCAATAAGAAGTGATTATTTCTAAACCAGATCTTTTCTTTTTATGATTTTTATCTATTTACCTTGATTTGAGTTTGTTTTTCCTGGTTATTATGGATGTTAGGCTACTTCCCACAGGTTATCAGAGCTATTCCTCTGCTGAACCCATTTCTTTCTGATTAACCGATGGTGTCCCGATGTGTTCCTGATGAAAAGCAGGTAGGGGGCTTGTATATTGAAAAATGAACTTTTAAACAAACCCCCACAGCAGAGCGTGCTCTACACCAAGAGAATATTGAGCATTCAGGGACTTTTACACCACGTTCCCTTTATTAGCTCAGCCAGGGCACGTTTCATCGTGGACACAAGCTGGCTTTTTGTGATCACATCTGCCGCATCCTCGGCGCCACCTGGGTGAAGTTGCTTAAGCCAACCAACCCATGTGTGCAAATGCCCAAGCACCCAATGTGTTGAGGTCTCTATGAAGCATCAGTGCGACATACCTCCCAGTAGGAAAATGGGCATGGAGAGCCCATATGGTGGTGCTGAGCCCGGTGCTATGGAGTTACCCGTGTTTTCTTCCCAGCACCTTTGTACAGTTGTTTTGAATCTGTTTTTGGGTTTCAGTCTTTCATCTGGCATTTCTGCCTTTCATCCTAATGCGTCTCATCTCTTCTTGATCTCACATCTGATGACAAAAAAACAAACCAAACTTCTCACTCTGCAACAAGTGCTTAATTCAAAGGCTATTTGAAGAGCGAGGGAAGAAATTTGCTGATCGAGTTAGTCCAAACAGCTGAAGAAGGCTCATTTGCTGTGGTTTATTTATTTTTTTCTTCTAAATTT
The DNA here is from genome assembly GCF_019232065.1 of Centrocercus urophasianus. Lineage (NCBI taxonomy): Eukaryota > Metazoa > Chordata > Aves > Galliformes > Phasianidae > Centrocercus > Centrocercus urophasianus. The sequence goes on from NW_024884756.1 coordinate 3,967,322, forward strand.
TATTATGAGAAGTGAAAACATTCTCTTTGGTGGGAGAAGTTGGATTTTTAAATTAGAAATTAAAAAAAAAAAGCATAAACTAGTACCTTGGGTCTATAACATACAGTGTTTTCATGATGATGTAGTCCAAAGCGCCTCACCTGAGTATGGGTACACTAAACACTTCTTCTGGAAAGCAGAGTTCTGTTCTGGATGCTTCTGTCTGAATGGTCCATGGAGTTGGAGGAGTGGATGATGACAGAAAGGCCCCAGATGGGCAGAAGCTGTGGCAGGGGATGTGTGCGAGCCCACTGAGCACTGCTCTTGGAGTCATAAATGTGAGGTGTTGGGGCACAGAGCTGTTTTATTGATAGGTTTTATTATTTGTTTTGATTATAGGTGTGCTTCTGAGTGGTGGGAGGGAAGATAAGAAAATGCAGGGAGAGGATGGACTGAACACTGCCTAGACAGGTTCATCCTAAGAGCAGCATTATGGTTGCAAACAGGCTGTGCAGTGAATGTGGACAAGCAGCAATCATTAAGGTTAGGATGGCCAGACACACCTCAGCCAAGATACATTACAGGCTGGTTTAAAGTGTTGTATTTTAGCCAGTACAAGTGCTGCTGTGTTTTACGTCAGGGTGCTGCTCTGCTCAGTGCCTTTTGCTGGCACTGCTGCCCATAGAGCTCTGCGTACCCCATCCCTGGAGGTGTTCAAGGCCAGGTTGGATGGCTTCTGGGCAACCTGATTTGCTAGGGGACAGCCAGCCAATGGCAGGGGGCTGAAACTTGGTGGGCTTTCAAGTCCCTTCCAACCCAAGCCATGCTGTGATTCTTTGCACTCTTTGCAGTGGTGGATTTGATTGCACGTCCCTCTTTATCAGCTGGTGAGCTCCCTTCCTCAGGGTAAGCAATGCCTTTGTGCCCTGGCCTACAGCCTCAGGGGTGGCTCAGCACTAGTAAGCAAAGAGGAGGAAGGAGGGGTCTGTGGCACGCTGGCTGGGTGCAGAGAGGAGCAGTGGGCACACCCAGGTGCAGGACATGTATACGCCCATCACTGAGCTTTTCTTCTTTTCTCTTAGGAGATTGCAGTTTCTCCTGGTTTGCTCATATCTCTGAGTTGGTAGCCCAAGGGAAGGGCTTTCTTTTTGGGTTGATTTTCTCCCAGCTGCTGCTGCAGTGCAGGTAATAAAACAGCATCCAGGAGAAACAGAGGATGCAGCAACAGGCTGGAGAGGAGTGCTTTTTCTGCCTGCACCTGCCAAAAAATGCCAGGTATAGTAAAAAGTGTCAGGAGGAGCGGAAGGTATAGCACAGATTGCTTTTGCAAAGCTTCTGCAGGTAGCAGAGGCCAGGGTAATTCAGGTAAGCATCTGAAGCACAGGGGTGTCTCTCAACTTTGAACCTCTTGGAGGCTTAGCCATCATTCATGTGAAACAGCCAACGTTAGAGTGCAGCGGGCTGAACTCATCCCTGCTCCCAGAGCAGCAGCTGTCAGGCACCAGGGCTGTTTCTTTGGAGCTGTGGTTCGCCAGATGTGCGGGAGAGCTGCGGTTCTTTTCACAATCTGGAAGAATCCTGATTGTGAGCATTCCCCACTGGGGGAAAGCACAAGTCCTGTCACAGCTAAAGCCCAGTGCAGCCATTGCAATAAATAATCAGAGGTGCTGCAGTAACGGAGCGAGGGATGTGCTCCCTGTCTGTGAGTACTGGGAGGGCTGATGCTGTGCGTGGCCATACTCCTGGCTGCCTTCACCACTGAAATGCAGCAGCACTGGGGCCATCTGGGGAAATTTCTCCACTGATTTCTGTCGAACCTTTGCTTTGCTTTGCCTCTGACTGTGACAAAGCCAGCTGAAACCCATTTAGCTTCAGCGACAGACAGGCTGATAGCTAAGCAGGTATTTGAAGCTGTACCTGAAGCTGATCAAGGGACCGCTGCTGGAAAGGGTAAAACATAGGCTGGCTGCTTGATTGATTTTATTTTCCTCCAGGTGTTTTAAATGAAAAGTTTAATTTGAACAATATAAGACTTCTTATCAAACCTCTTTTTGTCCGTATTTTGTTTCCATTAGGAAAATAGGCCCTTCACTTCTCCGTGAAGGTCTTTGAGATGGACAGTTTTGTGAGTTCTTTCTGAAAACGGGTGGTATTTCTTGGCCAGGTTTGTGTTTTTCTGTGGCTTGGTATTGCTGGCCCTTTTTTTAGATCTGTCAATCCCTGGCATTTGCCAGGAGGTGCTGCACCTTGAAAATAGAACAAATGACTGGGTTTGGTTTTGGTTGCTTTTTCAGGAAACTACCCTGAAGAAAGTGCATTTACGTTCACTTTCTTAGGTGTCTTTTCAAAGCAAGCCTTCACGGTACAAAAAAGGTTTCTTTATAGATGCCGACATCTCTGCATCAGCTCCATAGGAAGCTCTGTTAAGGAGCTTAGGAGTAGGTTAGAAATGTGTCTGCTGGAGATATGGATGGTGAGAGAGCCTCCAAAGAGTCTTTCTTTGAAATCTCTGTTCCTGTAGGCATGAAGAGCTCTATGCATTAGTGAATAGTGAGGCAGATTAGACCTCGTGTTGCAGTGATCAGGGAATAGATCTCGGTGAGATCAGTTTGTGTCTGGAAAGTTTAAGGTCTACCCCCTCTTGCAGAGAGAACAACTGAAAAAAAGGGGAAAAGCAAAAAGCCCTTTCTGACGTCATTTTTATTTTCCTTTTGAAATATCCTGGCTCAGAGTTGTGCTGGACAGCCTGGATGGCCTTCAAGATGTACCATTCTGGGGGAAGCTTTTCTGAGTTTTTTCTCACTCTTATCTGCCTTCTGCTATTTTAATCAATCCCCTAATTATTTTGCATCATTATAATTCACTGTCCTGCTCAAAACTGTTATTCCAACGGGCGCTAACATTGGAAAACCTCTGTTCTTAAGCTGTGGCTTAAGTCTCTTTTTAGTCTCTCTCTTTTGTGCATGCTTTCTTTGTACATTGGGTCTTGTGCATCCCTGCAAGAAGAGGCAAGAGAAAGCAAGAGCTGGCCGTACCTCCAGCACACAGTCACCCAGGGGAAGGGCAGGTGTGTGCTTTGCTGGGAGAACACTCTAAGAGGTCATTTTGCTCTCTTTCTGTGCTGCCTCAGCCCCACTGGCCTCAGTCTGCTTGAGTTCGGTGACAAGTGGGATCACTTTGCATTACACTTGGCTGATCAGACAGTATTTTAGGAAAGATTTCTCTGTCACTGACTTCATTTCCCTTTGCCTGGGCAGGTGGCTTTGTATTGGGATTGAATCTCCCCCAGTTGTGCCGCATTTCCGTGTGCTCTGTTAGACTTGGTTGAGGCTGTTTGCTGATGAGAGGCACCTGAGGTGACTTTCGTATTTGTGCTCCATGCAGGGCAAATAGCAAGCCCATGTGAGTGGCCCGTGGGATGTGTTTTAGCCATGCTGTGTCTATACTGAGCCTGGACAAATGGTAGGCGAGAGAAAGCCAGTCCTTCCTGATTCGAGCTCAAGCCAAACTTTTCTGAGAGATTTTAAAACGTGAGATGATTTATCTCTGTACTCTGGAACTTGGAGTGTTACAGCAAGGTCCTGATGGTTTTGGTACAGCTACAGTCTTCTCATTCCCTTTAGAGGGAAATGGGGGGAGAATCTCTTTGTCCTTGTTTCGTTAGTAAGGAAAACTTGAGACCAGAGAGAAGAGAAAGCGTTGAATGACTTTGAATGATCTCAGGACGTAGCTCTGATTGTCAGTGTTCATTTTTATACTCTTGTAATAAGTTAACAAGGCTAGGAACGGAGTTAAATGCAATTACCTTTATTCGTTTTGCGAACTAATGAAGAATCCAGGGAGAGAGGTGGCAATGAATCATGCAAAGACATTCACGATCAAAATGAAATTTGCTCTTTCCTGAAGGAAGACGCCTCTGGACTTTAAGGCAAGGCCAAGAAAAAAGACGTATGGTGTGGTGTCAGCCCTGCTTTGGCTGATTGCAGTGCATCTGGGTCAGGACTTGTTACGTGTGATGCTAAATCAATACAAACCAACCCAGCTCTGACTCTTGGGTTATTCATTGGCTGGAGCTAATTTTGTGCACTTGGAAGGAATGTAACACAGAAGTGAGTCCTGTTGTTTGGTAAAGCATGTCTCATGGGTGCGTCCTGGGGAAGTCGCTTGCCTTCGTGTCTGGTGTTCACATCCGTGTGCCTCTTTGTGGCACAGAGATAACCTTCAGGCTCAGCTTGGGGCCCGAGGCAGAAGATTACACTGAGTATGGATGATGCTCTCAAACCACTCCACAGAGATTTGTGCTTGGGGAGCCTCTGGATGCTTGCTAAAAGGGCATGACAAGCTGAAGTTTCTCCAGTAGGATTTCATGGCTTGAGAGAAGACCACATCTATCAAAAGCTTGCCAGGACTGGCTTAGTTAGAGCGTCTTGCTTTCAAAGCTCTTTTCTGATCAACTTTGGCTTTGAACCCATGCCAGCCTTATAAATCCAATTGCTGTTGGTGGTTGTTTTTTTTTTTTTTTTTTTAGCTATGAAAAAAAAGAATGTGAAGACTTTAAAGCGGTGCTATAATGACACAGATAAACAGTCTTTGTGCGCTTAATATCAAAACATTTAAGACAGCTTTCTTTTCTCCTAGATTAAAACATAAAGGAAATGCACTGAGCAAATGTAGTGCCTTGAAATATTTCAAAGAACCTGTGGGCAGCGAGCATCTCCCCAGTCTGTGCTGCTGACCCTTGCGTTGCCTGAAGGAAATGATAGCATTGAGACAATCTGAGGCATTAGCAAGAGCTGTAGCCTTAGTGTTGGTCTCTGCTGTCTCACACAGTTTTGTTTCTTGCTCGGAGATGAAGCGCATCTCTGAGACTGTGGGAGAGACAGCGTGGAACCCTAATGGGCACTGCTAATACTACTGAGAATGAACATCTTACTTCTGATGAGCTACAGTACTTGGTCATTCACATGCTGATTTTTATGGAGAATATATTCTCTAGGGCAAGAACCCTTGTTGCTGTAGCCCTCCTGTAGCATACTACTGACCTTTGCAAGGCCTCTTGAAATGCTGCACAAGATCCCTGCTCTGGGCAGGGAGACCATGGGAAATCCCACTTTGTGAAGCAATAGGTATAACCCTGGACTTCAGTAGGCGTGTCAAGAAATGCAAAAAGTGGATCTGAGGAATGATTTTCCTGACTTGCAGTTCTTTCCAAGGTGAAACGAGCTTTTCTGTTGGCGCATGTCAGCCGGCCAGCACAGCTCATCACTGTCCCTCATTACTGAGCAAACCGTATGAGTAAAGCACAGCCAGAGATGCCAGGTCCTGGGCTTCTGAGCCTCTGCAAGGTTGCAATTGCTTCTGCAATTAGAACCCAAATGTCTGCTGGCCTTCTAGGAGTTGTCTGGCATGGAGCTAAGGCTTCTGTGTGAATTTGGTGTCATTTTAAAGGGAGAGATGCAGTAGATCATTAGCTAGATTGCCATGAACGTGTGCAACGCATTTGGCTCGTTAGTACTATTTTCTCATGTTACTACATACTTGTAACTGTACTGCTGCTTCCCATTGCTGGAACAACCTGGAGCCCATCTTGTAAGATAGGTTCTTTCATTCCTACCTGGACTCAGTGCAAATGTTTCTGCAAAGCTTTTTGACGTCTATTTAACCCTGAGCAGATGGGTGGATTTCTTTGGCTTGTGGAACTGAAGTACTGAAGTTTCACAGTGCTAAATAAAATGAAGTAAGCACTTGCTTATTTCAGATCACTCCTGAATGGCCTGAGATTTCTGCTCCTGATGTGGTTAGCAAATTGCTGATGGCCAATTTCATATTCTTCACGCATTTCTGATATTTATAAGAAATTGCCAGATTCTGTACTTTGGAAAAATCATTTTCCATACTGTCAGTTAGCAGCAAGCTGCTCTGAGGGATATTCCACTGGTGCTTTTTTTTTTCTGGTAAGAGGTGTTCAATCACACCAGTCTGTATTGCTGTCTACATACGTGCCCTCCTTTATAATTTCTGTTCTCCCCCTGGAGGACCAAAACTATTTTTTAAAACGATTTCCATTAATTGCTGAGGGCAAATAATGTGTTTATTGTGCAAATTGTCAAATGGAGATTCGCGTGCGCTAAAGCCCACGTCACCACAAAGCATGCAGATAGCTTTTTGAGCATTGTTCAAGTGCTCTTTGCACTTGGCTCAGTGAGTGAAGGTTCAATCTATTGTGGTCTCGTGCAAAACATGGTCTTCCTCATGGACTCCTTCCAGATGGCAGCTCTGCTACAGGCTCGGTAACAGCTGCATGCAACCTATTCAGGGCTCACTGGTGACTTCATGACTCTTCATGAAGAAGTAGTGCTGAGTGAGGCCTGGCAATGGTGATTAGAGGTGTGTGACTGACTTGCACATTTTTGGCAAGGAGTCTTTTGGTTGGGAAGCTGTGTGAATGGAAGAAGACTGAACTTCTGTTGTGATGTCTTTTTTGTGGCATTTCTGCTTGATGGATGGAGTCTAAAACCCATCTGTTTCCTGTAATCTCATTGAAGATCAGCTTGAGAAACTGGAAGAAAAAAAAAGGAAAAAAGGAAGGATTTATTTTAGGGCAGCCTACAGTTAAAGTACTTCCGTTTGTTGTGCTGGCCTGAAGCTCTGCTTTGCATCAGTTCATCATTACCTGGTGCTTCTGTATTTCAGGCAGCCAGGGTGGAGGAAGGGAGGAAGGGAGAGGAGAATTATTCTTTTTTCTGACATAATAAGGCCTTGATAATTCTTGCGTGAAGCAGATTTTATTTATCTCCTTGAGCATTTCATAGATTTTCTTTTATAACTAAGGTAGAGGTACTTTCTCATCTTGTCACAACTCATTCCTCCTTCCATCACCTTGCTGTTGATTTTCACTAGCTGCAGGGTCAGAGAGACCAAACGGCTTTTTTCTTTCAATTCTTTGGCCGTTCAATCTTGGAAGGGGGGATTTCTATTTTATTTTAGTTTTTTCGAGTATGCACTGCCAAACGACTTCCATATAATGAGATATTGAGCAGCAGCAGCTAACTTCTCCACTAACAGTAGTAATGTTAACTGTGAGGCTAACTGCAGCGCTGGCATTCCTGCCTTATGGGAGAACTCCACTCTTTCAACATTTATGGTAATCCTGATTTGGGATGACAAGTTAAAATATCCAGAAATTCGGCCGAATGAAAAGCCCGTGCAGCAGCGTATTGGCAGTGACAGAATGAATTGTGTTGTGAGGTGTGATGGTATGAGCTGCACCACCGTGTTGTCTGAGCAGCAAGTTCAGCATAAAAATCAGCAAAGCTATAAATCATAAGGGCTGTGAAGCAACACGGCGCTGAGTTGAGGATGAACCGAGTCAAACCAGGGCACTCCTGTCCAGCTCTAAAGAAATGCTTCAGTCTGAGTTCAGCCAAGTTCCAGTTCAGTATATTTGTACATTTCTCCCATTCTAGAGACACCAAACCTTAAAAACAAAGCGTGTAACTTGCCAACTTCTTAACAGTATTCACCATTCAGTTATTTTTTATTTTAAAATGGAATGAAATGCGTGGTCGTCTGTCATCACAGTCATCACATAACTGTTCAGATTTCCAGCTGCAATGAAGGTTACTCTGAAGATAGTATGTTATCTGAGTTGATGCCAGCTTCTGAAAACTGAAAAGAATTGACCATAGTTTTTGAAACCATCCTAAACGGAGTGGCAAAAAGTGGCAGAAAAATAAGACCTCCTTTGAGCAACTTGACTAAGAAGTTGCACAGTAGTAAGTTGTTTGTTATAGAGACTGACTGCTTCCCTTCTGTTTTAATTTGGAGGGGGAAGGTGTAGGGTAGAGAATTATTTGACCTGTACGCCTATATTTGTCACTTCATTTTCTTTGCTTTTAGGCCTCTTGCTTCATCATACACCGCCAGCTCAAAGGAAGGGGTAGGGGTCACATTTGGGTGCTGTCAGGAAGGTGGCCACAAGCTCATCCTTCAGCTTCACGGCCCAGCACAGGCTCTATGGCAGCATTCTCTTTGGCAGCACCGTAGCTCAAGTTTGATCACAAGTGGTACATTATTGGAGGTGGAATTTGGGAGTTCACTCTGCAATAAGACATCAGGGCCCATTTTAATGTTGGATGCCTTGCATGAGTTTGGTCTCTCACTGTATGATCTCTCTTTAAATGAATCCCTTAATAGGGAAGCTCGCTTCACTTACAGGGGATACTGTGAAGCGAAGGGCTGGGAGAGAGCTGGAAAATAGGGGAAAAATTACCTTAATTTTGTATTGCATACGTGATTTTTTGAATAGGCAAATGATTATAGTCAAAGAGTGGGTAATTAAAGAACAGTGTCTTATTAGTTCCTGATCAGAGCATCTACTGGAAACCTCATGTTCTTGTAGAGAGCAGTTAGGAAACCTGCCTGATGAGCCCTGGATAGAAGCACAGATCATATTTGTAGATGATGGAGGAGTGATCAGAATACCAAAGAGAGTTCACAAAAGGCACTCGGATGAGTGGAAGAGATTTGCTCCCTCTATGGACATCTGGATAAAGAAACTTTGCTGTTTTACCTCTCCTGCCCTAAGGGTATGGCTTCTCAGAGGCTGAAAACGACAGCTGGAGAAAAAATTACATATGCTAATCAAAGATGAATTAATTGCTGTTAATTGTTCTATCACAAAATCAATTAGTATCGTCCTGCGAGTCGCTTTAAAGTAGTCGATAAAATCAGATAAACTGTAGATACAAGAAAATTGTGGTGAGACTGCAAAATTAGTCTCTAATAAGAGCAGAAGCCCAAAATGGTTCAGCACCACTGAGAATGAATTCTGTTAATTTTATTAACAAATTAGAGCCCACGGGAAAAACATGAGAGCAGGAAGCTCCTCTGCAAATGAGAAGAAAGCTTTTGGTGAAAAGGACAGCATTATCTATGTATTTCTTGTGTCTACCTGTGCGTTTTGGAGATAACTGTTACCTTCATTTAAAAAAGTCACTGTTTCTCGGCGTTCAGGTTATTCTGTTTACAGGCATGCTGGAAAGCATCCCAATCTTACTTGTTTATCATCCCTTTAAGCAGAAACACGTGCTGTCTTTATATTTCTCCAAACAAACAGAGTTCTTGCACTTCTGGTCCTCGTCTTGCAGTAATGAGATGGCTAAAGGAAGAAAATAGATAAGAATCATCTCGACAGAAGTTTGAAAATGCATGCCGTAGCAGTCGGTTTGAGGTGACTGTGCAGACACATGGGGCTGGATCCCAGGCTGGAATAGCTCTGTTGGCACCGTGGTGTTTTTCCCATCGCCCATCTGAAAGAGGCTTTTGGTGAATTTAGGGATGCCAATCTATCAGAATTGGATAATGGCAAGAACAAAAACTGTAAAGCATCAGAGGCATAATTAATCCGATGCTTTTGCTTTTGAGTCATTATGTGCCGTATGGGAGTGGGTGGAAGTTTGCATGAGAAAGGAAGATGTTGTACCGCTGTCTAGAAAAGGACGCGGTTGTCTGTCGGGTGTCAGAAACATTGCAGGTGTTTGGGATGCTGGTATTTTGTTATCTAACGATTTGCTCCAGGTTAATGACAGCAGCTAAAGGAATGGATGTGGACCTGCCAGCAGGCGGGTTGTTTTTGCAGGGAAATGCAGGCTCCTGATGGAGCCACGGGAAGGAACACTTCTGCTCAGGCAGAAAAGATTGTAAAAGAAAAGTTATCTGACTCCTAAGCAGAATGCAATTCTTTGGACTTCATAGACTATTGCACAAAGCAGTCTGAGTAAAGAACAACTACTCTTTGTAAAGCAGGAAAACGAGGCGTTGATGGCAAAGCTAATTTATTTACTCTTTTTATGGAGAGAGCACGCTTTACCCAAGTTCAAAACTGCTTGTGCAGCTACTGATGAGTGTTCCTGTGAGTAAAACAGCTAATGAAAACACTGCTGCTCTCCTCATGTCTCTTTTTCGAGGGTTGAAATTGCAGCTTTGCTGTACATCTGTAGAGGGGTCACAAGAGGAGGCAGTTTGGTGAGCACTCAGCAGTGTCACCATATGGTGAAAGGTTGCATTTCTCAGGTCTTGGGTGATAGAAAGCTCTTGTTGGATCAGCAATGACCGATGAGGTGGCTGGAAGGCGTTTGGTGATTGCTGTCCCTGTAGTGATTGTGCCGTCACTTGCAGGCAGGAGGCCCAGCCCTGCCTCTTGCAGTCTGCATGGCGTTGCTTTGTGTAACTAGCAGTGTGAAGTCTGAGTGTAAGTTGTGAGTTTTTACTGAAGCTTGAATGAGGATCTAGGCCTTGTCTCCTCATGCCGCAAGACTATGCATCGAGGTTTTCAGCTGCCAAGCCATTCCATGGAAAATGTTAAAGAGGCCTTTAATAAAGAGAAGGGAAATGCTGTTGGAAGGTGGAAGAGGAGATGGACAAGAGCTGAGGCTGGGGCAGTTTGGTGTCTGTTTTCTCTCACCCTAATGAACAAGAGCTTGAGTCACAGAATGGGTTGGAAGGGACCTCTAGGATCATGAATCTCCAACCCCCCTGCCACATGCAGGGCCACCAACCTCCATATTCAATACTAGACCAGGCTCCCCAGGGCCCCATCCATCCTGGCCTTGAATACCCCCAGGGATGGACGGGCATCCACAGCCTCTCTGGGCAGCTGTTCCAGCCCCTCACCACTCTCCTAGTAAAGAACTTCCCCCTGATATCCAACCTGAATCTTCCCTCCCTCAACTTAAAACCATTTCCTCTTGTCCTGCTGTTATCTACCCTTTCAAAGAGTTGGTTCCCCTCCTGTTTGTAGGCTCCCTTTAGGTACTGAAAGGCTGCAATGAGGTCACCCCGCAGCCTTCTTTTCTCCAGACTGAACAAGCCCAGCTCCCTCAGCCTGTCTTTGTAGGGGAGGTGCTCCAGCATCAATCATCTTTGTGGCTCCTCTGGATCCTCTCCAACAGCTCCCTGTCTTTCTTGTACTTGGGGCTCCAGACCTGGACACAGCACTCCAGATGGGGCCTCACAAGAGCAGAATAGAGGGGGACAATCACCTCCCTGTCCCTGCTGGCCACCCCTCTTCTGATGGAGCCCAGGATACCATTTGCTTTCTGAGCTACAAAAGCACACTGCTGCTCATGTTAAGCTTTTCATCCATCAGGACCCCCAGGTCCTTCTCTGCAGGGCTGCTCTCAAGGATGCTCCTTCCAGTTTGTGTAGATGCCTGGGATTCCTCCAGCCTAGTTGCAAAACCTTGCACTTAGCTGTGTTGAACCTCATTAGGTTCACCCGGGGCCCACATTTCAAGTCTGTGGAGGTCCCTCTGAATGGCATCCCTTCTCCCTTCCTTCCTGGTGTCACCAGCAAACTTGCAGAGGGCGCACTCAATTCTGTCATCATTGTCATTGATAAAGATATTAAAGAACACCAGTCTCAAGACAGACCCCTGGGGGACGCCGCTCGTTACCAGCCTCCACCTGGACGTAGAGCCCTTAATCACCACCCTCTGTCTGTGGCCTTTCAACCAGCTCCTTATCCATTGGGTGTCCCACCCATCAAATCCATATTCCTCCAATTTGGAGATAAGCTTGAATCCTCACCCTGTAGATAGTAACAAGGATATCACAGTGTGTTAAAAGCTATCAGCTTCCGATAAAGACAGAGGAATCTTTAAGCAAACATCTTGAAATGGCAGCACTTGCAATGCGGGCAGTCCTTTCTCTGAGTCCAGTGGGTGATTTGAGCAGACTTTGGGCTGTGGTCCCGTAAAACCACTCTACTCCCGTAAAACCTCCCACGGCCATGTACAGAAAATGAATGCCAGCTGAACAACATTCACTCACACATACAAGTATGCTGAAGTGACGCTAATGCCCACAGTCTAAACTATGTTAATCCTACGGACATTTTTGGTGGAAACGTATCACGCTGACCCTTCATGAATTTCTGCAGAGCTCTGCAGTGTGCTGCCCACACGGGAAGCCACAGCAGTGTTGGCTGCAGGACCAGACTCCTACACCCTGTGCAGTGAGAGGCAGTGGTGGGATGGAAGGGATGGGAGAAAACGTATCCCAACATCTCCATGTGATTTTAATAACACAGTATTTCTATTGACCTCATTACAGATAAAATTGCTTCAAGAGCAAAGGGCACCAAATTCTGCTTGCTTTTTAACCCACCTTGTTTTTATGCCACCTCTCCTGAGGTGGGAAACTGCCCGGATTTTTAGTATCCCAAGATCACCACTCTCTACATACAGAAGCCTTCAGAAAGAAAGATATGTTTAGAGCTTTCTCATTTTGTTTTACACTTCACATCACGCTGTTATCGATGTCTTGTTCCATCATGTCACGGGGCGTAATGCAAGAGGACAAGTGCAGTAAGGTGTTCACTGTGTAGGTGGAAAATCTGAAGAGATGGAGTTCTCTGAAACATATGGCTGGGCTTTAATCAGAGATTTTTATATATATTTTTTAAATGATTTGCTTTTTTTGTAAAGGTCAGTCTGTCTGCAGGAAAGTGACATTTCTGAGACAGATGCAGTCCAGTAGGCATGTACAGTGAAACCAAGAGGCAGCACAAACCAAATCAGCCCTGCTTGTGCTCTTGAGCAAGCAAGCCCAGCCTGGGGAGCCACCTGGCTGGATAGAGACATGCAGGAGAATAGCAGATGCTGTATTCCATCACAGAGGTGCTAGCAGAGGGAAGGCAGAGACTGTCCCCAGAGCAGGATGTGTCCTCTGGCTTTATCCCTCTTAAAAGCAGGGTTGGGTTGAAGCAGGGAGACAAAGGCAGTGCTGGAAGAGGTCAGGGTGATGTGCTGGCTAGTCCTTTGTTTTGGGAGAGGGAACGTGACAGTGGGTCGTACCTATGGGCCTTGAAAAGAAGGTGCATTGCTTTGAAGTCTCACCTCTTCCAACATAGTGATGGTTCAGCAGGCTGCCTTGTAGGACTTGCTAACCATTTAACTTGCAGCCTATGAAGTTGTATTCTTAAGGAAGCATTCTGGAGGGTCACCCATGCCAGGGGCTGGGTGCTGTCCCTATCACATGTTCAGGAGCAGCCTGAGAACTGCAGTGGGAGCTGCAAGCCTCTGTTCCATCCTGGACCTGTTGGCCTCAGCATTGGTGCTTGTACAGCACTTCTGAATGGGGGGAAGAAGCTGGAGAGTTATTTTCTAAGAATAAAAATTATGGTTTTTGGAAAACTGCGCTGTGCGCAAATGTTCACTTAGCATCTGGCAGGCTGGGCTTTTGCCATGTGTGGCAGAGGATACAGCTTGTGTGCTTGCAAGCAATCTACTCAGAAAGCTTTTGTGTAGTCCTGGAGCCCAGGAACTTGTTAATTTTGAGCAGTCATTTTCCACATTTAGCCCATTAGAGACTCTATTTTTGGTGACCTAGTTCGAGCTCTTTAAAAAATAATCAAGCAGCATTTTTCAGATCTGATTTGTAAAGGGACTCTGGATTGGTTTTGAATCTTGAAATGAAAGTTAGTAGGGGGGATAGAAACCAGTTTTTATCTGCCTGTTCCTTCAGAGCTAACATTTACAATTGATTTTAGAAGGCCTCTAGGAAGGTTAATCTGACAAAGACTGTGGCTTGGCTTCACCACTTCAAGGGTTATTGTTGGACGTGCTGCTGGGAAAATAATAAGGTAGTTAGGTTTAAATAATACTTTCTGTGTGATAACCTCCAAGAGGGCTACCAAGTATTACTGGGCATGATCCAAACATCGTTACAGCCTGTGGATTCTCTTGCTCCCCAGTGAGTATGGCAGAATTTGGATTAGAGAGCGCGCAGTTGGCGCTTGTGCCAGAACGGTTTGCCTCGGGCACTCGCAGATCTGCCGTGGCAGTGCTGGGCTTAAGGCTCAGACCCAGAGATCCCATTTCTGTGCTCTGACTCAGCTGTAGGTTTGAGCATCACACAAGAGAAGAACCGGCCTCTGGCTGCTGGTGCGTGCAGGGAGGGCCCTGACCTTCAGTTGTAGTGAGAAGTGCTTAAGGCCAGTGGCTGCCCAGACCTGAGAGCCAGCTTGTTCAGGTTGTGAGCAATTCCAGCAAAACTGGAGAGAGAAATACCTGAGAGTGAAAAAAAATCCCTTTCTAAACTGCGTATATGCATACATATGAACTGTTTTCACACTTTATGGAGGTGACCTGGAGTGGCACTGCAGTGGGAACCTACTGCATACACTTATTTGCAAGGAGCTGAGTCCTTGGGCTGGAGCTGAAGCACAGCACCCAGCTCTGCTTTGAGCAGAAGTTGCTCACTGCTGGCTGTTCTGCTCCGTGCCTCTCTTACCAGCATAAATACTCTTTCAAAGCCAGAATTTGGACAAGATCATATAATTCAATTGCAGTCAGATTGTTAGTAATTAAAAATGTTTGGCCTATTAGAAAGTGAAAACTTTAATTTATATCTGACTGGGAAAAAAAAAAAAAAAGGAAATTAATAATTTACCAGGTTTTACTGCCATTTTTGTGTTTCTGTAGCTGAAAAATATTGTGATCCAACAAATGAGACATGGCAAATGTTCTAAATAGTGTTTAATTTATTTATTTTTTCTGAAAAAAAAAAAATATATGTAAATGCCTGAGAAATTATACTTTGAAAAGTGGCTACTGCAAATTAACAGCATTTCACATGGATCTTACTTTGCATTTTTAATACACATAATGCGTGTCCTAGATTACATGATTTGCATTATAAACCAGAACAGCTCCTGTGTCGCTGTTGCTGTCCAACAGTTGAATAACAAGGCTTTTCTTTCCAAACTGTATAAATACACATTTACTCAAATGATGCAATTTAGGGCTCTTTTATTTACATTTTTCTGGTCAGTCAATCACTGACATTTTTTATAAGCAACACTTTTTGAACATGTCCAAGTAGATCATGCGTTTTGGAGATGTATGGCCAGGCATAGGCTGCAAGTAAGCACCAGGTTGTGCTGATATCTTGGCTCCAGCACTGGCACTTCTCTGTGACACTGCATGATCATGGTGTGCCATTTCCAGCCGCAGTCGTTTTACCTTTCCCTGCTACACCTACAGCTTAGGGCCGGGATGCCCTGCCTCCTGGGGCCGCTCCTGTCCCAGGGCTTATTTCACATCTGACCAAGGCCCCTAATACAAAAGAGTATCTAGTCACCATCTCTTCACGACTCCAGAGCATACAGAAGACAGGGGCTTGTTCCTTTCCAAGCCTTTCTCCTCCAGGTCCTGCCTCATTTCTCCAATCTCCTGCTGTCTCAAGAGTCTGGAGAGAGATTTGGATGACCTCCATCATGTAATTGTGTCACCGTTGACACTGTCAATTGCTCAGAGCCTCACATCGGCTCATCCATATCCATTTGCAATAATTTTCAGGGAGTGGTCTTCGTAGTCCAAGGAGATTCAGTTTATGGGCTCAGTATTCCGGCGTTGTTAGCAGGCTATCACCACCGCTTGAATTTCTTTCGAAGCTGGAGATCAAGATCATAAATGACTTTTGGGTCAGCTCACTCCAGCACCTCATGGCTTCTGGCTTGAATGTGCAGAGGGAGAAGAGTAAATGGGTGGATAAACTTAGAAACTAGCAGTTCCTTCAGTTGTGCCTCCCTTTGCCCATCCCTCCGCAGCCTGATTTCTTAAGCTTTCAAAGGTTATGAGTATGTGCTATTCAGCCTCCTTCCCTTTTAACTTGTATTGTCTAGTTTCAACCAAATTTGTCCAGTAGAATTTCTGATGCCCATATATTCCAACACAGACTGTAAAAATAATCACCTGGGCAGATGAAACGGATTTGAGTCAGTGACCCCCTCATAGGGATTTGCTGCAGCTTGAGCTTCACCTAATCATTAGCTACCAGAAAATCCCCACTAGGAAGCGCTCAGCAAAGAGAGAGGACCTGTGTTGTGCCAGATATCTAACACCAAGCCCAGCTCAGGGAGGATCGAGGAGGAGCACTGGTGGACGTGCTGGCCGGTCAGTGAATTGTTTCCTATGCAAGAGGGGAAGTGGGCACTGGGCAGTGCCTTGCCTGGGGATAGCCAAGGTGCCAGCAGCCCTCAAGGGATGTTCACAGTGCATGGCACAGAGAATCAGAGCAGGTTTTCCAGCACTTTTCCCTTGATGACAGCCTGCGTTACGCAAAATGAGCAGATTCTCAGTGTAAGCATCACTTTGTTTTTGTTTTTGAGATAGAGAAGCCATGCCCTGTTTCTAATCAACACTTTCACTGCATCCTTTCTATTGTATCGAGCTCCACGCAGCTTTGAAGACTAGAGGGATCTTGCTCCCTGAGTGCCTTCTTTTGCTGCTTTGATGTTGCATGGGCATTGCCTCCTTCTTCCCATGCTACCCGCACCCTGAACCATCTTTCTCACCTTGCAGTAGTTACAGGCGTTCTGTAAAAGGCTGTGTACTGCATTTCATGCATATGCTAATGGCTGTGTCCTTCTGGAGTGTGTAATTAAATCCCTGGCTACCAAAGCGGAACCACGTCATGGAGTTATCTCTAGTTCTATCTGTATTTCCAGGCTGGAGGAACTGTTCTGTGTCTCCCATACTTTCTCCCCCGGCTGCGGCCGTGACCTGACGAGCAGAAGTTTATCTTCCAGGTGATGTGCTGAGAAAGTAGAAAGGAGCATAGTTGTCTCAGCAGCAATGCACACCCGCTTCAGAAATCAGATGAGGAGAGGGTGGGAATAGCGGCAGCAGGATACTGAGAAATTGGGAATTGAAGGCGCATTACATAAACAGCTCTTTTGCCAGCTGAAAAGCCATCAGGATGATGATAAAGTGCACAATGTTTATTGATATCTGAATAACTGTTTGTTGCAAAAAAATGCCTTTTAGAAGTTAGCATAAATTCAGTTATCTGATTCTAGCACAGTTTAGTATTTATTAGGAAATCTATGGCTTTTTTATAGCCATTGTTCACCTTAGGGAGAAAATAAAGAAAGGGAGAAAGCCATTTTATTTTAATAGCACTGACTTCCTAATCTAAGCACTCTATACTAGCAGCTTGGTTGCAGAGTGGAAAGAAATGGTGGATATTACCATTTATCCTTTGTTATGGAACGCTATCACCTCTCTCTATCTCTATCAGCAGAGCCAAGCAATAATTTATCGCAGCGGACGCTGAGGGATCTCAGCTCCAGAGCTGCTCCGGTTCAGATACTTTGTCATCATGAGCTTTCAAGGAGGTAAATAAGTTGATCAAGGGGGAAGATTTGTCATGTCAGCCTTTTTGCCCACCTAGAAGGCAGCACTCTTTCCCTCTCTCCTTATCTGACCCCTGTTTTCCTTGCAGCAAGTTGCCTTGTGTATGTACGTAGCTTGGATAGGGGCATATGCCCTTAGCTGTGTCTCAGAAGCAGCCGGTGTTAAATGTATGGAAATGTAACTGATGCTGATTAGCCAGGTGTTGTGGTTTGAGGAGGAAAGTTCAATCGGAGCATAAAGAACAGGAAGGATTTTTGGCAGCCCCGTGCACCATCAGCTCTTTAACAGCTGCTGGAGAGGTTCCTACTAATGCTCAGAAAAGCAGGACCCGGGGAAGGCAGTCAGTAAGTGTAAAAGATGAAGACACGCAACCAGCATAGCATCTTTGTGGTGCCTTGTGTTCATACTTCCTAACCTCATCTGGCAGTTTTTGCATTCTGTAATTTGTCTCTGTAAATTCACAAGCACGCTGAACAGGGAAAGTATTGAGAGCCGAGGAGCAGACAGCAATTCAGCACTCTTGTTGTCTGTCACCATCTCCTGATTTTCTGTGATTAGGGTGTGAATGTCTCAGAGTGATTCCTAGAGCCTATCATATGGGATCTGACCAATCCTTCAAGCAGACTTGTGGCTCTGGTGATGTGCCTACACCTTGACCCACTGCCAAACCTTGCTCTCGTGTCCTGGAGCCTGGCTGGGCTTGACTGACCACAACACACTATGCTATGTTGTGACTATTTAATTTTCAGAGAGTAAAGCAGCAGGTCTCTTTGCTGCAGAGACCAAGCTGAATTCTGGCAGTAGGAGTCTTGGGATGCTCTGTGCCTAAAGCCAGGGCTGCCACCCTGGCTCGTTCCAGGCTTACGCTGAGAGCTGCTTCTTGACAAAGCAGGAAATGTTTCCAGCCTCTCAAGAGACTGCGAGTGGGCTCTGCAGACACAAAATGCAATGAATCTTGATGTTAAAAAATGAAGGCTCAAGCATCTTTCTTTTCTCTTACATCTTTCTTGTTGCCTGATGGCAATATAAGACTGCACTGTGGAGGTCTTTGGAGATGCAGGCCTCCAAAATAGGAGTCAGCAGGAGTTTTGCATAAAGCATAATTTTAAAGAAAGGTATCACAAAGTTTTTACCCAAAGATTCTCTTCTGACTAAATCATTCTCCCTTTAAAATGCTTTTAGTCTGGGAACATTGATGGAGTTTGACATACTGACATCAGCCAGGGAGGGCATCCTGAGGCAGAAAAGAAGGCATTTCCATCTGCATTGCAACAGCAGCAGCCGTGTTACATACAACACAGAGATGGGACAAGATCTGCGTGGTTTGCAGAACATTCTTGAAGTCTGATCTGAACCCGAGCCCAGCACAGCACATCTCTTCATGGGCACACATATGTGCACACATGCAATCCCATTGCCCATTCAAACCTGTGCCACTCCTCTGGTATTCTGCAGTGCTGAGCAGTGGTGGCTTGCTGGCGAAGGTAAGAGTGGTGAAATATTTCCAGTTCTATGAAAGGATATAGCATGAAGCTAATTAATTAGAACTATTGGGAGTTCCTTTGAAACAGCCTGTGATTAAACATAAGGATTTATCGTGGAACAATTAGGTAAATTTGGCCTCAGGTATCTCCCATGACTTCTTGGTCCCTAGGGGAATGATGATGAAATTCTGGCTTAAAGCTATGCTTTATTAGCTCTCTGTCTGTTTTAATTGATTCAGCTTTAGTTATATATCTCATTGAGAACAGTCGAAGCAAAGGATGTGTTAATTTGTAGGCATCCTGTGAATTTTTCTGCAAGGAAAAGGAAAACGCATTTTGCCTTGTTGGAAAGAGCAGAATGAGGAATGATGTGAAAACGAGCTGGAGGTTTAGCCTCCAGTGCCTTCACCATCTTCGTCTTTCAGTCTAATATTTGCAGTGAGAGTGGCAAAGACCTCTGTAGTGGAGCTTCTCCAGCAGATGTTATGCTTTAGATTACAGTGCTGTGTCAACAGCCCGAGAATCAGTTCTTTTTTCCTGAAGCTTGCTATGAATCTAGTCATTTGGGTTACTGAAGCCCTATGTTACCATTTGAACCATTTTGATAATATTTTTAGATGCTGATAAGACAGACTAATTGTACTCTTTAGGCTTCATGTCTTTCCACCCCAAATTGCTGGAAACACAAGGTGGAAAAGCAATGAACCTCCACTAGAAATTGCAGGATTGCTGGTATTTGTAGTACAGGGTGTGCAGACATCATGATAGACTCTGTTTTAATGATTAATTGGAAAGAAATGCTTATATGGAACTGCTGCTTTTCAGCTCGTTTTACTAAGCTTTAAGCATTGACTTGCAAAGATCACGACCATTTTTCTGAAACTACTGATAATTTGTGTTTTACTCTTGACTTTGCAGCTTCCTTTCAGCTGAGAATTTCATTATGCAGTGTAGGGACACTGTATGACACAGATCTTTACAGTCTAAATGGACAAGAGAGGGGAAAAAAAAGAGGCAATTTTATAAAGGACAGGACATATAATGATTTTTTTCTTTCTTTCTTTTTTTTTTTTAATAGAAGGGGAACAGAGAAGCAGCGAGTTGAATTACTGGGCTGATGGAAGGTAATAGAGAGCCTCTCAAGGAGGAGAGTAAAAGAGCTGAGCTGGGTTTGCTTAAGTTTAGCAGAACAAGATACCAAATGGTTTATTAATTGCTGCCTATACTTGGGAGCAGCTTGAACTAAAGGAAAGTGCTGGCACACAAGCAAATGTCAAGTGAAATAAAGAGCCTTTAGTTTTGGGAAGGTGTGAGCAGGTGATGGTTCCATTCTTTCTCAAGCTCTGATTCAACAATAGGCAAAGCCAAGAGCTCTTGCAGTGACATTCACACTGGCAAATGTACTTGAGGGCTGGGAGGGTTGCAAGGGAGGGAATGGAATTTCTCTCTTGGTTTGTAATGCTTTAATTTAGTATCATATAATCGTGGACTGGCAGGGTCAAACAGGGATAGGAAAGTAATGTAACAGACATTGGGAAGGTGGGATGCCACATATTCAGCCAAAAGGTCGACCAGCATGGAAACTCATTAGGAAAAATACTGTGAATGTGAATACATCGCTGCATGTGTGAGCTATGGAGCTAAACATGAGCCGCTCCAGCCCCCGGTGTGTAGGACTTCCAAATATGAAGTACAGTGTGTGCAAGCTCTCACACTCCAACACACACGTCTTCAGATGAGTGGACAGCCAAACATGTCAGCCTACAATTATATAAATATACTTTTGCAAGTGTTGGAGCACGTGGATTGCATTCTGAGCAGCACAAATGGCGGTCAGGGATAGAAAAGGCTGTTTTGAAGGTCTCCTGGAAATACCTGTGCAAGGTTGTTATATGACCGAATGATTTTTGCAATAGTTCTCTGACCGACTAAAGGCACGATGCAAAGCCTATGGAATGGTTTTTATTGACTTCAAAGAAACAGGACCTAGTGTTGAACTTAATGCTCTCCAAATAAATGTAGTCAATAAATAAATCTATTGGATGAGTTCACTTCGATAAAAAGGAATGGATTTATTCCTTCAGTAAGATGTTTATGAGACCTAAGAGCCTCAGTGGTGAATGTGGTGGGGGTGTGAAGGGAGGCTGTGGCAAGAGGGAGCTGGCCTCTTCTCATGTTAAAGTGCTGACAGGACCAGAGGGAATGGCCTCAACTAGTGCCAGGGGAGATTTGGGTTGGATGTTAGGAAATGCTTCTTCTCTGAAATAGTGGTGAGGTGCTGGAATAGGCTGCCCAGGGAGCTGGAGGAGTCACTGACCCTGGAGGTGTTGAGGAAATGTTTAGATGCTGTACTGAGGGACGTGGTGTAGTGGGAACTGCTGGTGATAGGTGGACGGTTGGACTGGGTGATCTTTGAGGTCTTTTCCAACCTTGGTGATTCTGTGGGTCTCAGTTTGGGAGGATTGGGCCAGGAAGCAGAACAGAGGGCAAAGACATCTCTTGACCAGCGGGACCATGCGAGAAGGCGACCGAAGTTCAGAGAAGCTTTGAGCAATGAATTGTTACAAATCTGAGTATCTCTCCTGTGTAAGACTGTGTGAGAAAACAGGGGGGAGAAAAACTAGCTAAAAATAATTGCATCAGCAGAGGCTGTGGAGAAATATGGAGAGAGCAGTTGTCTGGCTGCAACTTCTGGAAGCATAGGGTAACGCAGGTATGGATACTGAGGGCTGGCACTGGGTGTATATTTGCTCTCATTGCATCTCCAGCAGTAAACCAGTCCGACCTGGTTCCATCTTCCCATTTCCCAGCTGGCAGCTACAAGTAGATGAAAATTGTATAAAAAGGAAAAAATGAAGTCCTTTAGGGCTAGAAATGCCTGCAACTTTAACCTGGTATTATACCTGTCTATCTAGCCTTCAAGTCTGGCTGGGTGCTGTGAGAATGAGAGCTGGGTTTGCCTGACTGAGAAAAAACTGTCATTTTATCCAGGATTTTTCTCGTCTCACAGCAGTATGCAGTTCGGTGAGGAAACTACCAAAGGGTTGCATTTTTAGACACACAGAGATCTGACGATAAGAAATCCTGCAGGAATGCAAACACACACACACACACACTTATTGAAAACACACATAAAATACATAAGTATGAATGCATACAAAAGCTGCATATATATACACACACGTATGTTGCTCTGAATTTTCTAAAAGCTCCAGAGTAACAAAATTTGATTCTGCAAAATCCTAAGGCACTTTTTAGAATTAAATTAATACCAATGCAATTAAACTGGTAATACTGTTTGTTAAGAGTACTTAAATAATTCATTTTCCTATTGGTGGTATGGGCTATACTTAGGTTCAGCAATTACGTGCTAAGTGAAGGCAGCATTGCCTGTAATGACTTCATGACAGTCTGACCTTTGATAGCTCGCAGTAGCTGGAACTTCCTATGTATTATAGAGGCTGTAAAGTAATTAACAGATATGAAATACCACTTCTGGCCTTCCAATGTCATCTCCCCTAGCTGTGCTCAAGCCTAAGCTGTAATGATCACTCAACCCCTAGAGTTTTCTTTCTGGGGAAGATACATCCCATCTGTGCTCTGTGGGGGGAAGGAGTCGGAGGCAGTCATGGCCAAAATGAGTCCGCTCAGCCCAGACTGAATTGTTTTTGTGGTTTTTTGTTTTCTTTTTATGTAGTCAGGCTAACCAGGGTACGTTCAGCATCTCAGGGTTATGAGTGGATGGTGAGTTTCTGGGGTTCAGGCTGCTGGACCCCTCCTGCCAAAAGGCATCTCCCAGCTGAGGGTGCAGAGCAGCTGCCCTCGATGTACAGACTGAGAAACTGTATTTAATATTAAGTACAATAGCACCTCTGTCTTTGAGGGAGAGGTAATAAGAGCATTAATAAAAGGCAGGTGAAGAGAGAAGGTCCCTTTTTAGCTCCTGCGTTGTTTTATCATTGTCGATCAGCTGGGAACTCCTTTGACATTATTCAGCTGCAGTTTAATAACATTGTTTCTGTGATGACTTCAATGACTGAGCCTTTTTTCCACCCTTAGCTATGACAATAACCCCTCTGTTTTTCCTTCTTCAACAAGCTATTGTGTGTGATTCAGTACATTAAGGAACATTATTAAATATAGAGGTTTCCTCTAATTAAGCTGCTTGCAAAAGATCGCTTGTCCAATCATTTGCTGGTGATAAGTACTGAAGGAAATTGTATCTTACTTTGAGTAGTACAATTTTCCTGCCATACACCACCAAAAAAAAATTAAAAAAAAAAGCAATAAGCAGTAAGACTATAAAATCAAGCACTCAGAAATTAGATAATGCCAGAATTATGGCTACATTAATTTGCTTTTTTTATTGTTGCAAACCATGTGTTCTGTCCTTCTGTGCTCCCGATCACACGCAGTTCCCCTCCCCTCTCTAATCTTTTGCCCTATTCCTCATCATTTCCATTTGTAAAATTACCATTTATTCTGAAACGTTCTCCTTTACAGTTTTTAGGGCTTTCCTTATAAGAGATAAAGGTGTTTTCTGGTCTTTTTCCTGGAAAAGAGAGAAATCTTTTTATGTATTTCCAGCTTCTTCCATTCCCATACACTCACCTGTAGTTTAAACAGAAGTGTTGTATGGGGGCATTGACAAAACTACAGCCTCTTCATTGGTTCAGAAGGTACTATGGCATATTTATGGTAACTGATTATCTGGTTATTAAGAATCCTGGACACAGTTGCACCCATCTCCTGTAAGGCTCTGCATCTTGCCTCATTCTGGAAGCAGCTGTTGAGTGGGAGAAGTTTGTATCATGCCCACCTGGAAGAGAAGTAATGAAATTAATGCGGAGAAAAATCTTATCTGTATGGTTAGTTCGGTCACTGCAGATTAGAGGTTGTTTTTCTGGTTGTTATCACCCATCATAATCTCAGTATCTGAAGTTTACACGTCCCTCCTGGAGAATACTTGGGAATTTAAATGCAAGTGGTTTACTCATTGCTTGTATCATATAAATTAGGGATCTATGCTTGAAGGAGACTTCAACAATCTATTAGCTCCCGAATAACAGAGCTTTTCTCCAGCCTCTAGATAAACAAAAGAAAACCACGTCGTTAAAAACAAGAAGCCTCTTCACTTTTTATCTTAATGGAAATAAACCTAATCAAAAGCCAGCGATTAATGGCTCTCTCCAGGGTTTCTATTCTTGAAGATCAGAGAATCACAGAGTCTGAAATAGTTTCTATTGGAAGGTGTGATGCTGAGCTCAGATTGTGTATTTGTACATGCTCAGCTAGAAACAGATTTGCTAAAATCCAATATTTGAAGATTCTCCTCTTCAATAGAGAGAAACAAGCAGCAGCAGCTCCAATATCAGCTAATTTATGTGTGCAAAAATGTCCTACAGTGCCAATAAAGTTGTTTCTTCCCAGGAAATGCATTTAAAATACTCATTAAAGAGTGATTGTTGCACAAATGAAACAAGTTGAATGTTTTTTTTGTTGTTGTTGTTTTTTGTTTGTTTTTAAGAGAGGATTTTCTTGGTAAAGAAAAGCAAAGCTCTCCCAAGAAAAAAAAAAACACAACAAAATACTGCTTTTCCAGACATTTGCTTCTTGCAAAACAAACAAACAAACAAAACAACAACAACAACAACAAACCAGCCCAAAAGCTCAGACTGAGGTTATTTAGCTGAAATTTGACACGGTTGCCTCATCTTCTCTACATGCAGTTACTTCCTGCGATCAGAGGTCGAAGCAGCCTTGTGCATCAGGAGAGGCCTGGCTTCTCCACCTGCATTTTGAATGGGGATGTGTAGTAGTTCTGTTGGTAAGCTCTGTATCACATCTTTGGGATGGTGAATTGACTGCATCACTCCAAGGAGTGGGAAACACGCCGACTAGCATCTCCTCTTGCTTCCATAGTATACAGTGGAGAAATTTTAATACATGTATTTAGTTTACCAGGCTAACCATGGATTCGACAGTAATTCATACCAAACTACCTGGCTGTATACGAGGAAAAGAAATCTCAATGTCTGATGCACAAAGCCTGTCACTCATCATCTATCAGATGAATATATAAAGCCTCTTTCTAGTGTTAAATGCACATAAAACACTTCTCGCATCTCCGTAGGCAGCTTTCTCGAAGCGCTGTGTCATTCTGCACACGCTGCTCAGCCTGTACATCATTTGTTGGGTGCATTCTTCCTGATCAGACACTTGATCTTTCATTGCCATCATGGGAAGGGCATCCTTTTTCACCTCTTCCTTTTGTTTCCTGTGTAGAATTTCATCTGGTTGCTGTCTCAGGCTGCATTTAAGCTAGGGAAGCCCAGAGGGCTTCCGAGCTGGAAGAGACTTTGTGAGCACCATTCATCCTCCTCCCCTTCTTCCTCCACCTCTTTTCTTTCCTCCTCCTCTGCCTTCCCTCTCTTTCCCTTGAAGTAAGCTTGGGCATGCTGGTTGGATGGGCTCCCTGGTGTTCTCACACCTGTTTCCTTATCTGGAGGACCAAATCAACCTCCCAACATGTAGGTCAGCTTAGACACAAACGGAAATCTGACAGTGATTTACAGCGTCACAAATAATTAAGAACAAGAAGGAACCAAAGACTCTCTTTCCTTTTTGTAGATGCTATCTTGAGCTAAAATAAATATATTGGCTTGGTTCAGCACAGAGTCATCTCAGGGTGCCCATAGCAGTGCAGTCATGAAACAGCCTAGAAGCACTGCACAGTGGAGGTTACAACTGGGGTCAAGGCCCCTTGTGTTATTAGGAAAACACCTCTGCTCCAATCACTAACTACAGGAAAGACCAGTGCTGATTCAGATGCTGACTTGGTAGCACTCACACTGCTGGCTCGCAGTGTCAGCCAACATTTGGTAAGCCAGCCCTCACTTCATCTTTTCCCAGTGAAAGTACCCCGAGACCCTCGAGCTCTTCTCACAAGCTCTGGCTATTCTGAGGCAAACTGATAAAAGGCAGTGTGTTTTCCCTTGGTTATTACTTTCCTAAAACCATTCCAGATTGCTGGCATTATTTTGTTTATGAGGTGGTGGTTTGTGCACTTTTATGTCACCTGGAAAGTGAAATTTACTTGATGGAAGCTCCTAAACGCAGAGAAAGCAAAAGGCATTAATCTCTGCAATTGGAAGTTCTGTGAGTGGGCATCTCTAAGCTGATATGCTTTGAGTTTCTGCAAAATGTAGCTACTACTAAACAGCCCAAATGGGGAAGCATTCTCTAACAGCACAATGCTTTGATTTTAATCGTTCTGATCTGATTTGTGACTAAATGTTCCCTTGGGAGATGATGCAGTAAGCTCTCCTGGAAACCACTTTGCAAATATGTTGAAGGCCAATAAGGTTTTACAGTTACAATGTCAAAATCCTTATTGATTTTTGCTAAATATAGGGTTATCCATAGCTTTCCCTGGGATTTGTCCTGGAGGTTGGGTTGTTACAGAGTGAAAGCTTTGTCTCAATCATAATGTAACTCAGTGTAACCAGCTGATGATACATTGCTGGTGTACCTGGAAGTCAGACCCTCCCTTAGCTAGTACACTAACAGCGGAATTGCATTTTAGGCAGGAAGCAAAAGGGGACGCTCAGATCTTGAAGTAAGCCTAAAAAGTTTCTGTGTTCTATGTTTTTATTAGCTCAGAGCCTGTCTTACTTGCTTCAGGTATGCAACAGGTACATAGCTACACAGTTAATTCTCTAGTCTTCCCATAGGACAAGGCCCTTTCCTGGAATAACACGATGTAAACACCAGCCATTCCAAAATCACACCTTTGGTTCAACTGCTCCAAAGATGGTTTCTCTAAGGTGTGGGAAAACGTTCACTTGCAAATTTCTAATGACGTAACAAAATCTGTTTCTCACTGACTGCCACTTTAAATTTCAGGAAGGCAGTTGTAATGTTCAATCCATTGATCTATTGCTGAAGATGTTGTTGATCATTTGTAACACGTATTAACAAAGAAGTCAATGTGTCCGTGAGGTCAAGAGTAATGTGAAGTTGCTATTGGTTGTCTTAAACATTCGGTCACGGTTCGGTTCTGCAGTCGTGGCCCAAGGCTCCTCAGGTACACGCCTTCACAAAATGACAACCAGTCACATCCTTCAGTACAACTTAAAGCAAATTAAAAAAAACTGCCAAAAGTTTTTCTTCTTCTCCTTGTTCTTTTTCTGTAACAAACCTGAGTCTAAACAAGTTCAGTGTTTTGGATAATAAATTCTCTGTAGCTGCCAAGGCAACTCCAGTTATGATACACTACTTGCTTCCAGATCAGGCACCAGAAAACTATTTTTCACAATCTGTGTTCTGATATTCGTCAGTGCGCTCAAACTTGAGGGATTTTCACCGAAGCTTGTACCTCATATCTAAAAACTGGTGGTGCTCAGAGGGGCTTAACATCACAATTTCATGAATGTTGACGTAATTGAAGAATACTTGGTGTGGAAGGAGACAAGACACGAGCTTGTTCTGGAACAGCATTCCTGACATGTGTGCTCCGTGTCAGTTTTGACATTGCCTCAAAGTGAAGCATCCTCTTAGACATGAGAAATATCAGTACGTGCTAAATATTTCTTGTGGTTGCGAATGGGGCTTTAAAAGAAGCTTGCAGCAGCCACATGCCAGAATCCAGTGCAACATGTCTCCTGAACTTTTGAAAATCTCAGTTTATCTTGCCATTAAGAATTCATAATCGTCAATGAGCAATGCATGCAACAGCTAATTGAGCTTTATAAAGTGCACCAGGCTGACGATTTCCACATGGCTACAGCGTGGATATTATTGTTTCCCTTAGAGTTATCACCATAAATGCTGTAGCTGCTTAGAGACCACTTTGTGCTAATTTAGCAAATGTTAATTTTTAAATTGTCACAGTGGAAGACGCAGTGCATTGGCATTGCATCAGTGAAAATGTATGCAAAAAAATAATGAAAATGAATCGATGGCATTTTAGATGATCGGTGCACTCACTAGCATGCTTGGCTGCCTTTCATAAAGGTGAATATTACGACTGCCCTGAGAACTTGTCTAAAGTTTCACCAGCATTCCCCTTAAGAGCACCATTGACGTACCTTGTAATAAAAACGGGAAACAACTTTATCCGGTTTGGTTTTGCTCTAAGTGATATGAATGCTTAGCTTTTAATTGATCAAAAAGGAAAATGTGAAATGTGCTTTTCAGGTTAACTTGAGACATGAAAAGCTTCTGAAACAGATGACATGGTGGAAACTGTTCATGGTAGAAACATGACATGGTGGAAACTGTTCATGGTAGTTGAGCTCTTGACTTCACTGTGGCACACTGACTTTAACTGACATGGGAAAAAAAAAAAAAACGGTCTATGCACTTAGGAAATACTTTCCCCTTTGTGTCACTTGGAAATCTGACTTTTTTGGGATTTCACATATCGTGACAAAACATGTGGGCCACGTTGCAGGGTCACTGGAGCTCCTTGGACCCGGCTCAGCAGATGTCTGCTTTCTGCTGGCAGTGGAAGCATGAGGAGCCTTGCTGGTGCATCCTGAAATGGATATTCCCTCAAAACAGAGCTCACTGTGCTTGCAACAGTTGGTGTTAAAAGTGGGCCCTTGGCTTCTTCCCAATGCGTATCTCATTTACAGATCTCCGCCCTTTCTGTTTCTCTTGGTGGAAAAGCCTACAGAGCCTCCCTAGTGGATGTTAAGAAGACACGGCAGTGCTTATGAACAGCCCCAGGTTCCTCCACCAGGCACTGACCTGCGTTCCTGGGCGGAACAACAAAGTTTTCATCGGTATTTTGCTGCGTTTCACTCAGTTTCATTTGACTGAACCAGAGGGCAATTTAAGATCGCTGGAAACATTCACATCTTTTGCCCCCTGCTGGCAGGATAACTCTGGCTGTTGGGAGCTTAAAATGCTTTACCTGTGCTCAGCTAGCATGAGTTGTAACTAACACGCCTGGGATTTACCTTGCAAGGGAGCAGGTTGTCTGGAGTTCCTTTGCATAGTTCATCCACTAGAAAGGAACCTCAGAAAAGATCCCTGCGCAGGCCATTTTGAGGACTGGTTTCTCTGCTCGCCTTCTGCGTATGTAATGTTGAAAACGAAACACAGTGTGCAAAAGAAATTGTCCTTGAACAGAGCCGTGCTGTCCCTGGTTGAAGGACTCAAATTCCAGATGGTGATACTCAGTGCTCACACCAAGAAGCTGTTTTGCTCCTGTCCCCTGAACAATTTGTTTGCTGAGTGCTTGTTTGCATGCTACTGTGGCCCAGCTGAGGGGTGTTGACGGCGCCATCTTAGGCAGCCCTTGAAGCATGGTGGCTGCCATGTTGGGGTGGCTCCTGAGGTGCAGTGGCTGTCATTTTAGGGCCAACCCTGAGATGTGGTGTTTACCATGTTGGGGTAGACTGTGAGGCCCAGCTTCTGCCATTTTGTGGTGGTTTTCTGACCTACGAAAACCCTTAAGGTGTCATGTCAGCCACGCCGACGCAGATTGTGAAGAACTGCTTCTGCCACTTTGAGCGGCGCTCGAGGTGCGGTGGCCGCCATTTTGTGGCAGTTCCTGAAATGTGACACCTGCCCAAAGGCGCAGCGGCCGCCATTTTATAGGCGTGGCAGCCGCCATTTTGGGGCGGTTCCTGAGGTGCTCTGCATGCTCTGCTGGAGCTGGGCTGCAGCAAGGTGTGAGGTATTTCAGGACGTGCTGGTTTTCCTGCCTTTTTTGGTGTGGAAGGAGTCATTATACCTTCCTAGTGGGACACATGAATCTTACCCAGGTGAGAGAGCATTAGGATAGGTGAAGCAGCACGGTGTTCAGCCTTGTATGCAAAGGTTGGGAAGTTCAAATCACGCCTAAGCTCAGCATGAGTTGCAGGGGAGGAGGTAGGGTTGGATGGTCCTTACTGGTGTGAGGCTCTGAGAGTCTGTATGGCCTCTCAGGCTATCAGTATCAACAAAACTTCTTCCTTTATTATCTCCTTTTTTTCTTCTTCTTTTCTTTAGAACTTTGGAAATGAGGTTTCTGGTGAGTGTATGTATGTGTAGTGCACGTGTTAGCAGTGCCATGCTGAGCTAGGGCCATCTCGGGTGTGCTTTGCTCTATGGAAGGAATAAGATGGGCTCTAAAAATAGAAAATGTGGCTGTAAGTGACAAAAGCTGGCAGGGAGGACTTGGTCAGATGCAGTTTTAGAACTGCTTTTAATGTTTTCTCGACTCCATTCCAAGTTTAAAGTGTCCATTTAAATTAATTAGAATGATTATAGTATCCTTGGAACATGAGTGGAGAAAAATTGATTATAATTTCAATATTTCCTTTGTACCAATGAGAATCCAGAACAGCCAGCTTAAGGAAATTTCTGCGTACAATGAAAATGAAATTCCTGACCAAATTGACTAAGCTGAAACGTCTAAAAGGAGAGAGCTATCATGAAAGTGCTGGAAAGCCTCTGATGATAATAGAATCAGTGTCCCTGGGTATAATGCAGCTCTGCATTTAATATTGAGCTGCTGAACCGTGCATCAAAACGTAGCTGAAGTCACTGGGTTCTCATCAAAGTCCTGTAATGACACTGTGCTCTGCTTAGATGCCAAGTGACTCTTGAAATAGCTCCAGAGATTTTTGAGCAGCTTCAGCTGTAGAGACATCAGACTTCAGAAGAACAGCTACTGCCATGGTGTAAATATATCTTTCATTATATATACTGCTGCACTTGGCAATAAACTTATGAACCTGTATAAACATAATTAAAAGGTTCTTGCATACTTACAGGTGAAGTCATGGCAGCAGTGCTGATGCAGCACAAGAAAAGCCTGTCCTTTGTTCTTCTGTGAATCTGTTTTCTCTTTCCTTGCTAACCATACGTGCTCGGCACATTTAATTCAGTGCCTCTTATTGTTTGCCTGTGTAGTTTTCGTATTACGGCATTGACTGGAGTTCCTGTCATGTTCATTATAGTTTGGGCATGCTATTTTAAGCGGATTTTTTCTTATTATGTATTGTTTCAGGTATTGACTTTGCCAAAGGGAAGAAAAAAAAAAAAAAAAGCTTGTATCCACTTAAGCAGACAAGTGGTTGTAAATTTTTGCCCATTAAATATACATGCTCATACAAACGTACGCATATGGAGTGCTTACAGGCTGATGCAGTTACAGAATTAGGTGAGATTTGAAAACTGTATTCAGGGAACCTTTCCAGCACAGGAGTTGTGTTTCTGGGAGCAGCTCTGGAGCGTTCTTCAGACTGTCTCCTCTCCTGCTGAGGACAGTAAGGCTCTATTGAGTGCTAAGATGGCACTTTTCAAGAACGTCTTGTTAACCTTTTAGATTTTAAAGAAGTATTTCTGGTTTGTTTGGCTTGGGGGTTTGTTTGTTTGTTTCTTTTCAACCCAGCCAACTAATTCTTGGGTGTGAGAGGAGAGTTACTGCATAGCTCATCTAAAGTAAACAAAGTTTTCAGCTGACCTGGATGAGCAGCAGTCATTTTGGTAATAGTTTTATACCACTTTTGCTAAAAATCTGGAATATGTGTGGTTCCAGCACTTCAGAATGAAACTCGAGGTTGAATCTGTGCAAATACTGAATGATTTATCTCATTTATCTAGCAGTATAAGGTGGTGATATTGCTTATGGGCTTCGTTTTACTCTTCCAAATGTGCTCTCCATTTCTGTCATCCATTCCTACTTGATGGTGAGCTCTTTCAGTGGTCTCTCTCTCACAATATGTTGTGACCTTAGCCTC
The DNA here is from genome assembly GCF_019232065.1 of Centrocercus urophasianus. Taxonomy (NCBI): domain Eukaryota; kingdom Metazoa; phylum Chordata; class Aves; order Galliformes; family Phasianidae; genus Centrocercus; species Centrocercus urophasianus. The sequence goes on from NW_024884756.1 coordinate 3,998,722, forward strand.
ACCCTATAGAGTGGAAAGATACTTTCTAGTATCTCTAATAATCTCAGTTACACTGAAACAGAAATATGGTTAAATTAAAGAAGTTGAAGCTTAAATTTGTGTTGTACCCGATCTCATGTTAAAGCATCTGATGTGTGACAGATTCGGAACAATTGTAAATGGACTGCTCCTAATCTATTCGTTTCATTTTTGTCTTTCAGTCTATCAGAGAAGTCACAGGCTATGTTTTGGTGGCTTTGAATCAGTTTGAATACCTGCCCCTGGAGAACCTGCGCATCGTTCGTGGGACCAAGCTCTATGAAGACCGATACGCTCTGGCAATATTCCTTAACTACAGGAAGGATGGTAATTTTGGACTCAGGGAACTTGGCCTGAAGAACTTGACAGGTAAGTGAAGTTGGTAAATAAGGTGAATTACTTGGGGCAGTGGGGGGGTGAAACAACTCAGAAAAATAACCGCTTGTTTTTTGTTGAACGTGTGCTTCACAGCTCTCAGTCATTAGCATTGTGCATACAGCAGAGGCACCGTCAGACAATGGCAGCTATGAATTGTTTGAAAGGCTCATTGGTACTTCATTTCCTTTCTGGTTCACAACCAAGCTCTTCTCTCGGGTCAAAGGCTGCCTATGGGATTCATAGCAAGAGCGTATTTAAAACAAAAAAGTACTGTTGAAGATGACCTTTTTCCTTAGTTTTCAAGAGCGCTGTTTCCCAGTGGCCCTTGGTTACTGCATGCAAGTTGTTTTAGGTGTTAAATATTTTCTGGCCAAGTAGCTTAGCTTGAGCTTTCCTTCTGCTCTTGCTTCTGTCTGAGTCACTGTTGCAGATGTGCTGGTAGTTGTGCGGGGAGGGAAGGGTGGGAGGGTCACTGGGTCTTTGGTGTATTTCATTTTAGAACTTCCTTTTCAAAGAGAAAAGGTTTATTGTATATAGTGAAAAAAATATTTTTATTTCTTCTTTGAGCAGAAAGGTAAGCTAAGTCGATGGTTTTTATATTCATGTGAATTCATGGTTAGATAATGATGCGGGGTATGTCAGTATTTCTTTTCTCCCAACTGAGAGTCTGTAGCGAATGGTTTGGGAGCTTAAAAGTTGGCAAAGTATGATACTGTATAATGTTGGACAGCAACTTAATGAAGTGCAGGCAGTGGCAGATGTTTTTAAGGGAATTCACTGAAAGTATTTTATTTATATTTGGTTCCTCACAAAGGGAGGACATTTGCTATGATGTTTGTGAAATGGCCTTATTTCTGTGAGTCTCTAAATCACTGACCTGAGCTGAGTGTAGAGCTTGTACAGAGAGTGAGAACTTGGTGAACTATGCTTAGGCACCCTTCTCTCTTTGCTTTTTTTGTGTCTCTGTAGGCACTGGTACACAAGTACCTGCAGTTCCCTGTTCGTGTCTCTCTGAGTTGTATGGCGATGCTTTCAAAAACAGCACGGTGAAAGAGACTTCAGCTGTTTTATGGAGTAGAGCACAGTTTTGTCAGGCTTTCAGAGCAAGTTCTTTCTGCCAGTCAGACTGTTAACGGTTTACCGAGGCCATCACGCTGATACCAGAGTGCTTCCCTGCCATTCCTACTATGCTTCTCTCTCCTACCCTCATAATCCAATTTTCTCCTATTCTGTTTCCAGTTTTTCCCCATCCTTCTGATTTAGGGTGTTCATTGTGGCTATCTATGCTCTCACATAACACTGAGCTGTAGCATCATGCACAAGTAGAATTTTCTACTTCATAGACCTCTTATTGTCTGTGGATCTCAAGAGGCTTTGTAAAATACATTAGTCCGGTTAAGTCTGAGACAGAAAGGCCAAGGCCAGAGAAGCGTGGTAACCCTTTCCTTTGGGGTTGGAGGCTGTTGTTCTGCCAGGAAGTGAGGGTTGTGTTTTCAGTGATTATTTATCCATTACTTTGATCCTTGGTAATGTGAATAAACTTATCTTGCAGGCCTTGGCTCAAGACTTTGTTCTTGAACCAGCAGCCCTGTGCCTGTTTCCAGAGCTTCTCTCTGGACACTGCTTTTTTGTGATAGCACCAAGACTGCCCAGTGAAAAGCTAGCCTGTCTTCTCGAGTGCTGTGAGAAAGCCTGCCTTAGCTCAGTCTTTGAATCTTTCCTCACAGGAGATCACCACAGTCCTTCATCTAATGTAGGTGGTGTTTAGAAAGCCCTCTGATGGGATTATTTGGCTCAAAATGTATTGTCTCTTGGAAGTGCCTAATAACACTAGCTTGTCTCCACTGAGTGCTTAAAATAGCTTCTGAGTGCTGAATATGAGCCAGTGTGTGCTTAAAAAATGCTCTTAGTATTTTTTAGATAGCATGTGCCAGGGCCTCACGAGTCCCTCCAGCAGCTGTTCTTTGACCATTTTCTGTACTGGTTAAGATGCACCTGACTGTTTTAACCCACAACCTGCTTCTTGATGCAGATACTCTCCCTGGAGCTATTACTACTTCATTCATTTTCCTAACACATCCTTAGCCTTAATAGCTGCATAAAAACAAGTGGTGTTTGCAGCAGCCCAAATGGCACCAGGCCACAATAGATGAGCTGTGTCTGGGTCTTCCCGGTGTCTGCCAACTGCTCCTTGTTTACATTAGAAACAACCAGTGATTTGCCTTGAATTTAAGGTGAAGCAGTTCCCAGGAGCTTGCATCCATCCGGCTTCTAGTCCACTACAGATTTGAAGGTATTGTCCTGGAATGATGGAATGCTCAGTGTTCTCACCTGCTGGTCGTCCCGGGTCTTAATCGGAGGCAGGATTTCATTCCCCTGTGATGTACCATTGCATTATTTTTAGTGTGTTGTTAACAGCTGTGTTTTTATTGTCAGATATTTCTGACGTACTTACATTTCATCTTTAAATTTAAATGCTTGATTTTTTTTTCCCCCTCCTTAAGCTATAAAAAAAAAAAAGACAACTGTGATGGCAGTATGCTTTATCTGACACGGAAAACACAATCCTGTTCTCACTCATGATGTCTGTCAGCCTGAGAGGGAGTTGTGGTACTGCAGCACAGGTCAGGAGCGGGCCCCAGAATTGATGTGGCACTTGCAGAAAGCTTGGCCTGTAAAAATCTATTTCTCACTTACTATAAACACGTAGTCAGTGATTCCACAAAAGTGTCAAAAACAAACGGACATTGAACCAACTAAGTGGCTGCTGCCACCTCAGCTGGACTCATCTCAGCTTGCAGATTCAGCTGCCAAGCAGCGTTAAAATAAAGTGCAGGTTTGACACACTGAATGTATTATTCAGCCTGAGATTAGCAGAATAAGTGATGCTGAGGGAGAAGGAATGCCACCTTTTTCCATTTACTTCGTATGAGCTAGTGCAAATCATTCCTGTCTCTCCCATGTAGCTAGGCAGTCAACCTTAACTTATGCAATGAAAGGGCATAATCATTGTTCACACTTTGAGTACTCCAAATATAGAGAATACCTGATGGCTGCATTTCATTATGGCATTTATCTTCATGAGCTGGGAAAGAGGGATAACTCACAAGCCAGAACCACTTATGAAGTATCCCATATTTTCCTCTGAGTGAAGATGAGTAACAGAGATCTACAGCAAATGCTCTATCTTTGAATAAGCAGGGATCAGCTAATCTCCCCTATTGGCCTTGGTAATAGTTTCCCCTGCGTGTGTCCGTGCAACTGTGGAATTTCTTAAATATATGAGAATAAAGCAGAGTTAGCAGTGATTAGTTTGATGGCACAGAAAAGCAGCAACATCTCTAATTTCTTATCTGCCCGCTTTGCATAAACGGAGATAAATGATGAATTAAAATAACTGAGGTTTGAGTGGCAGATGCATATTACAGCCCAAAGGATTTGGTCGGTGATGCCCTAAGAAAAGACATCTCATTTGACCAGCAGGAAAATCCCAGGGCAGGGAACATCTTTGTGTACGGAAAGTGACCACTGTAAATAGGCTGAGCTCGTCAGCACTGTGACTGCATCCCAGTGTTCCTGCAGCAGAGGCTAGGACCGTTCCCTTTCTGTCACCTTTCCTTGGTTCCCCACACTCATTGCACATCGGTGAGTCACTGCTGAGATGCCATTGCCCGTGTGACTCCCAGCCTGAGTGGGTGAGCCCTGGTTGTGCTGGTGCATCCTTTGGTCTCTGTGGCTTCCTACTATTGGGTGAGCTGGGAAGAAAGCAATCTGTAGTTTGCCTCAGGCTTCCCAGACAACAGGTGGGCAAGGCATTGCATGTGTAACCTCGGAGAGGTGTTGCTAGGATACGTGGAGGAATGAGGAATTTGTTTAAGAATCCCTTTGGTACCCTCTGCGATCAGGGCTGCTGTGGGAGTTAGAGTGTAGTGCCTAGCAGAAGCAGGCACAGCGCTCCATGTCTGTCTGGGGGCATTCCTTCCCTGTCAGCTTGGAGTTGGAAGGTGGCATTGGTATCCCAGCACAGCTGGTGGAGAGAAAAAGGAGGGGCATGCTGAGCATGCCTGTTCTTGCTTTGGAAAGCTCCTCTGTGCTGTGGCACAGCCTACGAAGCCAGCAGGTAATGGGTCACAGGTAGTTCAGCAAGGCCAAGAGGTGCATTGTGTATGGCCAGAAGTTAAGACTGGTCCTCACTTGCAGGAGATGTATGTTCACATATTGATTATGTTCAGTAACAGTGGTTGAGCTTTGGATTTTTAATTGCAGTGAGGCTAGAATATTACAGTCTCTAAAGGATTCAGATATGCTTTTGTCGTGCTAAATGCTGCGACTAATGTCTGATTGTCTGATTTTTTTATTTTATTTTATTTTATTTTTTTGCAACCTGTAGATCACCCGTTTATGCTCAGCTTCTTTATTTCCAAGCACTTTTGTCTTTTTCATTCTGTCTCTAGAGTTAGAAATGTGCAACCTTGTTTGGAATGATTATGGCAAAAGGAAATAGAAGAAGCTCATGCTAATGATTTATTGGTAAATGTTTTCTAATTGGATATTCAAAGGATTCAGCGTATCATAAACGCCTGCCTTTGGTCTCTGGAAGTTGTTTGCTGCTCACTCTCCTACCAGTATGTTCACACAAACTATGAAATACTTACTGGCATTTCATATCAGCAAGTGGGCTGAGCCAGTTTATCAGAAGCCGTTTGCAGGATGTTCCACATGAGCCTCCACTACCTCACAGCTGGGGGAAGGGTCTCATCAACCAATTTACCCTGTGACCAAAGCAGGGCTTGGGACCACAGGGAAGAGAAGCCAGGCCAAACACTTGGCCTCATTGCTCTGACTTGGTAATAAACTGAAATTTAAATTGGCCCACGCTGTCTTCCACAGTACATCCAGGTATGCTGCCATCGTCACCTGAAAATGCCACGTGAAATAATGATGTCATTGGTTTTCTCTTTCTTGGCAGTTTCTCTTTTTCACCTCTCTGCAGTAGTTCAAATTCTCCAAGTTTTGGATGTGTGAAACACCCTTTAGCTTTTTAGATATATGGGCAATCAGGATAAATCCAATAACACTGAAAGCTCCTAACAAAGTACTAGATTTGCTTGACTTCAGCGGCGCATGAGCTCCAGCAGCATGGGGATTTCTCTGGCCACACACTTTGTGGAGTTAAACATTTGAGCAGAGTAATCCCTCCGTTTCAGTCACACAGGTCAGGAATGGGTGGCACTGCAACATGTTTGAGTTTGGCAGAGAGATATGTGCTGAGCTGTTCTACAACGTAAGTAAAATGCAATCAGCATTACACTAGGGAAGAAATTGTGCAGTTTGTAGTGACAGTGCTGCTGACGAATACATCCCAGCTCCTGCCTGGGACAGCAAGGGGCCGTGCCTGTGCTGGTTGGGCTGGCTATTTTAGGAATGGAAATCCTAGTTACTCTGGTAGTTATCTTGTTCAGTTCAGGTGAATGAAAGAGGTACTGATTTCAGTGTGGAGTTTTTCCTTCTCTCTACAGTCTTCTGATTTCATTGATTTTCTTATTTTCTTCTGACAGGCAACAGTGACAAGGAATTGGGTGCTTTTGTAAAATAATTAGTCTTCTGTTAGATGGTGAATGTAACCCATCAGCTCTCCCTAGCAGAAGGGTGGGTTCCATAGCAAAGTGGTTCGTCTGCCATATGTGGCAGGCTGTGCCAGCATCACAGGGATGTGAGGTGTGAGCACTGGCGTGGCAGTGGGGCTCAAAATGGACATGGAACTCTGGGCATCAAGTGTCAGGTAAACGTCTTTAAGCATAGGCACTTCAGTGGCATCGCAGCATGTGTCTACAAGGCAGGCCTACAGACCTCACTTTAAAGCCAGACCCAAGGGTGTGAGGTCCCTTCTTTAGCTTCACTATCTGCAGGCTGAAGGAGGCGAAGGCCAGGCTGCTGCTTGTCAGCTCCCTCCCAGGCTGCTTGCTTATCCCTTGCTCATCAAACGTGGTCCTTGTGGTGCCACAAATCCCAGCCTGGTCAACTCTGGGACTGCTCTTGTCAAAACCACTATGAAAGGTTTCAGTGTGGGTGGTTTTGTGGCAGTCTCAGTTTTTGAAGAGTGAGTGTGAGTGATAGTCATAAGAAGTTTATCTGACAGTCTGATCACACTGCTGAGACAAATGCAGAAATGTCCAGGCAGAAATGCTAACCTTGAGGAGAACAAAAAAATTAGAAACGTGGACCTGCAGAGGAAGGGAAATGACTGTGCAAAGAGAAGTGACAAAGTGGGAAACACCCGAATGCAACAGTCTGATAGTGAAACAGAAGCACTTGCCAAAGCAGTAGCTGCATTAGGGATGAAGGAGCAGGAAGGCTGCACAGGAGCATGGCTGATACAGAGTTGCTATGCTGCTTTGGTGCTCCCCAGCTGGGTCCATGTGCTTTGCAAGAGCTTCTTTCCACGCAGAATGAATCCTGATTGCTCTGAAGAGACAGTGCCAGGTACTGGGGCTGGAGGCAGGTGGTGCACGTGGAAGTGGAGCTGTAGGAACGTGCCTGCAGGCAGGGAGGGGGAGCAAACCATCACATGAGGGGAACACGCTGGAGGCTTTTTCCTTTGATGTTTGGGAATCGCTCAAGGGGCAGTCTTCTCTGAAGCCCTTCTGCCTTCTTTTTTTTTTTTTTTTTAAATTTCTTCTTCCATCTCCCCCTTGGTGAAACTTGTATAGATGTACTTTTCATTTCTTTAAGGCTTAGAGGACAGAGGGTGTCTGTCAGGCCAGCCGTTGCACAAAGCCTGTGCTCACACTGGACTCACATTAGAGATTTCCTGGCTGCTGATTTCTGCTTCTGCTGGTCAGAAATAGTCCAGCTGCATGCTTTGGCTTTGAAGCCATACGTATCCCTGATGTGGCAGCATGGAACGAAGGACAGCATCAAAGATGATTCTTTCTGCCTAGCTGGAGAGATGAGATAATCTCTCATTATTGGTTCTGTGTTGGGTTTTATGGATCAGCTAACCATGTGTTCAGGCTGTAAAAGCTCTGGGAGCTGGTTCTGTCGTTGGGCTCTGGATGGAATGCTGCAGAGTCAGCCTGCTTCAGAGATGGCAATGGGCACTTGTGAGCAGGATTCAGAGGCTGAGCTTACCTGGAGCTGCTCACTGCAGTGCCTGACTGGCCCCAACAAAGCAGTGTTACGTTATGCTGGGTGTCCCTGGAACATGCTGTCATCATTTTTGGAGTTATGTTGGATGCACTGCTCTCTTCTCCACGCGTGTCACGCTGAGCTCTCAGTGTGTCTCTGAGTAGAGAGCGCGTGGAGTTCTTGTTTGTTTTGTTCCTTATTTGTTTGTTTATTTTTAGGTGAGTCAGCATCAAAGAGGGGTGCTTGAAGTAGTGGCAAACTTTATGTTGAGATTTGGGCTGTGGCTGAGTTCATTTCTATGGCTTGACTACCCAGGCCACATCCTACTGAAATTTGTTCTTTCTATGAGAAGCAGTAGTGGAAGAAACAGGCTCTGGGTTTCTCCTCTGTTAGAGCTAAAACAACTGTGCTTCATTTCCGTGAAATAATAATCATTCTCTTTGCCTGAAACTTAAATTCTTTACAAGACTCAGCCGGTTACAAATCCATTATCCTCTGCACAATGTTGCAAACAATGATAATAATAATTAAATAAAATGTAACTCACAAAAGGGTAAGCCTGCTGCTGCCTCTTTTTACAGACCCAAGTGCTGGTTATTATTCTTTTTCCAGGAGACTCTGCTGCTCTGCAGGAAGGTGTCAAAGCCCTGCTGCCACAGGTGCAGGCAGCCGTGTTGGGGAGGGGCAGGGCCCTTGCTTAGGGGTAGAAGAGCTGTTGTTCAGAAACACTCAGAGCAAGGTGGGTTGAATGGGTTGGGAGGATCGGGGCTTGTCTCCTTTTACTTCCCCTTGCTCATGCGGGGTTGCGTGGGAGTTCTTAAATGGTGATATTATGGCTGTGGTTTTGTTCCCTCCTGCTGAGATAACTATGGCTTGTGGTAGCTGTGTTTCTGGTGGTCACACTGATGTGCTGACAGAGGCCTGCCCCTGTGTGCTGTTGAGTTGCTTTAGCAATGGCTGGACTCGGAGGCTGATCTTGAAGCAGGACTTGATGTCTTAAAATGTGCACCCAGCTAAAATATGCATTAGGTAAGGTTGCAAGGGCAGCGTCCTGCTCAGTGCACGTGGAAAGAAGAGCTGAGAGGGATGTTTTCATGGCTGTGACTACAGAATGGATTAATCCCAAGAGCTGTGCAGTTAGCCCCATGTGAGATCACAGAGTCTCACCACAGCCCCCGTTTCATCTAGGAGTGAGACTGCTGGCTGTAGAGAGCTGAATGGTTTTGATTTAATATTCAGGAGCATTCAGCTTCCCAAATAAAGATAATATTTTTGCTAGCTGAGGGATTTATTAATATATTAACGTGGCCTTGGCTTTAGCCTTTTATTCCTTGCTTTCTTAAAAAAAAAAAAAAAAAAAGTCTTAGCACAAACCAGCCCTGAAGTTGGAGAAGTAATCAAAGCTCTGCTGAGCAGATTTGACTGTACTGATGTATTGAATGAGCTGTGATCTCTGCCGACCTCATTCTGCTCCATTTCCCCCTCAGGCTCGTAGCAGCGGTTGGATGTAAACATTAATCTGTTAATTTAACTTCTGATATAAATAGAAAAAACATAATTGCAATTGCTATTTTGTCAGTGGCCTATCCAACCTTACTGCTTTGCTTCGGAGAGAAGTGGCTGTGCTGCATGCGTCTCTGCTCAGGGCGCTTTCCATCCACAGTGTTTGGATGGCACAGATTATAGCTTGCTTGGTGCAGCAGGTGGGCTAGAAGGAACGTTAGGACTTTCCTGACCATGAAGTGTGTCCTCACATCCTTTCCTGGTGTCAGCAGTCCTCTGCCGTGCAATTTGCAGTATCTTGGAGGTTGCCCTTTTTCTTCAGCATGCGAGCTGGGAGTGGTGCTGATGTGCCTTGCAAGCGCTGCATGATGGTGGTTTGGCTGCCCCAACGATGAGAGGTTGGTGACACGGGGTTCCGATGGCAGGTTTCACATCCATCTGATGTGGGATGTGCTGCAGAGACATGAGGTAGCCTGCTCAGAGACGTGCGAGTTGCTTTCTGATACGGGTAATTGGTGTCATAATCCAGGGTTTAACGGTAGATTGCAAAGAAAACTTACTTGGGTTTAACTAAAATTGCTCCCTAACACAACAGGCTAAATTGAAGCAAACCCCACGTGAATGTACTTGTATATCCATTTACAAGTGCCTTGTATTGATCTAGCCTACTGCAGCAACTCAGATGAGCTAAATTGATGTCTGTGCACCAAGTTAAGTGGATTCATGTGGGATTTCATGCCTGCTGAACTGATTTGACTTCAGAGCTGATTTTGGTTAAACCAGTGTAAGCCTTGTGTGAGGCACAGGCCTTTCTTATTTTTTGCTACTGCTTTGACCAAGAGTAACATGACAACATAGGGGAATGAGATGCAACTGAAGGGGGAAAATGTGCCACTTGCCCTGCTGACTGCGGTGCTGTGGTGCCCTACTAACCTTGTCCATATTTGCAACTTGAAGTGGTACAAGCATTGCTGAAATGGCTTAGTATCTATCTTATTTCTGGAAGGCAGAGATTGGAAGAAGACTATTTATTTAATCCTTTTGCTGTCATACGCATTGCTATCCACATCTATGGAGAGCAAAAGGAAACAAATGCTTGCAGACTTCTGTACCATCTTGCCTCATGCCCATGAATCCAGCCATTTGCTTAAGAGCTCCTTCTCTTGCCGTGCCATGTCTTTCAGCTTTGGCTGTGCTTCCATCCTCGTTGTCCTATATACCAGAGTTCCTCCAACCCTTAAGCTGTCAGGCTTTTGTTGTCTTGGCCACTATGGACTAATCTAACGTGCTCAAACTCGTGCATCTAAAGGCTGTGACCAAAACAGCTCCAGGGAACTGAAATCTAACCCATCATCTTTCTGAACTGGCTGCTTGCCTGCAGTGAGGGCCACATTTCACCTTCAGACTCCTTAAAGATAAGGTGTGGAGAATGTCTGCTGGTGTGCAGACCTCCATAGGTTCACAAACTGTTGGTTCATAAGTTGTTGTGGAGCAGTGGTAAGAGGAGATGTATGTGTTCTGCTCTTTGCTCCCCAGATGGTCTGCAGGAATGTGTTTTATGTAACTTTACTAAAGCTTGGCAGCATTGTAGGATCAAATCACAACAGCACAACCTCTTGAAACTTCTGTTGATAGAGATTTCTCTTGGCTGTTAAGTGTTTCTGTCTAGACACTTCTATGTTAAGAACAGTGTTCATGTTTTAAGAGTTCGTAAACCTTTGTAAATGTTAATCCATAAACTTCAGCTATTTTTTTTTCTCTGAAACAGAGAGGTCATATCTTTTTTTTCATCTATAAGCAGCACTTAAATTCCAAGTCATGACTCATTAATGTATAGGAGAAGATTGACAAAAATAGCCCCTGCCCTAAATAGCTCGGTGTGTCTGAGGCAGGAGGCCACCAGTGGACTCTGAGTGGTGGGGAAAATAAATCTGCAGCTTCTTATGGGTAAAACTGGTTTTGGATACCCACAGGGATGCTGAGTTTCGCTTTTGTATGAAGGCAAAGAAGATTTGAGAGAAGTATTTGAAAGAGGTCAATGAGATAACTTGCTGGCTGTCCACGTCTTTGTATGAGATACAGCACAGAAGAAAGAACAAAAGATGTTTGAAGACGTCTTGTGTGTGATGAAAGGAAGCATGACGGGCTTATTGAAGGTGGGAGAAGGCATAAATAGTGTATGAGAGAATGATTGGCCCTGGAAGATCTCGGGAATGAACAAAAGTTGCTTTTATTTGATGTGATAAGAAGGAAGCACAAAGTGTGGATTTTAGATGAGCTAGAGAAGTGGAATTAGGAAGGAAAATCAGAAGGGTGAAATGTGGTTGTTTGTTTTTTGAAGGAAAGATGGCATTGTCAAGGTGTGAGATGAGCCTGGGCAGGAGCTGTAGGTGCAGTGGTAGATGAAGCAGCCGTGAGAGCAGAAATGAAGTCAAGTTTGGTTTTGTGAGCTGGAGAAGTCAGAGATGAAGAACTGCAGGGGGCTGGTGGAAGTGATGGAGCAGTTGGCAGTGCTGGTTAGTGAAGCCCAAAGGGTGAAAGAAAGTGCCAGCAAGAGGGTGCTGCAGACCTTGTTCACTGGAGCAAGCATTTGTGGAGTATCTGCATACAGCAACTTCTTGTCCAGCTGTGAGCTCAGTCTGCAGGTCTATCTCCAAATGTGACATAGCTCCTTGGCTTTGTCAGGAGCTGCAGGCTGTGAGCGTTTAGGGAGCGTTGTCCAGTCTCACCTGCTGTCTGAAACTGCTTCCTTATGTCAACAAGCCACTGTGTTCACTGATGTCAGCGGGAAATAAATACTGGCTTTTGTAGCACAGCCCCATTTCTGATGAGAGACACGTATCCCAGAAGGGAAAGTTCCAATAAATTCAAAGGGAAGCTGCAGCAGTTGAAGCTTATATTGTGTTTCTCTTGCCTATCACAACCGTTGTGTTATCTAAAGAGATCTGTGAGTGAAGTGGTAAAACAGGGCTTTTTTAATTATACATCACCTAGCAAGCTGATAAAGCAAACAGAGCAAGCAACCAAATAACACAGGCACGAACCTCTTCAAAATAATGATATAGCAAGAACAATAGGGGAGTAATTCACAGCTCCCTAAGACGTTTTTGCAGTTCAGAGGGAGTGAGATAACAAGCAGCTATTGACTTCTTCTACCACGTTTTCCACCTGTCTGCTGTGTGACTGGGAAGTGTATTACCTGCGTCCTTGCCAGGGGTTTTTATGCTATTGTCTTAAAATCCTTAAAAACCCTAGCAGGGTTAAAGGGGAGAACAGCAGTCGTGGTACCTGCAGTAGTGAGCAGAAGGAGGGCATTTGCTGATGTCATTCATACATGAAAAATTTCGTGTTTGTGTGGCCTGAGACCTGCAGGGTTGCTTTATCCTTCATCTTTTCTGTGTAAGTGCTGAAGTGCATGTTGGCTCTGTGGGAGCCAGGGAGTTAAACTCAGCTCAGCTGCTCTTGGCAGTCGAGGAAGGGAACCCAGACGGGCCACAAAAGCTTCCCTAGATATTAAGTAAACATTTGGGCTGCAGGCCAAAAGTCATCCCCACACTACCAGAGTCGCACTGTTCGTGGTAAGAGATCTAAGTGGTACGAGGCCAGCCCAGAACTTCTACTTGAGATATTGTGTCTGCAGTACAGACATAACCTTTTTAAATGTGAACGAGACGTTTTGAAATCCTAATCTGCCTCAGAGTTCTGTAGCATTTCACATTTGATCCGTACTCCAAGCTGGGGAAGAAAAGAAAGCTCTCACAAGCTTGTCTTTTGTCCTTTCAGCCTCAAGGTGAATGAGTTGCTGGAGTCATCAGCCCCACAGCTGAATTTCTTCACCTTGGATTTAAGCATCTTTTTAGAGAAGGGAATATTCACATGCTGGAGAGGTTTAATAGAGGTATTCATCGCAAATTCACGAAGGGCGTATTTTAAAACACCAGGTGCAGTAAGAGCTCAGCCTGGCTGCGTGTGTGAGGCACGTACTGCTTGTTGTTCTTATTGCACACCACACAGGATCAATTTCATGACAAAGCTATGGCAGTTCAGGATTTGTAGGGGCAAGTGGTGCTCTTTGCTGTGTTTAACTTCTTGCCATCTGCAGGTGCAAAGGATGTCTCAGCGTCACTGCCTCTGAAGAACTTAAAATTTACTGGTATTTAAAGACTGGTAGCATTCAGTTGTTAGACTGTTGGAGTTTAGTTTGATTCTGATAAACATTAGAGAGGCTTAGGGAAAGATCCAAAACTTTCCTGAAGACTGTGCAGGTTGGTATGAAAGATTCAGGAGACTCACTTCTGCCTGAAATCCAAAAGAAGAATGAAGTCTGTTCCAAACGCACACACAAACAAGATTGCTCAGAGTAAATAAAATGGTGGGAAGAAAGTTTGCTGCTTTGTTACTTTTCTAAAGATGCTTATTGGTTAGTTCTTTCAGTTTGCCATCGTTGTTCTGCTTTCTTGCTAATGTTGCAGTATTTCAGATACAACTTTCAGAGGCAAAGTTAGGGAGTGCCATGTATTTAAAAACAGGGAACCAGGGAACTCCAAATATTAGGATTTAGCCATCTAAATACCTTTTAAAATAGTATGTCCTCTAGGAGCATGACTCCAGTTTGGAGAGGGTGGGGCACACAGTCCTGGACTCCCAAATTCCTAGGCTGTTCTGTAAAAGAGGGTAAACAATTTAAGTTACATGGTTTGAGAAAGTAGATTTTGGACAATTCTTAGCACTGTACGTGCTCAAGTTCTGTGATGGCCTGAGAATTTCAACCTTGCTGAAAAAATACCCATTTCCAACCACCGTAAGTCTGGAGTAGAAACGAAAAGCACGAATCCTGAACTCTGAGAAGCTAGAATGCACATGCAAAAAAATAGCATTGATTATTTTTAACATCTCAGCATTTTTTTGTCATGACTCTTTGAGGGTTGACTAAGATGGTGGAATGCTGGGGCTGGTTATCCCATGTTCTTAAAAATAGTATATGTCTAGTAAAGGCAAGCACGCTAGAGGACTTTCCATGCCACCTTTTGTGTGCTTGCAGGCTGGTATAATGTAACAGACTGGTGCTTTACTTTTAGGAGGTCCGGGTAATTACTGGGACTTGCACAAGTCGTATCTATTTCAGTGGATATTTTATCACTGATGAAATGTTCTGTTGTTGGTCACGTGCCAGTCAGTGCTATCTGTTATTTACAGGCCACGTGTGGACTCATAAAAACAGCCTCTTATTTTGGTAAAAACAGAGCACTAATCACTTTCGTATTAGCGCTGCTAAATCCAGAAAAAGTAAATGTTGTGGATTAAAAAGATAATAATGTGCTCATCCTTTCTGTGGTCACTGACCATTTTAAGCTTTCTCTTCTCTCAACCCTGAAGGATAAATGCGGGCTTTTGATTAAAAATTAGATAGTGGAGTACGTATGCACATCAAACACCAGACTTGTTACCAACCGATGCATTTTTCTCACTATTGCAGATAACTTGTGATGCACTGTATCTTCCATCTGTGATCTCCTTTCCTCCTCTCCCTAGACACTCCTTAGTCTTCTGTCACCAGGACTCCTTCACTGCATGCCAACAAAAAGTTGTCTTGCAGAAAGACCTTCTGCAGCTCCTAGTTGGTGACGGTGGTTCAGAGAACATTCTGAATACCGTACGAAATTCTTGAGGGGCAATGAGACTGATAGGACTTGGAGTGGTGATTCATTGTATGGAATAGATGGATGAAGTAATGAATAGCGAGGAGTTACAAATGTGCTCTGACACCCACTGATGTCAGAGGAGAGGTCCCTCAGGCTTGGGATCTGGCGCTGGTGGGCTGGGCTGGTTCTGTCGGGAATAAAGTTTATCCTACAGCAGAGCTAGAAAAGGGGGAGAATGTAGTGATATAGCTGAAGACATGGTGGTGATATGAAGAGCTTTCAAACTTCCTCATTTACAGGAAACTAAACAATTTAAAAAGTTCACAGCTAGAAAACACTTCTGACTAAAGGAAACCATGCAGCTGGATATAGAAGTTGGCCCTGCATGTGCCGAGGTGAAGGTGAAAACCTTCAGGTCAGTTTCTCCTACCAATCTGCAGTAAATATTTTTTAAGGTTTGTATCAAGCGAAGCCTCAGCGAGTGCCAGCACCGTCTGTAGTTTTTAGTTACAAGATGAGTCAGGTTTTAGAATGGTCAGCACGCTCCTTGTTTTCGTGGCTGGCAACTGGAGGAGGTGGTTTTCCTTTGCAAAGTGAATATTTTTCTCACAGATGGAAGCTCAGGATCTGCATAGTGTGTGAAGCAAGCAGTTGATTAAAGATTAAAATAGTGATGAATATCCTAAAGTGAAACGTACTCGGATAATTGATTAATTGATGCAGTCTAAGCTACTTGCAGAGCATTACATTCATTCTCCATTAAATCAATCTCTGTCTTGTGTCCACACCTTGTGACTAAGAGCTGAAAGGCACAAGCAACTCGCTAAAGTCATCCAGATCAGTGGTTCTGGAACAGAGGGAGCTGGCCTATGTCCAAGATCCCAAACATGTTGCTGCTGCTTATGCCTATTGCTTCTGTTGGGTCTCTCTGGGCTTGCATTTCAGCAGTATCACAGCATTGCAGACAGGTGAAAAGTGTGATTAGCGATGCTCTTGTCATCCCATAGCCCACTTCTGCTTTTCTCCCACCTTGTTGTTGTTTCCTTCTTACAAACAAAACTGTGATCTCTTGCAGAAAGGAATGTCATAATGACATTTTAATTGACTTGTTTGTCCAAGGGATTGCTGTGAGAAACCGTGGTTTGGGGTAGGAACTGTACAATCCTTAGCAACAAAGGAACAACAAAAAGGACCCCTTTTTAAGATTAAAATTGCATAGCAAGTGAAAGGCACAGACTTAACGCTCTTCGACAGTGAGTCTGTAGGGCAGCACCATGTCTGTGTCAGGGGGAGAAATGAGGTGGGGTAGCACTGACTTTCTAAAGAAGTGACTGACTTTCTTTATGAAAAGCTTCTGTTTCATAATTTTAGTAACTGTTCTGCTGTTTCCTAGAGTGATGTTTCAGCTCTTAACAGGACCCACTGGAAGGCAAGAATGTAAGGAGGTCAGTGAACTGATGGAGATCCATAAAATGAATAGCACATTTGACACCTTTTATGAGCTTTCTCTCAGGCTTTTCAAAATCCTATGCAGTCTTTTGTTTTTCAGCTACTGTGCCATTTCTGCTACCATCTAGTGACTGACATGGAGCCAGATAAGCAAAGCTGCATTGTACATGCAAGTATAGTGCTTGTTTAAAGGGTGTGGGATAGTTCCCAGCTGCTCTGATAACACTCTGATCTGTCAAATATCCTGGTGAGGGAGGGGAATCTCTCCTCTGGGAATGCTCCTCTTCTGATCTTCTGACTGCTGTGAAGAGCTGCAGGTCTTTGCTCTGTGTGCCATCCCTTTCCTTAATGACTCTGTCCCAAATGGGCGTTTCAGGCATTGAATCTTATTTATGCTGCTTACAGTTTGTTTAAAACAGTGAGTGAATCTTTTCAGAGCATTTAACAAACCCAATCTGGAGGAAGGTGGGCCATTCTGTTTGTATACAGGCCTTAGAACCATCCCCAGAGTAAACAGCATCCTCTTATTTTGATTTTGTTGTTGGTTTAGGCATAGGAAGCCGAGTGCTGAAAAGGAGGCACTGAGATACAGTGGTAGTTTCCCAAGCTATTAACCCTACCAACATACAGTTGTAAGTGCGGATGGGGGTTTGTATTGGCACCCAAACACGACCTGCTAAGTGGATGGCTTTTAGTTACTGCTATAGAAACGGATCGTGTCTGTGGCTTTTTATTTCTCAGACACCCTAAAGCACTGCCAAAACCCAGAGATGCTCGGCAGCAACTAGTGTTAGCTTCCAAAAAAATATGGCTTAATTTCTGACCATGAATATTCAGAGTTGAGAGCCTGTAACACTGTAATATGATAAACACTGCGGCTGGAGGCTGCAGCATCCACTTGCATAGAAACAGTTGATTATCAGCAAACATGATTTTGACAACCACTTTGAGGCAACGCTGCTCTATATCAAATATCAGCAGAATTAGCATGTGTTTTTGCATTAATTACTGCAGTGCACCGTGCTGTGTGACAGCCAGGGAATGCAGCAGGGAGGGCTGAGCTTTGCCAGTCACTTGCGATGTAGGATTCAGCTAATGCGCGTTTATTAGCTCTGAGGAGCAGCATTTAATGAGCTGCTAACCCCACGGTAGGCCTGCCTTCCAAGTGCTTAACAGGGCCTGGCAGATCACAAGTGATGTATGAGGGGGAAAGAGGACGTGGCCGTGGTCTCTGGTGTTCACTGAGTGGCAAAGGTGGGTGACCCTGTGGTAAACCCTTAGAAATGGAAATGAAATGCGTATTGCGCTGCCCTGCTCTTGGGCAATTACATGTACAACACGATTAATCGAAAGGAATGGGAGAGCAGTATAAACATGCCTTGTTTTCAAACACTGGGCTTTTTTTTTGAGCACTCTTTGAAAACTTTCTGAAGGTGCTGCACATTAACACAAGTGTGCCACCGTGGGTGTTGCTGGGGGAGGATGCACTTCTGTGACAGAGGGGTAATTGAAAAATAATAAATCAAGTACCTTGGGCTGTTATTGAATGTAACTGGGGGAAAGAATATCCTTGATAGTATGTTCTTCCTCATCAGTATGGTCTAAAACTGCTTAATAGTGTCGCTGCAAAGCATAAATTTCAAGAATACGTGGTACAACATTCAGGTTAAACTGCTCCTTTCTCAGTGCTGCCATTACTTTGATTTATTTGGCAGCGTGGCTGCAGGCATTGTCTGGCAAACGTGTTTCTCCGCTCTCTAAATTGATCATTGTATTGGTTTATTATTTTAATCAGGCCTTAAAGCTGCACTGAAAAATGAAACAGAGCCCATTGCACAGGCACAGGCAGCCATATCTTTTCTCTCTGGTTTCTTCAGGTGAATTTGTTAAACAATCTCTGTTGCACTGATTGAGGAAACAATTTCCTACCGTAACACAAGGGGAAAGGTAATAGAAAAAAAATGTCAGCAGATGCTGCTCATTTGTAGTTATTTGGCTAAAAATAGGTTTTATAAAACTTTGGTGAACTTGAAAATCACCTGAGCACACTGCTGTGCAGATTCAGGGCTCAATATGCTGCATGTATGCTCATAGCCACTTGAGAGTCCAGTCCCAATTCACCTCACCTGCAGCAAGTGCATTGCAGGGGCTTGTGCTCAGCTGTGCCAGGCCTGAGGCTTCTAAGGCTTGGCTGCTGCTGTGGGCACGCACACCCAGTTTCTCTGCAGCCTTTAGCAAGGTGCATCTCTGCACTGAGCTTGTGTTTAGTCAGTAGAGCAAAGCTAGCCTGTGCTAAGTTTTGCTGTCAGGCTGCCAGGACACAGCCTGTGCACATACTGGCCACCTTTCTGTAGGGGAAGTATTTAATGACAGTGACATGTTTCTTGTAAACTCATACGGGCAGTGAAGGTATTATACGTGGTGGGAGGGCGTTGATTCCTGCAAACAGTTTTCCCAAAAATACGCGTTCCTCAGTTCCCACTGCAGTGTGAAGGTAGGGTAAGTATGGCTGTATCAGAGGGATTACAGAGTTGCAAACGGCTCAAAGCTAGTGCAGTCCAATGGCCAGGCCAGCCTATTTTACTGCTGGTATCTCGGAGTAGAGACTTATCTTCCAAAGAGGGACAAACAGAACATCCCTGTGCAAGCAGCCAGCTCAGGTTACTGCCATGGGAGTTATTTCCTGCGTGTCACCAGTGCTATTGCTGAGCACCACGCTCCGTCCCAGAATAGCACTGAAGTTGCATGGGAGAAATGAAGAAGCCCCTTGCTTGCGCTGCAGTGTCAGACACCTGTAGCACTGTCTGCTGATAGCAGAAACGTGCCTTTCCTTTTTGTCTTCTGCCCTGAAGTACCGGCTCCTGGAGTGAGATGCAGGAGGAAGGCAGGGCAGTGCCTAGCTTGTATTCCAGTGTAGGAAATGGGTAGTAGCCAAACTTCACCCCAGTGCTTCAGTATGGTCACTGATCGTAGAGTCCACGCTCGCAAAGAGGAGCTTCTGTTAAATTTGCTTTCAGAACATACAAAGCAGGCTGCTCACATGCTTCTGGCCAAGTGCTACAGATATGTTAGAAAAGGAGACCGTGGAGTATTGAGACATTTTGTAATCAGAGGTACGAGTTTCTTCTGATGCTGTCTATGTGACCATGAGCGTTTCGATGCCTAGTTTAATCAAGCTGCTTCCTGTTGAATTCATTCATGTGTGCAAAGGCCTTCCTTGCTTTCATCTGTTCTTGCTCTCTTGCATCTATTATGGAGATCATTCTGGTCTCCCCCCAGCAGGCCTGGGCTGCACCAGTGCTGCTCTGTGTTCGTGGCAGGGCTGTGGGATCTGCAGCAGTGACACAGAGATAAATTCAGTGCAAAGGGAAATCAATTGACTCTTTCCATTGACTTTGGATGAGACCTTTCATCATTAGCCTATTACGTTTTGAGTTTCATAAATTGTTTTACATTTCCCCTGAGAAAAGAATGATTCAAAAGAAGGAAGAAGAATGTCCTTATACAGCATCACATCCTTCAGTGATTTGCTCTCTGAAAATCGTATGTGAACCGAGAAGGATGGAGATTTTCCAAAGGAGAGGTTTGTGTGTATGTGCCTGCGCACACTTGGAGTGTTTTTTGTTGTGGAAAATGCTTCAATTAAAAAAAATTACATATGTGTTAGAAGCATACTTAAGATTCAGGTGTGCTATTTTCCTTTTTCTATTTATATTCTTCCTGAAAGGCACAGAGACGTGAAATGTGAAGGCTGTAGTTAAAAACAAAGTAGTATCCAGAGAAGATGTGTGCTGAATTTCCCGAAGCTCGACTGCCTGTGTCCCAGTGTTTTTTGTGCACGCGCTGCAGTGCTGCGCCTCCTGCAGTATTGGGCAGCACCGAGCTTTTAAACTCGTGGTTCATGAAGGCCTTCCAACTTTTTATCACAGGAAGGGAAGCATTTAATTCAGACTTCCTGGGAAGGTATTTTAAATAGTCTTTCAGCGTGCACTCACATTATATTTAATGTGAAGAGCAGAGAAGGCTGTGTGCTGGCTTCAGATGCAGGCTCACGTTGCTTACCCAGCAAGCTGAGAGATTGGGTTTAACTGTTTGGCCAAGCAGCAGCATGTGGGTCTGGCAGGAATTCGGGGAGCGTGGGGCTGGGCAATGCTTCCTTTTGGTTCCCAACCCCGCGGATGTGGTTGCGTGTGTGAGCACACACTGTGCACAGCCCACCGTGCATGTGAGCCTGGTAATTGACACCGAGCTCGGAAGTAGGGCTGTGCAGCACTGTGTCACTTAGAGAAGCCTTTAAATTCTTGGGCGTAGAGTTGTGTAAGACTGTACAATTGCTTTAATTCCAATAGGAGAGGGGCTTATGTAGCAGATGAAAGTGACCGTGCTGTGCTTTGATGGTATTCCTTTCCTGCTGTAAGTGGTGCCAGCACGGTGTGCACAGCCCTTGGTCAGGGTGCTGCCTTTGCTTGTGTATCCAGATGAGTGCAAGGCACAGTGGGCTCCAAACACAAGGAGCTTCTCCTGCGTTCTCTTACATTTACAGGCACATTAAGTGTGAATGGCAGAGCACTGCAACAAGCGTAGCTGCAGCCTTGTAATGAGCTGGGGATGTGATTGTTGGCTTTGGTGCTGGGACTGTCATTTGGGCACAGGCTCATGATTAGGTGGGGTGAGAATCTCCTGCAGGAATCTCACACAAAGATGTTTCTGAGCCATTTATTCCTCTGTCAGATCTGCTAAATAATTGCCTTTTTGATCTAGGAGTAGCGCTTAGAATTTGCTGCTGGCTAGGGAAAGGTTAACCCTTCCTCTGGGGCTATTTTTAAATGTGATAACAACTGTCCTTGCTGTTTGTAATCTGTTCAGAAATAGATACCTCTTAACAAGAGCGCTGAGCAAAGAGAAGGACCTTTTTCAGGAATTCCCACTCTTGAGCTTGGCACTTGCTCTCAGCCAAGGACACTTGTGGCTGCTGTGCTCGGGCTGGTGACCCTGGCCCTGCCAGAGCTGCAGACACAGAGCAGCACCTAATGGAGCATGGGCTGACCGCAGGCACAGAGCTGTGTGCGCACAAACCTGGCGCTGCACTGAAGTCAGGGGACACTGCTCCCCGGGCCAGGGGGAGTGAGGCTGTATTTCTTCATCTGCGTGGACTCCTCTGCGTGCATCTTGCAGGCTGAATTTGTGTCTGCATGCTGTCGCTGGTGACACGGTAAGCTCAGACACTTATCAGACCATCCGAGTGCAAACAGCAATTCTGTACTTTGTTGACAGGTCCTGTATAGTTCAAACCAGCCAAGCCACATGCATCGTGTGAGGGAGGGGAAAATGTCTCCACAACTGTAACACCTCCCCAGCTTTCAGACCTATTTCAGAGGCGTTCATCCTAGTCAGTTACTGTCTTCCACTGTTCCAAAAGCAGTTTTGGAAAGGAGCTGTGCAACCAAGGTGCTGCCTAGAGATCAGCTTGTATTCATTTTCCTTGCATGAGTTCATTTTGTAGTGCTTTTCTTTCCACTTCACAGGCTGGAAAGCCCCGTTGTACTTTCTGAGAATAGGATCAGCATAGGTTAAGGTAGTCCTAGTCACCTGTTTCCTCTCTCCCTGCTGGTTTGCAGGGACAGAATTTCAGCCGTGCCCTTTGCACAGTTCAAACCATGGTGTTCACAGATGCTGTGTGAAGGTAAGGGACCCTTTTGGGGACCCAGGTGCGATATAAACTCAGAAGCTCTCTGTCTGCTAAGTCCATTATGCATTTTGCTTTATTTGTGCAGGATTGAGTCTTTAAGATGTTGTTTTCCTCAAACATAGTAAGCTGGCAAGTTTGCTTTTTAAAATGGAATAGAAAGCAACTCGGTAAATACAAGGCTGTCAGTTTCCACAGCCACAACTAGTATGCAGGCAAGGAGTAGTACTTTTAGTAGGAATTGAAAATGTGTTTTTCTCTGCCTGGGACTGAAGATTATAGTTGGCTGTGATTTCTTCTGATTTCTGCGTCTGATCGTTCTGAGCTGTGAAGGGAACAGTTTGTTCTCAGCCAGCTCTGATATATGAGAAACCTGAGATCTGGGTGCAGAATATCTCTGACAGCTTCATGTGCAACGCCAAAGTCACAAGAGCTTGAGAGCAGCTCAGCAGATGCAGCTGGACCTGCATTACGTGGATTGTGGTCCATGGCTGGCATAGCTGCCCTGCATTGGGCAGGGAGTCAGAGATGTCACTTAGCAAAAATTGATTTTGGTCTTCTTAAGAAGCAGGTATACAATAGAAAATGGACAGTGAGTTTTTGGCAATTTTTTTTTTAATTTTGTACGTCAGCGTTCATCTCAGAGTTTCTTAACGTGCCTAGAAACAAATGGCAAGTGACTTTCCAATTAACTGGACTTCAAAATAAAGTACTTTCTTAGCTAATAAGACATCTATAACTTAATATACCTCTGCATCAGAACAGTGTTTAAGACGCGGTCTTAGTTTCACTCTTCTGTTGAGATTTAAATCCCTACTCAACAGGTCTGTAATGATGATACAAGTCAGTGGCAGTGTGATGAAAAAGTAAAGCGAAAGAGAAATGGAGAGCAAGTAGTTACAGTTCCAATCCCATTAGTAGATAGCTATAAAGTGGATATAATCTACTTTTTTCACATTTAGTGTTTTATAATTTACTTTAAAAAAAAGAAATGGTTTGGGGTGAGGGAAAAGGAGGAGAGTGTCAGTATAGCAAACGAGACACAATTTTACCACCCCTTCTTGTCACTGTAACGTATTATTTCCCCGTTCAGGGTACATGTCTGTGCCTGGAGAACAGTGTGGAGAGGTGAGACTGAGCTGAAGCTTGAGAAGCCCTTGCTCCATCCTGCCCTGCATCTGTGGAAAGGGATGGGTGGTTTTTCTGTCTTGCTTTTCTGCACTTTCCCCCACTGCTTATAGCTGCACATACAGCAGAGGAAAAGGACGTGTGCAGGGGGTTCACAGGGTTTTCCTGCCATGCACATCAGCAGGTTTAGCCAATTTGCTGTTGAGGGAGTCGTGTGAGTTCAAAAAGGTGTGGTTGGTTGCCAGAATTGAGGCAGAAACAACATTCGTATTTGTACTGGCTGGAGAAACTGCTTCCAAATAACTTGGGGTAAATTGCTTTTGACAACCATACGTAATTCAATTTCCATTTGTAATGACGAGTAGACACTGGAGGTGATCTGTTATCCCTCAGCTGGGATAGATGAAGTATTGATTCCTTGGCTAAGGAAACGTCCTCATTCTGGAGTGCTGCAGGCTCATTCAGTGGCTGTCTGGTGGACGGACCAAGTGTTGTTCCCAATGGAAGATGCGATACATCCAGTTTACACATGGAAGTTTTAGCCAAGTGTGAGGATTGCTTGATGTGAAAAATTGGCACCCCAAAGCTGCCGGCTGTTAGAGGGAGTTGGGTTGCATGTTCTACCCTGGCTGCAGCCAGAGGGCTGGAAAGGAGGGGAGAAGTTGAGATGAAGAAATTACTGCTGTTAGGTCAATATGCTGCACTATTAGTTTTTAATTAGGCCATGACGGTGAGTCTCTGCCTGTGTTGCACTTATCATATATTCTAAGATCATCCAGAATATGCTAATGCAAGACTTTTAGTATCCTTTTAGTGATACATTTAGCATATTAAAAGCATATTTTGAGCATTAGCAAGTCATACGGTACTGATGGTTCATTCCCAGTCAGACCTGGAGTTTACTTAGGCCATGGTGTGCTCTGTGTCCTGTATATTATTGCTGTGCATATTTTTTAAATTGAAAGCAGGTCACTGTTTTCCTTACTAATTAAGATCAGAAGCTTATTTCACTACGTCCATCTACTTTAATGTGCTACTCAGTAAAATCACCGTTCTTAGCTGATTTATTCAGAACACACGAATGCTTCTTACATGCTCTGAGGTCTTTTTCATCAAGGCAGTAACAAAGTAGTTAAAATCCAGTGCATTTATCACTGAACCATTGTTAATGATGGTTCAGACTTCATAGAAATCAAGGCCAGGGGGAATGGTCCCTGGACACTGTTTGTGGAGCCAACCATTCAGAGTTACAGCAGGCTGGGAAACGCCTTTCGTTCTTTTTCCTTAGCTAAAGGCAGGCAGAAGTTTCCCCTCCTTGCTGAGCGAGTGGCGTAGAATCATAGAATTACCAAATGGTTTGAGTTGGAGGGACCGTGAGAGGCCATCTGGTCCAACTCCCCTGCAGTGAGCAGGGACAGCTACAGCTCCATCAGGTGCTCGGAGTCTGATGAAGCATTCCCTTAGGGCTCTGTGATTCTATGATCCATTGCACAGTGTTACCGTGTTTCCCAACACACCTGCTTCTGGAAGTGTACCTATCCTGGAGGGAGCTGCAGGAGCTGCTTTGAGAAAAATAGACCAAGAACAGGCACAAGCTTTTGTTGTTTGCCCACTTCAGACAAAATAAGCAAGTGGTGAATTTAGTTTTCTCTGTTTTTCCAGTGGAGTTAGGAAATCAATGGGAAGAGGTGCAGGAAAAGAGATTTCTCCTGTTAGAGAAATAACTGGCAACCCATGCCACCCTGTTGTGGTGCTTGCTGCACGATGATGACAGTCACTGAGCCCCGAGCACTTCTGCTTTTAGCATCCATACTGTTGCTCTTCAGCTCTTTCGCTCTGTGGGTCCCGAATGATCAGCTGCTGTTTCTTCTCTGTTGGAGATGCTTCCGGCCTTTCTCTTTGAGAATGTGTTGAACCTGCTTCCTTCCCTCCCTGCTCCTCAGTGCGTGTGAGATATTGTGCTGCAGGGTTGCTCACACACCTTGGCTCCTTTGCTCCTGTGAAGGAGTGTTTCAAGAGCCAGCTCAGGGCGGGACACTGACAACTCCAGGCATTTTAGAGAATTAAGTGATTTCAAAATTAACATAGCAATCTGCATAAATTACTGCGTAATCGCTCCAATGTTTTTTCAGGCTCTCTGAGGTAATGTTTTTAAGGCATGTTACATAGTAAAAGTGGGATGAAACAAATTAACATTCAAGTAGGATTTTCTGAACAGATCAGCGTCGGTGTCAGGCTGGCAGGATTTCGCTTCACTGAAGTCACTGTTGAAAATCTCAGTGCATTCCCACTATAAACCCCACCTGTGTAGCAAGGGGCTGCTCAGCTCTTGCAGGACTCACCTTCCAGCCTCACATCCACGTGGCAGGTGGTCACTCAATATCCTTTTCAGTCAGATGGAAGAACGGCTGGCATCCTAAAGGACAAAGCTAAAGTAAGTGCATTCCATGATGTTTTGCTCTCTTGACTCCAAAAGAAACCTGTATTTCTCCCACTAGTGTAGATACAAGCACCTGCTCAGTGACTGCAATGGAGAAAAGAAAGGGACTTCTTGCTGTGTTTGTACTTTTCGGGCATGGCAGTTCCTGTGAGAACATATTAGAGGCTGCAGGAGCGTGAGGTTTTTTTTTCTTTGTCTTGACCCCTCAGCTCCTTTGTATCATAACGAGTCCTGCTCAGCAATCATCTTGCTTTGCAATCATGGTCATACGATCAGTCCCTTAAATAACATCCTGTAGACTATAGCAGCAGTATTAGAAAAATAATTATTGTATCTTTGGCTTCTTATGGCAGTGACATAGCTGGAAATGGAGGATTTACTTGCTGGTCCCAGTGAGTCTTGCAGGGTATGAACTAGAGACTAGCAGTGATTTTGCCTCTAGGACCAGGCCTGTCGATCCTGTGATGTTTACGGATTTGATTTCAAATGCTGGAAGACTTGAAGCACCACAGGACCCCATGATTTTCAAGGATCATCATGTTTTGAAGCCTGAAAAGAGTGTTTGATTATGTAGTTAGATCTCTTGAATGAGCAGTCCAGAAAATGTCTTCAGATCAGTATGGACTGGAAATTACCTGATTTTCACTTGTGTCCAGGATATTTGGCTGCTAGACTGAAGGGCTTTTTTCAGTTTTTTTTAATTTTTTATTTTTTTACCAGATGTCTGTTCCTCATGTTGTATGTGAAGATTGTGAGAAAGTCAGTGCTTATGTCTAGTTCAGAAAAGTAGATGGAGCTTCAGAAGCTTTCAAATCATAATGGCTCACTTCTGAACCCTATTCCATCTATCTGTATTTTGATTTGGTCATCAAAAATGGGTACAGAGCTCCAAGGTCCCACTGGGGCCGAGCAGCACACCTACTCATTAGCTGCTATGGTCAGAGATCTCAGTGGAGAACTTGCCTTTAGCTCCTGTGAGGACTTGGTCACACTGGGAGCCTGGCTTCCTGCAGCCACCTTTGTGCATGGAGCCCTGCTTCCCCTTGCTTTGACACCTCTGCAGTTATTCATTGAGCAGTGTGACAGTTCTCAAGTGTGCTAAACTGGTGGTTGTCCAGAGGCTCAGCACTGTGCAGCCATGTGGTCACTGTGCTCTTTTGGGTTGAGCACAAATTTAACAAAACATTGTCAGAAGATGAAAGAATTACTTGGTGGTGTATCTCTTTGTGCTTTCTTGGTGCCATTTCTTTAATTTTTTTACTCTCTTCTTTATTATTCCTTTTTTTTCTAACTCAATTAATGCATTTTGAGAGATGCGAAAAAAGCTCCTGTATGCAAATTTGTTTTGGTACCAATTTTGCTTTGCATCAGAAGAGTTATTGAAGATAATCAAAGTCGTGCTAAGCACTAGAGAAGATTACAACAATTATTTCTTTATTTCATCTGTCAGTCTCTTGTTGTTTGGTGTCCCAGCTGCCTCTATTTAAATCGGTACAATTTCAGACTGGTTCACCATTCTGTCACTGAAGTTTCAGCTTCTTTAGTGTACCATCAAAGAATCAGTTATTGACTTTCTTTCCATCTTGGCAGAAGAAGTGCTTACCTTTCAGCTTTCTCTGTGTATAACAAATGTACTTCATTTTTCCTTTGCTAAGCTTAAATAGAATACCTCTTGCTAGGGACAGCTGTGTGCTAAATTTGTTCCAGACTGGAACAGGGAACACTTCCAACAGGAGAGAAAGCGTAAGAGAAATCCGTATGTGTGTATGTACTTCCCTTTTCCTTTCCTTTCTTCTTTTGTTTTTCTGTCCCCTTTTCCTCCCTTTTCCTGTTTGTTTTGAGAAGCAGAATTAAGGCAGGCATGAACTAATCTCAGTTGTGTTTACTTCTGATTCAGTAGAACTTTCTATAAAACCCAATTCTTTCACTCCCAGGTGCGTGCACGCAGAACATGTATTGCTTATGTATACCTAAAACCAGCCCTGTTTATGTTTAGAAGGAATTGGAGTAGAAGTATGAAACACATTTTTCTTGCGTATTTTCTCACAAAAGGAGTAAACATAAGTGTCATAGAATCACGAAGCTTGGAAAAGACCTCCAAGACCAACCAGTCCAACTGTCCACCTACCACCGCATTTCCCCACTAAACCACGTACCTTAGTGCAACATGTAAATGGTTCTTGAACACCTCAGGATTGGTGGCTCAGCCACCTCCATCAGCAGCCCATTCTGGTGCCTGATCACTCTTTCAGAGAAGCAGTTTTTTTTAACATCTAACCTGAACCTCTGCTGCAACTTGAGTTCATTCCCTCTTGTCCTTGCTGCAAGAGAAGAGGCTGACTCCCACCTCACCACAACCTCCATTCAGATAGTTGCAAAGAGCTGTGAGGTCCCCCTTGAGCCTCCTTTTCTCAACAATTCCTGCTCCCTTAGCTGCTCCCCATAAGACTTGTGCTCCAGACTATCACAGCTTCGTTGCCCTTCTCTGGACACGCTCCAGGGCCTCCATGTCTTTCTTGTAGTGAAGGGCCCAACACTGAACACAGCACTCGAGGTGCGGCCTCACCAGAGCTGAGTACAGGAGGGACAATCTGTACTTTGATTATTCATCTTTGTTGGAGCTCAAAAAGCAAAATGTGAAAATGCTCATAGAAGAGCCATAGAAATAATACAAAGTAAGTAATTTGTGTGAGATAAGGTTTTATTTATTGTGGAAGATGGGAGCAGTGCTGGGGAGGAAACCTGGGAAAATCTTCTGAAGTAAATGGGAACCTATGGAAGTGTTTTCGGATGTTCTGGATTTGAACTTTATGAAGAACTGGCTGTCATGAAGATGGTTCTTACATTCTGTAGTCTAAAGGAGCAGATTCAATAGGCAGGATTCAGTAGGCATGCAGTAGCATGTGGCACTACCACTTCTTGTTTATGTTTTTAAAAAGGCAGTAATTACCCTTTTCATTTGTGCTGTAGTGCTTAGTGGAGCTATTGCTCGTTATCTGGTCAGTTGCCATGTCATTTCTGTCAGGAGACCTCAGAAATGTTGCTTGCTGTGTTGCGGTCAAGTTGTTTATAAATCTGATACCAGCTACCGGCAGAATTTATATTCTAATCTTAGGAGAAACAGGATTTAGGTCATGGATCAAGTTCATCTTTGTCCCTGAAAGAACTGCTGCTCGGAGCTGCACTGAGCTGACAGGGACGTTTGTGGATGGGAGGTGTGGCAACACTGTCAGCATTTGGGGCCAGGGAAGTTTTGCTCAGGTCCTCCAGCGAACCCCCATTGATTTACATGGGCATTCCCATTCTTCTTCTAAACAAAACAGGGGAAGTGGGAGAAAGCTGAAAAAGTACTTAAAATGACAAGACGTCATCACTATCAAAGCTTCAGTTTATATTATTCTTTAAATTAAAACCAGTGCTTGAGAAGGTTTAACACCAAGGTGATTAAAGTTGTTTTGTAGTTTGGTCACTCTGCCTGCTATCTTGCTGATACGGGTGGTATTTTATTAATGATCTCTCAAGGGAAAACTACTGTAGCTGGGAAATTAATGAAATATTAATAACAACCAAAGCGATGCACATGGTTTTGCTTTGGAAAAACCTGACCTGAATTGGTTCTTCACTTACAGTGCTCTGCAAGAAGAGAAGTCAGGGCAGAGCCCATGTGCCCCACAGCACCAGAAGCGTGCCACACACAGGGCCCCAGGGAGGAACTGCTTGGGCTTAGTGAGTACGAATCCATGGGTAACTCAGGGTCAGCTGTGGGCAGTGGAGCACGATGTGCAAACCTGCTGAGCCGAAAATGGACCTGAAAGAGCATGCCCAGCAAGAATAAACCTACGTGAACAAAATCTCCATGGAGGTCTGGGGAAAAAGAGAATAGGGAGAGAACTGTAGATGGGATTTGAAGAGCCACAACTGCCAGAGAATTCCATTTTGGTCCTGAGAGAACACAGGTCCACAAGTTCAGAAACTTCTTGAAGTGCGTCGCTTAGTTTTTAGAGAGTTCTTGCTGGGAACTCAAGCAATCGTACAATCAGGCAAATGTTCATTTATTGTTCTGTTCCCCTTGCTTTTACATTTTTGGGCTCTTCCTTCTTTGTCTGCTTTTTTAGTATTTTCCACCTTTTGAAAGTTCGTGGAAACTGTTATGCATAAAAGTATTATAGCTGAGGATGCTCTAGGCTGCAGGTACAGCATGGGATCAGTTGCAGCTGTAGGATTGAGAAGGTGCAAAGGTAGTTTTCGCAGTGCCTGGATGTGGTCAGCCACTGCAGAGGCTCTGCCCCTCAATGCTGTGCAGGTGAACAGTTGCTGTTCCACAAGACGTGCCAAAGCTCGCTCTCCTAGGCCTGTTTATCACAGTGCTTCTTTGACCTTGGACTCACTTCAGGTGAAAACAATGTCTCAGAGTTCATTTGCCTTGGTCAAGATAAATGCACTCAAGTTTCCTGGAGACTTCAGTAGGCTTGAGACAATCATGTAATACAGTAACAGTTCCAATAGCCCAAAAGGGGTTCATGAAACCTCTCAGTTAATTTTTTTCTAAGCCTCTGGCAAAGCAGGAATGTTTCCGAGTCATTCAGCCTTATTAGCTCTGTGAGCTCCACGTATGTAAAACACAAGCTGTTTAAAAATAACTGCATTCAGAGAGTGGCCCAGATTTTTGAAGAATAACGCGTCATTTCCAATTCCTCTGAACCCTTCTCCTCTTTTACTGAGGATGCAGCATTTTCTTAGTTTAGAAGCTTTTTGATCATTTACAAAATTAACATTGCAGAGGTTCTGAAGAGATGTATTCATCAAGGAAACCAATTCAGATAACAAAAAGGTGCGATTGTTAGCTGTCATTGCCTTTGCAGGGAAAAATAGACCCTGCAAGCTGATCAGCCCTCTCTAGCTGCTGACTCTCAGACACTGCTTCCCACCCTGTTCTCCCTGCCCTCCCCTTCCCAGCAGCTATGTGAATATACCACCACAAAGATGCCCTTTTACCATATGGTGTTATGCAACAGGACAGGTGACAGTGGTTGTTAGAGAGCCACCTTGGGTTCTCTCGTGGCAGAATGGGGCTTCTTGCTGGCCGTACTCGTGTGGACAGCAGCCTGGGGAAAGGAGAGGTCAGGCAGGGAATGAATACGAATGCTGTGGAGAGTTTTCCCGTGCTGATCTGTATGTATAGGAAGAATATGAAATGAGTTGTTTCTCGGAAGATCGGGGCTCAGGCTTTATTTCTGACTAAGGTAGGATATCCCTACTGTAGTCACGTTGTTTCTCCATTAGGTAAAATGATGGTACTTTTCGTTTGCTTTTCTTTTCCTTGTGTCCACTAAAGTTTGGGGACAAAGTTTGTCTTTGCTTCAGGGTTCTTACAGTGGCTGAAGCCTTACGTGGCCGTGAAACCAGCAATAACCACAAGGGTGAGTTGTTGAGTTTTACCCAATTAGGAATATGAAGTCACAAAGGGTGTTTTAACAACAAGTACACGTGTGCAGGTCTTAGGACATGCACCCATCAGAACAGTCAGTGATCGAAGCTGCTGCAATGCAAGTCAGTGCCAATACTGCCTCTTATGTATCTTACACCCAAGTGCACACATCAGTGTTATTGACTGCTGATGTGGAAGTGTTCTTTCAAACTAGGCATTCATAATTAAACTGAGATCAAATAGCCAGCCTTTACACCAGTGCTAATGATGTGGAATATCTTCCTTCTCTTGTATTATTTTTTCATGTTTGTGTGTGTGTGCGTGTGTATTTTTGCAGCAAGCTGGAAATGATATTTTTAGTCAAGAGGACTAATTAATAATTCATTCATGAATAATGATGAAAGTAGCTGATTAAAATGTATGTCTAGCTTCAAAAGGAATAATCTTTAGAAGTTATAAGTGTTTATAAAGTCCATCTCACCCCTTTTCCTCCCTCCCTTTTCTCTTTCCAGCCTCTGTGCAACAGCTGTTGTTATTGCCATTCAGAGGTATCAGGTAGTGCTGTTTGGGAGTGTGATGCACGGTGATGAAGGAGGTGGGCAGCCCCCACTGGCTGAGCTTGGCCAGTGACAGTGTAGCACTCAGCAGTGGCTCTAAATGGACGCACACCCAGAGCTCCCTCAACAAAAGGGATGAGCTGGAGGCTTCCTAAAGATGGCAGAGCTGTCCTACTCATGAGGTCAGGTACCCTGGCACAACCCTGGGAGAAAAACTAAAGAGAAGAGGGATCCAAGTCTTCTGCAAATGGAGTGCGTGTAAAAGCACCTGCAGGGCAGATTTGTCATGGTACTCTTTCTCAAAAATCATTAGCTTGTCATGACAAAGTGGAAAAGGTCATAAAACGACAGTAAAAACGAGTTAAATTGTGAGCCTGCAGGATCAGCTTGTTTAAAATAAATGGCACTTTTCAGGGGTCAGCTCTTACCATCTCCAGTGCTGTGTGACCATCGCCCTTTTCCTTTAAGCTTAGCTCTTTGCCAGGCCCCAACATTTCTGCAGTATTTTGTAGTTGACGTGTTAAGCAACGCTCAGTATTACCCTTTCCCCTTTAGGTGATTATTTTTTTTTCATCCTGATGATGTTGCAGTGACAGTACATGAAATTAGAGTCAATTCCACAGATCCGGTCCTTTCTGCTGCCCTCAGCTTATAGGCTCTGCTTGGAATTGAGGCAGAAACATTTCCTACGTTTTTTTAGGCTAAAGAGCACTTGCTTGTTAGATTGCTTAATCCTCTTCCATTGTATCATGTCTTTGTGAACTGGAAGTCCTTATTTTTGTTGGGGTGTATGTGCTTATTAGCCATTGCGAAGCTAAGTCGCATTACATGCACAGTTGGCAATGTTCAACTCCTAATAAGTCATCTGTGTTTGCATTGTGAACTAAATGGCCTGAAAAACGGTGGGTTAAAGTGGAAGGGAAGTGGGGACGGGGAACAATAGAAAGAAGAGATTCAGGAGCGCATTTAGAACTGAAAAAATCTTAATTTTCCAGCCCATCTGAAACTGGAAAGGCATTGAATGTGTAGGACTAGGTGTTCATCCAGTGTAAATCGACATGGTTCGCTGATCATAGGGGAGCTATGCAAGTGTGTATGTGCTGAGGATGCAGCGAAGGAAGGAAGGATGAGAGAGCTGATCATCAGCTGGGCTAGGTTCTCCCAGGTCAGCAATGAGCAGCTCAGTCTCTGTGCTGGTGCCTGTGTCTTAGGGCCTGTACAGCCTGACATTCCTGCTAGCTCATTTTGTGGGCTGGCTGCTGACGTGGGTCACAAGTTACTGTTGCTCTTGTTTATTAATTGGCATTTATTTTACATATTAAAAAAATGCTACTGGTGAGAGAGCAGCAAGCAGGTGGTGTGGTACAATGGCGGAGTTGTTAACAAACTCCCGAGCCCACAAACATTTAGATGCACAAAATCTGCTAGCCTCTTGTGAAAACAAACATGTTTCTCTCTTCTTTTGCTAGCATGTGCCCCAGAGGTGAAGCTGCAGGATGTAATCTTGCATGCAGCAGTTCCACATCCCTTGAAATTCAATTGCAATACTCCCCATCACTGCTGAAGGATCAAATGCTACTGCAGCGTTCCTGCATTTAGATCCTCTGGTACATGACATTTCTCACGTGCTTTGTGCTGCGTGAGTGATTTGAAAGGGTGGCTGGTATTTGAAAATGCTCTGTGGTCCCAGAGAGTGTGGAATATTAAAAAAGCTTGTGGAAGATCTTGGAAACCATTTTTTGCTGACCTGTGGAGTTTTGGTAGTTAACATAAAGCAGTTTTCTTTGAACGAGTTGCCAGTTCCTCAGGGTGCTGCCATTCACAGGTGGCTGGTCCTCACAGCACAGAGACAAGGGCAAGCCTTTGTCTTTAAACAGAGGTGACAGGATCCAAAAACTGATTTAGAGTGATTTCACTGTTGTGATTCTGGACCTTCAAGTTCTGGAACAAACCCTCACCTGTTGGAAACAGCACTTCAGTAGATGCAGTAGACTAATGTTTGACATCCATGTGAAGTTACTTTTTCTCCTCCTACCTTAATCATTTTCATTCTTTCCTTTCAGTTTCTAGGCCTGGCTTCAATCCTCAGCAGCCTCCTGCCCCTTCCTTTCTCCTGAAGCTCTCTTAGTTCTCTTAGCTGTTTTTCTGGAAGCACAGGAATGCAGTGGTTTCTAGCACAGGTTTGCTTTGCCTTTAGCACCTCCTGCCCTGTCAGGTAGGCACGTTAGCTTTCATTTTCATCTCTTTTCTTGGTGTCCCCAGCAAAATAGTCTTGGTTGCTGTAATAGTCCAGTGCTAAGGTGCAGTTTTAATACCTGTCAGTCCATCTGCTTTCTTAGTTAAACCTGTAGACTGCAATATATTGTGTTTTCTCTTACCATGAGAAATAAAGCTTTTGGGGCCATACTGAAAAAAAGCTACTGTCTTACGGTGTTTAAAGCAAAACTGAAGCATTTTATATATCAAACTAGCTTTTGCATTTCTCCTTCAATCATACTGTCAGATTTTTCTGCCATTACCTTGGATCAGTTTTCCCACCCTTCTCAACATTGCAGCTTTTTGATTTCCCAGCTTTGCTTCTATTGAAGCTCATATGACTACCAAATGTCCTTTCTGTTCAGTGGTGATCCTTAGGCAGCTATAATCTGGGAAATACTGCTATTCCTTGGCAATAGTTCAGTTGTTAATTTTCAATAGTGACTCGTCATGCCAAGTTTATAGCATCCCAAACAACCACAGCTTTAGTGGGTCCAAAGCACCAGAGGTTTCTTTTGAGAAAATAAAAATTTATGGTATTTACTGTCAATAAACTTTAATTGTATCAGCAAGGGGGCAGAAAAGCAGAAAATTGCCGACTAAGACTGTGAGAAGCTTACAGAAGAGAAAGGCTGGTTAATTATTTATCTGAGAAGGGTAGGATGATGTGGAATCCACAGATAACAATAATCGGGGTGACTCATTCTATGTTTGCTTTTTTAATGCTTATAAGGGGCTTTGTTTTTTTTTTAATGGGAAATTTAACACAAATAAATCGCTTGCCTTAATTTAATGTAAAAGAAAACCAGAAACAATGAGCTTGGCACTTTCTCTCGAGGAGGACACCGGGTTAATTCCTCCACTCGAGGGTTTGTGGGCTACGTTCTGAGCTCACTTGGGTCACAAGGATGTCGGAGCATCACAAGGAGACCTGTGCCTGATTGCTCTGAAGCTGTCAGCAAATTACCAGGTGGTAATTTGGGTAACTGAAGAAAAGAGTGTGATGTTTGTCGGGCCAGGGAGAAGCTGGGAAGAGATACGATGCTTTTGTCTGTGATGAATTCCCCATCCTTTGCTTCTTACTATCACGTGAGGCCTCTTCTGAGAAGACTGTGACATACAGCAACAGTTGGTGGCTCCACGTTTGCAGGAATGGGAATCCAAACTGCTTTTTGACAAATCCTTAGGAAGGCTGCCAGAAGCCTTCTGGCATATGCTAGCAACCAGCTTATGGTTCTGCACAAATATACAGACTCTGGCAGAGGTTAAACATACCACGTTGTCAACTGTATTCTGTTTTATCATATAACAAGAGATGTTGTGATGATTTAGTAGTTTGCTTAAGAGCAGTTTGAAAACACTACAAACTTGACAGATGGCAAAAAGATAGCTTAGGAATGTTGTATTATTCCTACTGTGTTGTGATTTTTCGCACCTTTACTCATTCCATATTGAAAACACAAGGAGCTGACTAACACTTGTGGTTTTTTTTGTAGTGGATTTATCAAATACAGAGCTTTTCATGTAGGGGGTTCTTACCTTCATTTCCATGCTAGAAATCACAATGTTGTTTTTCCAAAACAGTTCAGAAAAGAGTCTCAGGCTCTTCCTGGGACTCCTCATCTACAAGTGCTGCTCTTTGTATCAGAGGCAGAAAAGGAGAGCAGAGAACCCAGACCCCAGCAGTCACCATTTTCAAGCAAACTCTGATTCTTTATCCTCTCAGTCGCAGATTAAAAAAAGAAAGAACAGCACCGGAAAGACAAAATTCCTTCAGTGAAATGTCTGCAACCCGCAGTGTGTGTGTAGCGGTGGGGGAAGGGATGTTTAAGAGCAACTGTCAGAAAAATGGCATTTGCTCTTCTTTTGCTCCCTGTACACTGGGTGGATGGTAACACCCCTTGCAGCATGTTGCTGTACCTCT
Organism: Centrocercus urophasianus; assembly: GCF_019232065.1. NCBI lineage: Eukaryota > Metazoa > Chordata > Aves > Galliformes > Phasianidae > Centrocercus > Centrocercus urophasianus. The sequence continues at coordinate 4,034,259 of NW_024884756.1, forward strand.
TGCTGCACTTAGGTAGCAGATGTGGTTTTTTCAGACCCAACAGGTCCACACCAACTGCCTCTGGACTCTTTGTTCATGGGTGTGAGCCAGTGGAGACTCCTGGCAGTTTCCTGTTCCTGAAGCTAATGGTTTCTGTAAGCTGTGTCACCATGCCTATCACACTGCATTTTGAGAGCTGTCATTCATCTTACCCTTGCTCTTTGCTCTTACCCTTGGTTTAGCCAAAGGGAATATTTTCTTTTCTCCCGTCTGCATCGGCTTTTGCTCTCTTTGCCTCCCCTACTTAGTTGTTTCTTTTTTCCTCCATCTGAGGCAATGCTAGTAGTTCTTTCCATGTAAAAAATGAATCCTAAAAAGGAAAAAAAAAAAAAAAAAAAAAAAAAAAAAAGAAGCAAAACATCTTTTGGTACTTTCTATCACATCTTTTGGTACTTTCTATCATGCAAACTTATTCCTCAAGACAAACATAGTTTATCCAGTAGGGAAGAAGATAACTTCATTTTACGCTGTGACTCGCAGGCTGCTGTGGGATGATGGAACTAGCAGTTTTCAGATACGGTAAAATCATCAGTGCAGAAAACCAAGATTGTTAAATGTTCCAGAAGAGATAGCTTTTCCAAGCCCTGACCTGCAGACTAGTAAATAACCAGTCCTTCTGTGACCAGGGATTGTTCTGTTGAAGAAACAACTGCAGCACCCCGTGTTGCCCTGAAGGGACAGAGGGTCACGGAGATGTCAGCAGCCCCTGTGCTGGGGCCTGTAAGTGCCTGAGCTCTTATTAAGATGTTCTGCATAATTTGAACTGCAGCTGTTAGCCAAGAGACCAAAGCAAATGAAAGCTGCAGCCCAGGTGAGAGCTTTCCAAGCTGCAGAGCTGGTGTCTCAGAGGCATCGCGGCACATGGAGCCCCTTGGTCTTGGTCCTCAGCATCTCAAGCGTGGTGAGTCAAAGCGTGGCTGGTGTGCAGGGGTCTGCAGTGAAAGTGCACTCCTCTGGGTGAGGAGTGCCAGCAGTCAGAGTAGTTTCCTTCTCTTTCTGTCTTGGCTTAGAGCAGTTAGGTGCTTTTTGGAGGAGAGCGGCCTCTTCTTTTTCTGCCCAGTGTTTTGGCAAGAGAGAGTTAATCAGACCTGTCTCTTCTGGAGGGGATCTGCTTACACTGCTAACTGCAGGGAAGCTGAAGTTATGTCCGCAGTCTTTCACAGGTCAGTATGAGTTTGCTTTGCTCATGCCTACAGCTGACTCCGAGCTGTCTCTCTTCAATAACACCATGCTGAGCTGAGCTGTGTGTCAGAATATATTAGCCCAGGTCTGGCCCTGCACTGCTTTTGGGAGACTTGGAACATGAGCAATGCTGGCTCATCTCTATCAGAGCAGTACCTACTCAGAAAGGTGCTGAAACTAACTCTAAATGAACCAGCTGAGCCAAGCTGTTGCAGAGCAGTAAATTATCCCGTCAGAAATTCTGTGTGCACAACAGCCTGCCTTTGCAGTGTCCTGAGCTATTCCTTCACCCTGCCCCAGGGAGGCACAGGTGGACCACACAATCTCTGCTGATGTTAGGCAATGGTTTGAGAAGCAGAGTTCTGTCTGTGCAGGAATCGGGCCCTTTTGTGATGCAGAAGAGCTGATTTTAGGCTGCTATTGATAATAAACAACATGACAACGTGGCAACAAATGGATTTTTTTAAATCATTTCATCTTTTTCTCTTATTATCAAATGGGATTATTCTGTCTTTTAACCTTTAAAGCTATGATACTAATTTGCTTTATTGCTTAAAAATGAACGTGAATTTCCCCGAGGCTTGTTCAGAAATCATTTGCTTTGTTATCAAAGGCCCAACAATTCAATGAAGACATCTGTTTTTTTTGTTTGTTTGTTTTTGTTTTTTACCCAAAGCTATTCTAAGAGAAGAATATTGAGATGAGCATGAAGACCAGCTACTGATAGTAGTTTGGAAAGTACAGCAGCTCTGGTACCAAGCTGTTTGTGGTGCCGACTGGCAATCGTACCATCCCAACCTGGCCAGTCTTACCTACAATGGTGTGCGTTGGGCCAGGCACTGCATACAGACCTGTACATAGTCTGATGGAGGCTTTTTTGTTCTGTGGTTGCTATGGTTCTTTCTACACAGAATGTTCTGTTTTGTACTGTAAGCAGAGCAGACTCAAGAAAGTGGCACAGGGGGAGGTTTGCAATCGATGTTCTGGGGTAACTGTTTGATTTAGTGATGGATCAGCCAGATAGACAGACTGTTGCTCTCTGTAACAGTCTACTCACTGTTTTTTCACAACACAGATGAGAAGGAATTATAGCACAAACGTGAAGCAGGAGGTAATGAATACTTCTGTATACAACTCATTAATGTGTGGAACTAGCTGCTGCAGTCAAGAGTGTAGTGGGCTTAAGTAATTGGGCAGCACTGGGTGTCAGTAATCCCAGTTTTCATTGTTAAAGGGCTCTTCAGAGCGTGAAACTCTATACTGGTAGTAATCCATTTTCTTCCGAAACAACTCTTCTTTGAAACCAGTGTAACAGCAGAAGTGGGAAGGACATAGAGGAAAACCTAGTCTGGTGCAAGCTGAGTTGACTACTTTTGTGCATGCCCACTTTTTATACTTTGCGTCCAAGTTTTTACATTTGCATCCCTTTCACCTTTTGAGAATGCAGCTCTGATTCTAAAGCTGGATTGTTTTCCAGAGATAGCTGCAGGAATGGTGGTGTGGGTACAAAATGTTCTTCCTGCCTTCAGATTTATGTTAGATCTCGTGTATTTCTGCCGTGAAATATTATCCCAGCTTCACCGAAGTCATGTTCTAATTAGTTTATTTGACATGATACTTTTAAACTACCTTCCTGTGATAGCTCCAGTCTGCAGTTATCACCTGCTCGGGTCTGCTTTGGTTATGTTGCTCTTCCTTTTGTTCTCAGTCATTTTTATGATTTAATTGGCATTCTGCAACGACCCTGGCGGAAATGGAGAGAAAGATTCAGGAGAAAGCAAGATACGTGAAGATGAAGCACAGTAGACAGGAAGTTCTATAAATCAGATGCCACAGAAGGTGAAATGTAAGCAAGGCAGTTTGCCAGGGAGCATCTGCTCTAATTCTTCAGCTACTTACTATATTTAACGAATGTGATTTTCATTAACATTGAGATATTTGAAATGGGCCCTTGTACCACTCACAGTATTATGACAGACACTAACTTGTCTGTTAGAGCAATGGAACTGTTGGAGACCAGCTGTCAAGAGCATGGCAGAGTCACCCTCCCAGCCTGGATGCCATGGCAAAAGCAGCTTGTTGGGTCAGGACTACTACTGTCCTGCATCTTGTGCAGTGATTTCCACTGGCAGTGAATTAGGTTAATTTGTGTTCTACCTCCCAGGTTTAAGAGCATTTTCCAATTTGCAGGGGCTGCGAAGGAGCAAAGGGCAGCGAGCAGCTGAGCTGTGATGTGTGTGAAAGTCGACCTTGTGTGCATTTAGACCTCACTAAAATAGCATGAAGTAGGCCTGAAGTGCAGCCCAATTGCTTACTCTGCGGTCATTGTGGAAATGCTTACTTAAAGGTTAGGAAAGTGGAGTTGCTGACCTCCTGATGGACCTTGATTGCCTCCTTTTTGATGGAACTGTAAATCAGAGGAGAAGGAAATGGCACAGGCAACTGTGAAATGAAGCAAAGGGAACTTGCTGCACCTTGCAATGTTATGCAAGTGAGCAGCTGAAGCTGCAGTGCAGGAAACATGCTTATTAAAAGCATTAGTATTATCTGGCTTTGTGAGGCAGGCAGGTTAGCAAAGCAGGTGCTGGTTCATCACCTCTCCCTGAACCCAGTGGAAGATTTCCCCTTGACTCGTCTGTGACATTACTGCCTCTCACTCTTGTTTGAGGCTGGCCTGAAATGTGCTGCGTGGATTCTCATGAATTTGGAGCATCAGCTGTTCTAGGGCATCCTTATCTCTCATAACAAGGTAATGAAGATTTGCAGTTTGTTCTGCTGTACTAGTGATCCACCAACCTAATCAAAGGGCCCTCGTGTGATATTCATGTTTCTGACAAGCTGTTCTACATATGGTTTTCCAAAGTCCATAACCTTCTTCAGCTAAACTCATGGAACATTTTAATTTTTTAATTTAAAACATTAGCTGTTTTTGCAAGGCAGTTTGCATAAGCAGTAGGTGTCGTAGTGTCTCGTATGTGACAGTGGTAACCTAGCAGCTGAAGGAGGAGTCACATTGTCATCATTAGAGAAGCAAGTCAAACTATGAGCTAATGGTTTTAGCAGAGTTCATTCTATGTCTGCTAGCAACCAGTTTATCAAAGAACTCCATCCATGTTTAACTGATTTTACATGTTAGCCTATGTATGTATTCTCCAGCAGATTCATAATTAATACTGTTTTGTCTGTTTTACACTGTTACTGATCCCAGTATATCCGTGTTGGAAAGCGGGCATTTTCTATCTCCTGTATATATGAGTTCAGCTATGAGAAGAGAAAAGCATCTTTATTATGCTCCTTGCAGAGGTGTTTGCTTGGAGACCTGACTTCTTTTTCTTTCGATGTCCTTGCATCTTCTGGAACAAACAAAAGGAAACTGAAGATAAGCAGAAGAGAATTACAGAGCAGCAGTCGTTTCTTTAACTGGAAGCAACGTACAAATTGTTCCATCTGGCTACGCTGACACCTTTTTATAGCTTATTGCTCATTTGGAAATGAGCTTTACAATTCCCTGGTACAAAATGCTCTCATTTTTTCTTGACAGAACAGCTAACAAAGAAGCCTGGATCTCCCAGGGCTTCAGGACAGCTTTGGGCTGTACCAGGATGGTGCATCCCTTCCCTGCAGCTGGAAGAGCGACGTGCCCAGGGATGGGGTGACTCGGTGTCTCCCTCACTATCATCAGTGGGATCAAATCAAAAATGTTGCATAGCTTGGAGTGGATCTTTATGGATTTCCCTCATTCAATTGTTGTCAGCAAGTGTTTTAAGTGAAGAGAACTGCTTTTGCCCACAATAATCTTTCTGTTTTGAGTGATAAGTTACTGAAGTGGATGAACTGGAAATTCCAGTGATCTTAATTTAGGTAAATAAAATAGTTTAGTATTGTTTCAAAATCATTTCTTTCAAAATTGGTCTTCTGGTTGGCACGGAACCTTTAACTTTTAATCAATGTGCTGATATATTTTTGGGAAGCCTGTAAAATCTTCTTCAGAGATCTTTATCTCAGTTTTCTCTGCCAGCTGTGAGTTCCAGTAGGAAGTCGTGAAGAGAAGCACAGGTTGTCTCAGATGCAAAAGGACACTTCAGTGTGTATCTGTAACGTTTAAAATATGATTCTCCAGCTTTTGAGGGACTTTTAGGATGCTGCTATCTTTTGCCTCAAAAAGGGCACTGGGAGCAGTGATGGTCGGTGGTTGTACAGAGGATGGAGGCAATCTGGTGAAGTGTACTCCAGCACAACTCCTTCTCAGAGGTCCCTGTTCCTTCCATACTGCCAGGCTGAGTGGTTGCAGACACTGGACTGCGACAGCTATCAGTCAAACTCAGATGAATGTCAGCTAGCAAAATACCTTTGCTGTGTGTTGCTGTGTTGAATTTGCCCAGTTGTCATCAAAGACAGCACATTTCAGGGATCTGACAGCATCACAGCGTAATTTTGTACAGTAGCAGTTGGAGGGCAGTGTGCAGAGCTTCCAGGGCTGTATCTGTTATTGCCTCTAACTTTTGGATTTGTGCACCGCTGAAATCATAATGGACTTCTTTACTGGCAGGGGGAATCCCACCCATACCTTGCTTGATGTTGCCTAATCCAGTCATAAAGCACCAACCCAGCCTGTCTCAAAGCATAAAAAGACCAATACAATGTTAATTAGATTAATTCCAAGCCCTAATTTGCAGGTTATTGAAGTCTTTAAGCCAGCATCGTCTCTGACCTTCTCTTCTTGTGCACAGCAAACTACTGAGTGCTTGAGCCTCTTTGCTATTGCTCTGAGCACGAGAAGAAATGTGAAAGGTCTATCAGCTGACATCTGAGTAGCAGTGAAATGTCTTCTAAAAGTGTCATCCAGCAGCTGAGAACTGGTCCTGCCTTGTGGTAGCAAGGCAGCACAGTGCGAGGTGACCTGTGTGCACTGATGCGAAGGAAAACCACTGCTCCCATTGTCTGTAGGGACAGGAAGGTAGGTTAAGGTTTGGCTCCTATGTTGTCTCTTGACCCTTTCCTGCTGGGATATCCCAGCGTGTCTTCATTCGGGTGTCACAGGACACAAGATGGAGTCAGGTCTGCTAGCCACTAGCATCAGTTAGGGCTTTGTTAGCTTTACTCCCCTGGGAGGAGAACAGACCTATCTGGCTTTTGTCAGGAACTCTGTAGAGTTATTTAGTTGTAGGCTCTGCTAAGCATGGGGCCTTCTGAAGTGCTCCTTTCTGGTAGGGGAACTGAGAGGAAGAGGGAGTAGGGGGGCAGGTGAAGTTGGATATCCCCAGAGTGGCTGTAGCTCCACATTCCAGTTTTGGAGCTGAACATGGGAGCACTAAATGCAAGTACTTGCTCTGTCCCAGAAGAAGGGGCTGAGTACTCCTGTACTCAAGCCTCAGCCCAGGCTGCTTGTGAACACACAGACTGAATAGGGACAGTCTGCAGGAGAGCTTCCTGACAGGCCTGAAATGTGTCTGGGCAGAACGACTTAGTTAAAGTTGTATTTTCACAGAAAGTTTTGGATCCAACAAGTTGACATTTCCCCACTGGGTTGGAAAATTTCCAAACAGCTCTACTGCAAAAACAATGTGCTTAAATTGCAGAACCGCTTTAAAACCATGGGATGAGGGAAATGCTCACGGAGAGAAGCAAGCAGGCACATGGATTTGCTTTAAAAGTGAACTTCGAGAAGGGACTCGTTTGACAACCACTTATTAAAGCCATAACTGCAGAATCTCAAATTGTGAAATTAGCCTCCCTGCTTCAGTATTTCTCACTGCTTTGTTTCCTGATTTCTTCTGTTTCCACTGAAGTGGTCTTGTGCAGGAATTTCTTAGCAGAAATTTCTTAGCTTTTTTTTTTTCCCCTGCTATTTCTATATATGTTATGGGCAAAGCAGACTTTAGCCTAGGGATCAGATGATTTACAGTGAAAAAATATTGCTTTATAATAAAAGATATTGAATTAAAACCCAGACTTAATACCCAACCTAACAGAACACCCTGATGAATGTAATTGCATTTTAAGTATTCTGATTGAATTTTTGATCCATATTGCATTTGTTTTGCTTGTGAATCTTTTATGGGGAAAAATGTGTCTGGAGATTAAAGGATTACCGAGTTCTTAAGAAGCCTGGGCAGCCGCTAAAGCATCTGAATATTCTTGCCTAAATTTGGTAGGAAAGCTATATTAATCTTGTCTGTTCTAGGAAGCGATATATTGTAAGCCAAAATAGCCCTGGGGATAGGGACAAGGGAGAAAAGGTCTTAGGGACAATTGCTTCTACAGGTGATCAAAGGGCAGGGCATTAGCAGGAGCTGGTACAGCACTGAAACGAGTTCATCTGCAAGGCTTATGGAGAGGACAGTCGTTTTCCTTTGGTGTTTTTTTTTTCCTCTTTCAATTTTCTGGTGAGGCTGAAAGCGTGGTCAGTGACTTGGATCCACTTGTACCAGGAGAGTCGTTCGTTCCTGTTCTCCTTAGCAGTGAGAAGCATCTCACTGGAGCTTTTTAACTCCTTACAGCAGGGCTCGTGCAGGAGCAGGGGAGACAGCAACTCTCCTCGCAACCCAGGTTTCAGCGGGGACCTAAGTAAGTGCATTCTGTACAGTGCAGAGAGGAAGTGCTGCATTTAGCCAGGGAGGGGACCACCAGCATTTAGGATCAGGGTGCACCTCTGGGGACAGCTTGGCCTGGGGATGGACATGGCAGCCTCCTGCACTGCCAGCTTGATCAGCTCCTCCTTCCTTGATTGTAATTGATTTCCATTTCCCATCCACACATAGTGCTGATGCTGCCCTTCCCTGCACTCCCACCTGAGCTGCTGAATAGCTGGGCTCCAGCTGTCTTGCCCATTGCTGGTGTCGGGGAGCAGCCAGCAGCTGTGCTTTGTGCATACACAAACACGGCGGTGAAACTCTGAAAATGACTGCAAAGCATTCTCTGTGCAAAACATGCATTACCAAGTCCAAATACATATAATAAGCAAAAAAGAAAACTTTGTGAAGTTAGAGGTGCAAAGCTTTCAGCTCCAAAGGACAGCAGGGGCAGGTCTTTTAGGCTTTAATGGGCTCTCCCAGACCTGTGGATGTTTTGCCTGCTGCTGTCTGCCTCTCCTAGCTGAAAAAAGAATCTAACAAATGACTTCCAGTCTGATCAGAGTCTATGAGAACAAAAAGTTTTGGCTAATACCATTTGATCTGAGTAAGCAGCAGATCGTCACGTGTTGTTATGGCTGAAAGGTGTGACTCAAGCATTTGCAAAATAAAGCGGAAATTGTTTTGTTGTTCTAAAATCATACAGTCTGCTTATTTCCAGTGTTGTAAATACAATATTTTACAGGTAACGCCACTTTAAAGTATGCTTAGCATAATATCTATGCTAGTCAAAGCTTCACGAACCGTTGAAAGTGAGAGCAGAACTAAAGAGCTCAACAACAAAAGCAGCGTTGGAAAAAATGCCTGGGGAAAGAACTTCTAAATTTCTTTTATTTCTGTCTAATGATTTTGCTTAGACACACAACACGAGGTGGGAAGGAGGCTCTTTTTTTTCAAGTCTTAGTAAGTGAACATGGCTTTCTGCTATGTCTAAACAGCAGCCTTCTCCGAATGCATAGCAGGCAGGTGAATTCTTCCTCAAATGCTGCTGTGTCCAAAGGGCTTTGTTCAGGGTAAAGAATCCCTAAAGACCACGGGACGTAGGGGTAGAAATCCACTGCATTAGGTGTAGATAGATCCCATTGCAGGGGATGCCTGTGCAAAACCTCCAGCTTGGACCTAAACCAAGTTAGAATGAAACTGCTGTACCGTACAAGTTAGGCAGAACTCTGAGTGCGGCTCTGTAGCTGTTGCTCATTTATTTCTTACAAATCCTGTGATGTGTTTAGATTTGTATTGAAATCTGAGCTCTCGTGTGTAATGGAGACATCCCAACTAGTCACTGCATATTCCTTTGACTTAAGGAAAGTCTCATGCCCTAGGCTATGTTGTTTGGGCTTGTTTGTTGGTTTCTAGCAGTGGAATAACAGATAAAGCCTGGAAAAAGGGACTGCTTTGGTTGTGTCCAGAATCTCAAATGCCACAGTCATGTGAAGATCTTTCTGTGGACTTCCCAAGTGAGCTGCTGGAGTTTAAAATGAATTTCTGTGTGGGCTCTTAGTCTTGAGGCTGGTTTTTTTTTCATCTGGCATTATATCTGGTCAGAGATCTTCTGTCTGATTAAGTGCACTTGTCGCTTGGAATCTTTCTTTGTTCTTTTTATCCATATACAGTAGGAAGTGGTGGATGCCTTTGAAACTGTTCACATGGAGCTGCATGAAAGGGATAAAAAGGCCTGGGTTGATCGGCCAGTCTCACCCCAGCGCTTACAGCCTGGCTTCAGAGCTGCCATCTTCACTAAGCACTCTGCTGCCAGCTGGGCTGCTGGGTCAGCGCTTTCCAGCTCACTTCAGGTGCACAGGGATCCTGGTTGGCAGCACTCCTGGGTGCACTGATGATGGATGTGAGCAATCAGCTTGGAAAACTCCAGGCATCACGTCCAAAGGCCAACATTTGTGTTGTTCGTATTGAAAATACCATGCTGTCAAGCCACTGGTAGCACCTGGGCAAGCCCTTTTTCTATTCTCCTTCACAGGGTCTGCCCTGTGACCAAATGGTAACACCTGTCATCACTTTTTTCCCCCCACTAATGCATATTCTCCTACCACAGGGCTGAAACTCTGTTTTTCAGTGACCAGTATGCAAGGAAGGGCAGTGTGGGATCAAAGCTCTACAAGTCTCTGAGAATGCAATTGTGGGAAGCCATGCTTCTCTCCTGGGCTTTAATAATTCATCTTTGGATTTGCTTGTGTCTGTCATTGCTCTGCTTACACTAATAGTGCTTATGGAGATGGAGCTTAGCAATATCTTTTTGTGAAACGAAAAAGATCCTTAAGCCTCTTGTATTTAAATGAACTCGTGTAATTCACAGGAGCTAAAGAATGAAAAAAGTACAGGATCATAATTATATTTGCCCAGAAAAAAATCCATTAATCCTGCCGTCCCTTTATTGCTAGCAGCGGTCACAAAAGCAAATCACTGAGGTCCGTGGGCAGTAATTTCCAGACTTTTTTTGCATTTTCTTGACCTCTTTTCCACTGCGATGGGGAAGAGTGGGCAGAAACAGGAGCTAAGTGCAAGTTTTGCAGCACGCTGGGCAGTCGGTTTGTGCCATGGGCCATCAGGGCGCTCAGCCCAGAGCTACCCAGCGGTGCCCTGCTTCCTGGAGGGGCAGCCCTCCGTCCAACTTCACAGACTTGCAGCAGCTGCTTATAGCAAACAGCATCAGCTAATTGCCTGATTCTGATGGGTCAGATAGGTTTGCATTTGAAACAGCCAATTCCCTTAGTGTCAATTTGCTGGTAATAAGCAATTTACCGTATATGGTGGTCAAATGTTAAAACTGTGCTGCTTTGCAGTGCGTTCAGGATAACACTGCAGATCCTGCTGCAGATACTAATGCTGTGTGAAATAATCATTAATAGGGTCAGAATGCACAGCTGGCTCTGTGACACGCATTAAAAATTAAGATTTGCCTGGGCTAATGTTAAACTTTTCCCAAATATAATCAGATGCTTGCATTAAAGCAACAAGTAAACCCAGTGTGTAATTTGGAGTTGCAGATCACCAAAGTCAGTGAATGCATTTAATTAAGTTTATATGGAAATTTGAAGTGGGGGCGGGGGGACATGGGAAGGCAAAAGAAAACAAAGCAAAGCACTCCTAAATCTTGAACCATTTTTGGGAGCTCGAGGGCCTTTTTCTGCTGAAAAGTCAAGCTTGGCCTTGCTCACCCTGCTAATGGATATTGTTGCTCCCAGGGCTTATCTCGTTTAGCAGGAATGGAGGAAATGAAGCGGGCCAAAGGAGAATAGCTCTCTCCAAGGAGAAGCGAAGGGAGCTGCGGTCTCACTGGGAAGGCAGGAGGTAGTGGTGCCTATCAGTTCTCTGCAGATCCCATGCCTAGTCTCAAATTTGCTCTGAAATCTTCAAAACATCAGCTTGGCAAAATAGCCTTTCTCCAACTCGCCTTCTCCTCAGCTGTGACAGGTGATGAGGTGTTGGTCCTTTTCATGACGTTTTATTTCACAATTTACAATACAGTTAGGGTGAAAAGAGGGAAGAACATTTAATTACTGGGAAATAATGAATTTTGAAGAATCAGAGTGCTTTCAGGGTTCTGGAGGCTGTTTTACAGGAAACCAATTTCTTTTTGAAAGCATTTGTCAGTGCAGCAAATCTGATCAATCAGACATCTTACTTATGTACAGATTCCTTTGGCTTCTGTAATTTGCTTCAGTAAAAAAATATAACAGCTCCACAGGTAGCATATTTCAGTCCTAAATGCAGATTGGTTTGCAGAAGGATAAAAACCTGCTGCTGGGATAGGAGGTGTTGGCGCTGGGCTGTGTCGCTGAGGGGCCAGCCTTGATTCCCTAAACAGGTTCATTGCAAACTGCTGAAATGCCATTACGTGTGGGAAGGGAAGAATGTGAGTCGTTTGTCTACCCCTGCTCTTGAAAGAGAATCACACCGTGCGAAAGTACTGCAGTGCCTTCGGACAGAGAGCGGTCAGCAGGGAAGTGGGCAGTACTTGTGGGTTAAGGGAAGGGGTTGGGCTTTGTGGTGGGTTCATTTGCCTGGGTCTCGGCTTTCCAAGTCATTCCAAGAGCTGTGTATTTAATGCTTTGTGCTATTACTTCCTGCAGCTGTTGACGATGGGTTTGGTTATGAACATTTAACAGCCAAAGGAAACTAAAATGACTTCTTACTAGTCCTGTATGATCTGTGTCAATTGCTGTGCCTAAATGGCGTTGTGGTACCGCTGTGCTTTGTCCCCACTTACTTCAGGCATGCTTATTTAAAGGAGTGGTTGCACAAGTGTGATTTTTGAAATTATTGTGCATGGAATATAGGTTGTTCATCATTCGGAATCGAAGCAATGTTTTCAGAACATTTCCTGTCTTGTTTCGGCATACAAATAACAGTATTCTTTCCAGAAACATTCAGCAGGCATGTCTTGCTATGAAACAGAAAATAGGTCTTTTGGAATAGCTCCATACACTGGCCTGTTTTGGGCTCCTGTTTCCATAGGTCCTTCTGGCTTTGCAGGTGTGAGCTGGTGCTCCTCCAGGTACCCTGTTGTTCTATGAGCACCGGTGATGTTCCCTGTTAAAACCCATTCCCCTCTCAGTACATCAGCTTGCCCCTTCCCTTGCCATCTTCTGAGTCTTGGCCAAGTACCACAAACAAGAACCCTTGCGAAACCTTGGCTTTTATTAGGGGCACTAAACAATACAGAGAATTTTGCTTGAAGCAATCCTAATTTCTGAACGATTTCTGAAGGAAAACAAATTAACCAGGCAAATAATAACTAATGTAAATTTGAATAAAGTTCAGGGAAGAAAAAAGGGACGTTACTATATGTGGCTTTAAAAAGTACTTTTACATCAGGAGCTCATAACAGTCCCCCTTCTGTTTCGTTCTTGTTGGAAGTCTCTTAGAAAGCACCTATAGAAATGTTTTAGTTATACATGTATTGCCTTTCCTTGGTGATTTCTTTTGTTATTTAGAAGTACCAAAGGCTCAGGTTGGGACATCTGTCTTTGCCAGACAGCTTTGTACTCATTGTATTTACAGATGATGTGATTCAGTGAACATCAGAGTCTTCAAGGGTGAAGTTTCGTACATGAAAAGCACCGTTTTCAGTTATTTTGCTTCAGTTAAGTGCCTCTTAGCCAGACACATCTCCTTGCCTGGGAGCTTTGGGTAGTGGAGGTGTCTGGTGGGCTGGGGAACACCTGACACGGGCAGCCAAGTGGTTCAGCAGAGGCTGCGTGGAGGAAATGGCCATGTCAGTGGTACACACGTAGCTCGTAGGTACCAGATGGTTCCCCCAAGGCAGTCTGAAGATTGTCCCTGTGTTTTGCTTCCCGTGAACCTTTCTCCCCTCTGCCATAGTCTGTTGCTCTATGTCTGAGCATCAAGAGAGATTATCCTCTCCCTCTGTACAGCCTCACAGATCTTTTTATCATCAGGTTCAGTCACCTTTTCCTTAGACTAAATAGGCCCCTTGCTTCCTTCCTACCCTTGTAGGGCTCCATTCGTTTATTTCTGTGTTCTCTCGATGAGCCCACCTTGTTCTGAAGACAGCCTTTGAGGTGCAGCCTTGCTGGGGCCGAGCGGCACGGAAAGGTTGTCTCAGAGGCCCTCTGCACTGCAGCCTGGTGCGTGCCGTGCCTTTTTGTGAAGAACTTTCTGTCCACTTTTCTCACCTAGTATTTGTACAGTGGGTTTCTGCTCTCTCAGCACAGTCTCTGCCCCTTGTCCTGTGAGTTTTATTCTTTTCAGCTTATTTCTTTCAATTTGTTGGTTTATTCAAATTCTAATTTGATTCCCCCGTTTATTTGAAGTCCCTCGCAGCTTGATATTTGGAAGCAGATAAGCAGGCATTCTTGTCCATCACTCAGGCTGAAATTGTAGGGGATCAGACTCCAGACATCACTCCCTCTATGACTGGTACTAACTGGTACTAACCAGCTTTCACCCACCTCCGGATGTTCCCAAGACTGTGTTTCTCTAGCTTGCTTATGAAAATATTACACAGAAAAACCCTATCTTCCATCCCAAATAAAGCAAAGTACGCTTTGTAAAATGATGCTCATGTTTTATAAAGCTTCAGCCTTCTGAAAGGGAGTAGTGACTCTTGAGGTGAGCATCTCGGGGATGTTCGGCTCTGTGCTGGCTGGTGAGGCAGCGCTTTGGGCACACAGCCCTTCTCCTGCATGCTTGCAGAGATCAGAAAGCTTTCATCAAGGTGGAGGGAAGGAGTGCATTGGTTCAGTGCTGGTCTGGAATCAGACTACAGAGCAGCGATCCTAACTGAGGTGATGAGCTTGATTTGGCAGACCTCATGGTCCTCGGAAGCTTTGATCTGTATAAGAAGTGTATAGAAGGTGTCTGTGCAGGGAGGACAGCGTTGACAACAAGCTATTCCAAATGGCTTTTGTTGAGAACTTGATGTATCTCTTCCCACAATCAACAATCAACAATTGTTGATTGATCCAGAAATTCAGACTGGAGCAGCCAGGGCAGCATGGGCAGAGCTGATTTTGTTTCAGCAAGGGACCTGGTGGCTTCTTCACCATAGTAAATTTGTGTCGTAAAGACTTTTGCGCAGTAAGAAACAAAAGATGAGAAATTAGCCATCTTCACAATGTGAAGCCTGCTATCCCATAGTTCTGCAGAACAGTATAATCCTTAAGGCTGGAAGAGACTACAAGGATCATCTAGTCTAACCATCAGCCTGTCACCACTGTGCTGACTAAACCGCATGTCAGATCTGCACATTTCTTGAACACCTCCAGGACGGTGACCCCACCACCTCCCTGTGTACCTGTGCCAGTGTCTCACCTCTCTCTTTGAGAAGTTTTTCCTAATATCCAACCTGAGCCTCCCTTGGCGCAATGTAAGGCCATCGCCTCTTGTCCTGTTGCTGTTACATGAGAGCAAAGGCTGACCCCCACCTCACCACAGCCTCCTATCAGGCAGTCCTAGATAATGATAAGGTCTCAACTAAGCCTCCTCTTCTCCGGACTGAGCCACCCCAACTGCCTTAACCTTTCCCCATAAGACTTGTGCTCCAGACCATCACAGCTTCATTGCCCTTCTCTGGACACGCTCCAGGGCCTCCATGTCTTTCTTGTAGTGAAGGGCCCAACGCTGAACACAGCACTCGAGGTGCGGCCTCACCAGAGCTGAGTACAGAAGATAGAAGTACTGGGTCTGCGTAGGTATAGTACTGCAAGCTTTGTGAGCCCTAGGAAAGTAGACCTCATGTAGCCTTTGCAAGACAAGCAGACCTTGTAAAGTACAGTGCTGCTATACCAGCTGGTTACAAGTGTTTGAAGAAGACGTGTTCGGTCTGTGACATCCCTGCTTCTGTTTGCTTACTTTGTTGGTGAATTACAGTTATTGATGCAGAATGCCTTTGGGAAGGAAAAATATCTCCCCATTTCAGAACGCTGTTGAGAGGACTTTGTGTTCTGCCATCTGAAGTAGGTTTCTAAATTTGTGTTGTCTTTTTCCAGTCCATCCAGGCTGAAGTACACTAATAAATATTTACATAGGATTTCTGACTCTTTATGCTGGTTCTTTATGTATCTGTATGCTGCAATCCTTTGTCTTGCTGACATGGAAGCTTATCTCCTAATACCTATTGGTTTGCAGCTTTTTATACTTTCTCTGCTTCCTGGGATGCCGTGTTTCCACAGACTCCGTAGGTGTGTGCAGTTCTGCTGTGTGCATCCTAATTCCCTTCTCAGTTTCACTCTGTATGTGGTTTCAGTCCCACAGCCGATGTCCTGGGCTTGGTTCTGTCCATCGCACCGTGGTCGCAGCTCAGACACCCAGCCTTGTGCTGAGTGGCCTGGGAGGAGTGCTACCTATCACTTCCACTTGAGATGGTCAGTGTGCTGTAAGGAGAAACAGCCCATTCCAGAAGCTGTGGGTTTTTCTTCCCGTGTATGAAAAGTGGTTTTTTTTTGAAGCAGAGTTCCTTGGCAGCTGCTGAGCCTGGAAGAAGCAGAAAGCAAGCCAGACAGACCAGCTGCTATCCAGTGTTTACTGCCCAAAGTAGTTCTCTGCTCTGCTACTGCCACTGTGAAATGGTTTGTTTGCATAGAATGCTGTAGCTCTTGTCATTTTTAATCCTTGGGCCAGTAATTCCAAGGCCTGTGATGTCACATCCCTGACCTGAGAAGCAGTAGCTGTGCTTTCAGCCAGATGTTGCTGAAGCTCTTGTGGCTGGATTTGTGCAGCTGTGTAGGGTTTGCAGTGGTCACCGTGCAGAGCTGCACCTCCTGGAGCACAGAGCCTTTAGCCAGCTGGATGTATTGTCCTGCTGTTCCATTCCTGACTGTGACATTCAAACGTGTATATCTGATAATTAAACTTAACTGCAGGTGCTTTTTCCTTTTGAGGGTCACCCTCTGGGTCTTGCTTATGGGGTTGGTTGGAGGTGGGGAAAAACAGCCTGCGGCTGCGCCATCTCCAGCTCTTCTCTTAGTATCCAAACCTTCTCCTCAGTACTCGAGCTGCAGTGTCAGTTGTTTGTGGTGTGCATGCTGTCGTGGCACATACAGTGTTCTTCATCTGCGTGGCTAGGAAGGCTCTGGTAAGGCAGCAGAAGAGGAAATAAATAGTGGGATTTTGTAAGTGACTTCACTTCCCGTAACGTATTACCAAGCAGTGTTGGTAAATACAGTGAATGCAGGAGCAGATTTCTGAAGCGCCAGGCTTTTACTAATGCAGCTGATGTACCGAGCTGC
Organism: Centrocercus urophasianus; assembly: GCF_019232065.1. Classification (NCBI taxonomy): domain Eukaryota; kingdom Metazoa; phylum Chordata; class Aves; order Galliformes; family Phasianidae; genus Centrocercus; species Centrocercus urophasianus. The sequence continues at coordinate 4,050,820 of NW_024884756.1, forward strand.
AGCAACCAGACTGCAGATGTTTAGCTTTGGGGTTTTGTATGGGAGGTGTCTTTCTTTTACCTGGGTTAGCTTTTCTTCCTTCCAGTTTTTTGTTGGTTTTTTTTTCATTGTTCTGTTACTGATTACTCTTGATCTTGTGCTAAAACAGCAGGGGATTTCTTGTGTACAGCACCAAAGTGAAAACAATCAAAACACTCAGTAAGGTATAATTACAGGTTGGCCAGTCAATGGTGTAATAAGTAATACACATACTGTATAAGCAGCAATTTTTATTTAATCACATATATTCTTTGTCGACCTGTCTGGAAGTTATTCCTGTTTCCAAATTTCCTGTTAGCCCAGTGATTGCATACTCAACCACTTTTAATTGAAGATTATACCTCTCTAGCACTCTTCTTTTCTTCCATTCCTTCTTTCTTTTCTTTATTCATAAGCTTGATTATAATACTAATAAAAACATTTTGTGTTTACACTGTTAGGAGTGTTGGTTCATTTCTCCTGTGAGAAGCAGGAAAAGAAAAACAGAAGCATTAATTTCCAACTGTAGCCTGAAGGGTAGATAGAGATATTGTCTTCAAATAAAGAAGAAGTTTTGAAATTCCCAAGGGGAGTTCCTTTATTTTTGGACTGAATCATTGAATCAGAATACTGAGAACTATGAATCAGTCATCATTCTTTAAAAAAGAAAAACAAACACACAACGAAGAGATGAAAGCCTCCAACTAAATAAAAAACCTGCTAAGTGTGGAAAGGAGTAGGGTGTACTATGAAACACAACAGTGCTGATTTAAATCCTGCTTTATAAAAGCAATAATTTCTTGTGTGTTTTTATTTCGTTACCTCTTGCTGCAGTAAATAAGTGCATTTCCACACTTCTTGGAAGGACGTCTTCACAAACAGAATGCCTGTGCCTGTATCAGGCTGCAGCTGCTTTGAGGTGGAAATCAGCCTTAGAGAAAAGCTGTGCAAAACGCAGGGTGCTTATATGGCAGGGGATACTGCTTGTTAGCTGGATGTGCAAGAGGTGCATTAGCTCTCTTTTTTGTATTGGGAAATAACCAGCTTGTATGCTGCTTTTGAAAGGCAACGGCTGCTTTTTGTGCTTTGAGAGTTAAAATTTGATAAGCCCTTTAACTGAAGGTAAACAGAAGTGAAGTTTCTAAAATAGCTCTCAGTGGCATCCTTTATAGGTTGCGTGCTCAGACAAGTCATCAGCATATTAAAAAAAAAAAAAAAAGAAGAGGAAAAAAAAAGCAGTGATTTTCCTGTGATGGTAGTTAGCTTTAATCACAACTTCATAACACTAATGTTATATTAAAGCAATCACATTTGCCTTCCCGGAACAATGCGAGTATGAATAAAGCTGTTTCTTAGGGAACTGAAGAAAGCAAGAACCCTTTTGGGGGGAAGGAGCCAAGGTGCACGTTAGTTGTTTAGCCAGTCAGCCAGCTTGCAAGTTAATCAGATCACTTAATAATTCTGTTTTAGTGCTGAACCTCTGTTGCACTTGTGGGAGCTCCGAGGTCTCAAGACACTGCGGTACTAAAGCCCCTGTCCTCAGAGGAATATACAGCACTGAAGATGAAAGATCTTCCCCAGAGCCACTGTGATGTGCACTTCCAGAATGGGAACAATAAATAATTAGTAGGTGCTTGGTATATTAGATAACCAAGGGTTTCATGAAGAACTGCAGACAGATTTTGTTCCCGCTCCCTGTCCCATACGCAGCAAAGCATACTTCTTCTTCCAGATCTTAGCAGCCTGTGGCGCAGCCTTTCTGCAGCCAGAATGTGCTCTGTGAGTTGAGGTTAGGGTGATGCTCCTTGTTCTCCTTGGCCCCAGGGAGCAAACCCTGCACATCTGACAAAGGGTACGAGATGGGAGCCTCCCAGGCAGGAGGTCACGCCTCACTTCTCAGGAAGAGCACCTGTTGTATTTTTATTTTTAATGTACGGCAGACAGAGGATCTCACAGTTGTTAATGTCTGTGGCACTGCAGTATCCTGTAAAGGGGAATTTGCTGCTCTGTCCATTTTACCACACAGGGGGTCTTGGTCAAGCTCACGGACAGCAGGCAATTGGGCAGGCAGAGAGGCCTGGTGTCACAAAGACGTCTGCCGTGGTTGCTGGGTGCTGCAGGAGAAGCCAGGCCCCCTCCTGTCTCTAGGCACCAGCCCTTCACTGTGCTGAGGGGCAGGCTGGGCTGGTTCGAGCACCCAGTAGACAAGTTGGCAGCCTCCTGCAAGTGCCCAATTGGTGTGGAGTATCACAAATATGCACACCACTTTCCACTGTATTTTCTTCAGGAGGCTGTATTACCGGTTTTACACTGGGAAGGCTACGGAAGCTGCTCATGAATTCTGAAGGTGTCATGATTTTCTGTGTGATTTTTCACTTTAGAATTCACCCAGGAAGTGTGCTGTCCATTAGCCAGCCTCCTTTGGTGGAAGGGTTCCAGTCACCCGCTCGGGGAGCAGGAATTGCTGGCAGGGCTCTCAGGTGACTACAGCTGTCTGGTGTGGGGGCTGCAGTTCCTCTTCTCTTCCTAACATGGAGATGAATTTACTGGTAGGGAGAACAAGTTGCTATGCAATTTATTAGGGCCCAAAAGGCATCATCACATTAGGAACTCTTCTCAGATGTCTTGACAGCTATTTTGGCTTTTCTCTTTGCTTCAGGGATAATGAAGACGTTGTAATGTTGAGAAAATGGTAGCTTCTTGAAAATGGGAAACCTTACTGAGCCAAATTGTTGTGTATTATTGGTAACTAGTGACTTGGAATTTACGCTGAGTGAATGTACCTAACCTTGCAAAGATGCTAAAATTTCAGGTAAATATCCCAAACAACATCTTGAAAATAGGAATTTCTCACTCTGTGTTGTCATCCCTTTTCTTAAATGCTGTGGAAAGCTCTCTCATGACTTTTCTTGTGAAGGTGATGAGGTAAACGTTTCTGGGCTCTTTATGTATTTCCAGTTGATCCCATAATCTGAAAAAGGAGTTGTCTCTCTTTTAATATGATTTACTTTAGTCATCCTTGCTACTGCTGTGCATCTGCTAATATCCCGTTCATCATCACATTCAGTTGGCGGGATCTCAGGGCAGGAGGGAGCTCTCTGACAGCGCAACTGTACTATTGCCTGGGGAGGCCTATTTTTAGTTTCCCTAGATAATGCATGTTTTCTTCTTAGATTCTGCATATTTGGAGACAAGATATTAATTAGAATTAGTTTCTGACATGATGAAAATGTATAACCTATATTTATTTCAGATGTCATACATGGCAGCATTATGCAAGACATTTTGCATACTGAAGAACTAGTAACAATAGGAAATCTTTCTCTAGTTAAGTAATATATTTAGTATTTAGTTTACAGCAGTACGTTTTAGAAGTTACCTCTTTTGTGCATATTCATCTGTTCTTCATTATGCTCTGTTGATGGAAGGACAGGCCCTCAGAGCTTTTCCCATGGACTTTCGCACTGCTTGGACACGTCTAAGTGAGACCTGGTTGGCAGAGCTGCAAGCATGAACCACTGTCAGGGGCAGGAGGTGCCTCCATCAGAGCCGAAACGGTTTGACGAAGGAAGATGCTTCAGCAGAAATAACTTGTGGGATTTCCCGACTCTCCTGAGATGGTTTTGATGATGTACTGTTTCAGCTTCTCGTTTTAAAAATACATGTAGCTTGGAATATTTTTGTTCATTATATATATTGAATTTTTCTGGGGGCAAATCAAAAAGAAATATTTACATTTTCTGAAGTGAAATGCTTTAAGTAATGTAAGAAAGAGATCTTTCTGCCAGAGGAATTTGAATTTTTGACTTTCGTCTTAAAAGACAATGAAGTCAGACTTCAAAATTCCAACTCCTCTGAAAACAGATCTTGTATTTTTTACATAGTATGGTTACGAAAGGACTGATTTTGCATGTTTTGTCTCTCATAGCTCTACAGCTGGGTTGTTTGCTGATCGGAAACAACATCTCTTTGCTTAATGGCTGGGGAGACTAGGCCAGATAATGCTGATGATTTAATTCCAAATCAAAATATCATTGAAAGATTTATCTCAGTCCTGCAGCAGTTCAGTCCTGTGCAGTGGAAGTATTTCATTAGCCAAACGAGTTAGCATAGAAAACAGTAACAGGCAAATAGAATTAACAGGCTATTTTTGGCATTGTGTGAGTGCAGCAGGATTTCTCAAACAAGCTTGTAAATACACGATGATAATGATATAATGGTAAATAATCTCCCTTTCCTTGGAGCTCTGGACCTCATGCTGTACCGCTGGAGTTTGTTGGGACTTTGAGAAAGGCTGCATCTTCCAGGGTTTTTAAGTCAGTTGTACCATATGTGATTACAAAGTGTTGGTAGTAGTAAAACAGGAGAAGATCCTTAGTTCTTGCTAGCGTGTCCATAGTACGTCCAGTCAGGATATTCTGGGAATGCCATCAGATGCACTTCCTGCACTTGGTTGAAGTCTTGGGCCAGATCCTCTGAAGTGTTTGTGTGAAGCTCCCTGCTGTCTGGTCCTGTGCTGTGGGATCCAGCAGTCAGCACTGAGCAGTGCCTGGCTGTACAGGTGTATAGAGGTGTCGATTTGTTAGAACTTTGCTGGTTTTGCTGTAAAGCATCCAGAAAAATACAGCAATTTCTTTATTTGTACTGCAGTAGTACCAGAGATGTACCTCGCATTGTACACTGCTGATGAATTGCTGGGCTGGTGGGTAATTAAAATGCCAGTTATCAGCTGTACTTACTAAAAAATTCACTTGTGTAGCGGCAGTGCTGAGTCACAGCCTGAAGCAATGATTGAGCACCTGGTGGGAAGGCAGGGCCAACCCAGGGAAGCTCAGGTGCAGGCAATGCACTGAGTGACCAGAAGAGGTGAAGCCAGGATCCACCCCTTCCCAGACCTCATTTAAGGGTTGGCAGTGGAGGAAAGGGGGGATTTTGCTAGAGATCCCCGATGCCTTCTGAAGGTAAGCAGCTTCTTTCCTTTGTTTCTGTGCCTGCAGCTGTTGTATTGGAGTAAATCCTCACTTGCTGCAGCTTAGGACTTTGTTGCTCTGCTGTGTTTTTCATTGCATTACAGCGTTGTAACTTTTTGACTACAAATGAGCCCAGCCTACTTTGCAGTTTACAGTGAGGGGAAAGGGCCAGCAAGAGCAGTATGTCTGGCCTCTGGGTGGTCTCGTGTTATGGTTTTATGCTTTTTGGTTATTGATGTTCCACATCATAATATCATGTAGTGAGCTGAGGCTTATCAGCTCATAAACTGTGGATGTCTTGGTGTTTTTTTCTATCTTACTATTCTTATACTGCACTTGATCTGCCAGGGTTTTGGGGTGGTGTTTCTGAGACAGAATGTAGGCCTCTGTGCTTCTCCCCAAGCATTGAAGCTCATGGGTGTCGGTGTTTTTATGCCTCTCCCTTGGGCTGCTTCTGCTTTTCTCAGCTGTTGTTCATGTAAGCTTTTTGCATTTAACTCCGCTATTTTTTGATTTAGGAGAGGCATTCTCTTTTAAGAGTTAAAAGTTTCCTAAATCCTTTTTTCCTCTCCAGTAGTGTAATTGATTTCAGGAATTAGTCATTTCAAGGGTTTGCCATGTCAGTGATTTGTTGGATTGAATGTTATGTGATGTAACATTGAAGAAGTTAATGAGGAGTTCATCCCAGGCGTGCTTCTTTCTGCCAGGAGAAGCGAGCGTGCAGACTGCGTGGTGATGGAAATAACTGCTTTCCTTGGGGCCCTGCAAACCGTGGCACACCACTGGAGCCTGGGGGCCTCGGTCAGGCCATCGGGTCCAAGCCTGTGTCTCTTCTTTTTTTTTTTTGGTCAGGATTCTGCTAAATTCCACAAACATTCAGAAAACTTATTTTCATATCGCTAGGTCTTTGGCTTTTACCACAGCACTCCCCAACTCACTTCCTAGAGAAAGCTGCAGTTAGGCACAGTGCACACTTAATACTTTCAATGGATGTTCATCAGCCTCTTGACTGTCAGGGAGCTGCAGTTCTGATGCTCTGCCCTATCTGCAGGCAGCCTTGGCTCGCCTGAGATGGCAGCTTTGTCTTGAACTTTGCAGCTTTCTCTCCGGTGGCGCAGCTTTTACTCCTGCTGGTCCGGGGGCTTGTTAGAGCTGAAACATCCCGCAGCACTAAAATTAGGTATTTGTGATTACTTGACAGGAGCAATCTTTCTGCTGGTTTATTTCTGACACCATGTCATCAAAGCTCTTAGAAACAACATGCACTCATGTGGGAACAGCGGCATGTTTTCACTACATGGGCAACACTTCTAGTCCTGATGTGCTGTGGTTTTGTTTTGGCTTGTTACAAAGACACTACAAAGGAAGGAAGCCTGCCATTGTAGAAACAGGGTGGCAGCAGGGAATATTACAAAATGCTTCATGTTGGTAGAACTTCTCCAGCTCAAAAGGAATTTGTGTTTGGAAGGTCTTCAATTTTGCATGAATGACTGTGTAGAACTGTGAATGTTGCAGCAGCAAAAGCTTAGCTTGTTTCTTTGCTTACATTTGGAAAAGTAATGCCTGGCACAGCTGTAACTGGAGTTCACAGAATCAGCTGGCCACAGAAGAAGTGCAGTAGGAAGAATTTCCCAGTCTTTAAGCTTGTTAGGCCACGATACAGACTTCACAAGTGTCGGTTCTTTGTCCTGATGTACTTTGAAGTTAACCCAGAGACAGCTCTTAGGGAATGAATTGATAGGAATGGGTTTCCAGCATCCAGCTTCTGAAAAATCCTTTTGTGAAGCCCAGCGGATGGAGCTGCAGGCATGCAGAGCAGGAGCTCCTCGCTTTCAGTCATGATGAACCATGAACTTCTCTAGAAAAGCCATTTTATGAGCCATTAGGTTGGCATGTATTTTGCATAGCCCATTCAGTTGTGAAGGTAACAGAAATCAAAAGCACTGTTCAAAGCATATCACACTGGAAAAGGTAACAGTAAATTGTGCTCAGAGCTCTGATGTGAGCAGGTATCATGTAATGCTGAGCTGAGTCAGAGTCCACTTCTGGAACAGATATGGGGAACAGCCAGCAGGAAAGCTGCTGTATTACAAACATCTCTAAAGGGCAGTTGACATTTATCCTCACTGAGCATCATCTTCCTGAGTGGTAGCGTGGTAGCATGTGAGCTGTCACAGAGAGGGGCGTGGGAAGGCAAAAATGTGCTTGAAAGGCACAGAAAAAGCTGTAAGGCAGAGTTGGGTGAATCAGTTAGCAAATCAGTGTGGCTTTTCAGACTGCAGTGTGACCCTCAGCCACGCAGAGGCTCCTGCACCAGGAAAGGAAAGGCACGCAGGTCCCCCTGCTTTCTGAGGTGCTTTGACTAAGGCTATGTGCTGATGACCTCTGGGGAGCTGGTGGCAGCCCCAGCAGCCTCCCCAAAGGCCCTGTGCCTGGTGCTAATCCTCAGCCCCAACACAGAGGTATGGGGCAGGGCTGCCCTGGGCTGTTATGTCCCGTGAGGAGTCCCTGGTGAAGAGGAATCTGGTACAAGATAACAGGCTCCAGCTCTGGCAGCTGCAAGTGCTTGAGGGTGGCCTGGACACAGAGCAGGAAGCCTTAAAATAACCCTCTAGGCTTTGTGAGCCTAAGTGCAGCACTTCCCAGTTGCGGTGTGGCAAACCTGCTGTCAGCTGTAAGTGCAGAGCAAAAGCTTGCGATGTTTGGAGAAAAAGCCATTCTGTTACTGCCACTGTACCATCTCCATCCAGTTCCACCAGTGATACCAGCTCTGGGGCAGGTGGGGGTGGAGGCTGTGATAGGGGTCTTTGTGCTATTTTCTTTAAATTATGTTTTACGTTAGAAAATGTCATTACTTAATGAGGGCATCATTTCTGGAAGAAACTTAACACTCCAGGCCCTCGGAGGAGCAGAAACCTCAATTAGAAGCAGTGATATCAAGAGAGGAAATTGAGAGTGCAATATCACATCTTCCAAGTGGCAAAGCACCGAGAGCAGATGGCTTCAGCTCAGTCTGACAAGTACTTGCAAGAACATCTGGTTCCTTGAATGCTTCAGCTGCTTCACCTCTTCCTGAGCTGCAGGAAGTTTCTTGCTTCTTGTGTTGCTACCTTTTCCTATGGTGAGTCCTCAAGAAAGGGCAAAATCAGCGTGCCAGCTGTGATTACTTATGCCTCTGATTAATCAAGAAATTAAAACTGTGCCAATTACAACCAGCTTTATTTATGTTAGTCAGCCATAGCTTTAGGAAATGCTTTATGTCACGTGTGGATTGAACTTGGCAAGATAGCTTTGTTTTCAGTCTGGATGGTGAGGAGAAGGCTTCCTTCCTGTGTGCCCATCGATTCTTGTGGCACTCCTGATGTGTCAGGAGGCCACGGTAATTGCTTCGGAGTTCAAAGTTGTCTGAATTGTAGAGGAAGAAGGAAATCCCACATGGGAACGACACTTCTTAAGCTTTTCAGTGTTATCTTCTCATGATCTCATTGCAAACCTGTGGCCTTTTTATGTACCTATTGCAAGCGGATGGCCCCTCAGTTTGTGTTCTGGAGAGAGACTTTGAAAATCTGCTCAAAATAGTCTTAAGAAAAAGCCTTAGACTGACAAATACTGCAGCTGTAGCTTTCCTGTTCCAAATGTGCTGGCTTAGGTGGTGCTTGGGGGAATGGATTTCAGGTCTCCCCGGGCTGTTTGCTAAGTGTGTGTTTATGAGGGAGAAAGAGGACATTTTGGGTTTTTTTGAGTTTTGTTTTGCTTCACTTTATTACCTAAGAACCTTTGGTCATACGTAAGTAGATTCAGCGTTTGATCCAGCAGCCCACAGGAATCAATGGGAGCTTCGTTCTCGCGGTGCGTCTGCGAGGAGAAGCGGCAGCACCTGCCTGGAGAGATGAGAGCGCTGCCGTTGGGAAGGGGAGCTTCTTCTCTCCTTATTGATTGCATTATAGATTCCAGTTTCTGTGATGTGCTTTGGGTGGGTCAGATTTTATCTCAGCCTTTTGAAGCTAATGCTGTGCACCTGTAGAGGGGAAGGGAGCTTCTGCCAAGTATGGAGCTTGCACACAGCGGTGCTGCTGCGCTAGTTTGTACCTCCTGGGGGCCTCAGTCATTGGGGTGTTCGCAGAGACAGGAGGTGAGCTGCAGGGCAAAACTATGGGATGCTGTGGCTCTTAGCTGGCCTCTTATAGCTAAGGAACGGCAGGAGAAAAAGCAAAATGAATCAAATAGCTAATGAGATTGCTGCAGTATGTTGGTCATATCATCTGCCTGGATTACAGGGAGGGAAGAGTGGTAGAGTTTGAAAGCTTAGGGTTTCTCCTGTCTGTGTAATACAAAAGCAGAGTATTTCCAATGCCCACACAACTACTCTTTTCTAGTTTCTTTTTTGGGAAATTTGTTGCTGTTTACGCTTCTGGAAATAAGTAAAATAAAAAGAGTGATATTTGACTTCAGAAGTTTATGTGACATGCTGTTGGTACAGGTATGAATTTGCATCCTTTGAACTTTTAATGGGGATTGTGAAGTGTAGGGGAGGAGCTGAGCAGTGGCATTCAGTCTAGGAATGAGGCAGAGATTATTAGTTTATTGGCAGGTTTATAGTAAACCCAGGAGCTGCTCTAACAGCTTATGGAGGCAGCGAAACTGCAACGTCTAAATGTTTCATCTGGTCCTTTTGTTACAGATGTAGTGGCATCTTAAAGTGGAGAGTTCTTGGCTGAGGTTCCCAGCAGTAAGTGCTTTGTGTTGTTGTGTTTTCTCCAGTTGTCTTTAATGACAACCCCTGGCACTCTGACAGGTGCCTTGCATTTGCTGCTGCGTGCCCCTCGAGAGCTTGGCAAGACAAGAAAGTGGGGCTGTAACAGTACTGGAGCAAAGGACATCGTATCTATAGCAAGGTTATCTCCACAATGTGAATCCCAAGCAGGAGCAAAGCTTTGGAGAAGACCACTTGTCTGCATGTACCAAAGTTGGGCATTTAAGTGTGCACAATAGGCTGCTGTCCTAAATGAGCTAGGACCTGTCTTCTTGTGTCATTTTACATTTTCAACAGCTTTTAAATTAAACCAAACCCATTTATCTTTTTTACTTGCTGAGACTTTTTAAAAGAATGATTTTTCATTCTCCTCTGATAGCTCAGCTGGAAATGGACTTTTGAAGGATGATGGTCCTGCGAGTGAGGGAGAAATATGAAGTGACAGGGCCTGGTGACTTATCTTCCAGTTAGCCCTGCGTTCCCTGTGGGAAGCTGGCAAAAGGCCAGTTGCAGTAAGTGCTGAAATATTCCCCAGCAAGAGCCCACAACTCTGCCAGCATCTATTGCAAGTTCCCATCCCTGAGAAGAGTGGGTCAGCAGGCGTGGTTTAAAAGTTCTCCTTAAATGATAACACTGCGTGCTTATGGAGATTAGTGGGTGTGCTGAGTTGTCAGGAACACTTGAGAGCAGAATTGAAGTCACCGAGAGAAGGGTCCAATTTCTAGAGGAGTCAATGGGTTCATTTTCTGCCCACAGCAGATTTGAACATCTCTGAAATTCAGGTCTGCCAGCAAATTGCCCTCAGCTAGCCAGCAATGGCATTTAGGGTGAAGCAACTGAGAGTTTCTGCAGGTTTCACACCCCTTAAGCTTGCAGTCTGGGATTTATCGTTAACTAAGTTAGCATTTTAATGGAAACTGCTGCATAAAGAGATGGAAGTCCCTATAAAATGAAGCACATTTAGTAAACATACTGAGGCACGACTGAAATGAAAACAAATCAACTCTTTTGTGGGGTAATAACATGCTACCTACACCCTTTCTAGGTTTTTCTCCTTGATTATAGGCGTTATCTGCTCCATTAATTTAAGTACTGCTGTTGTATCAATCAAGTACTTTGCCAATTTCTAATTGCCAGTCTGGGAGCTGAGTCACAAAGTTATCTTGGCTAAGAAACAGTTGAGGAATGACAGTTTGGGTATTAATTTGTTTTCCTAAAAGCCTTGATTATTTAAAAAAAAAACTGACAAAGTATTTTGATTGGCCACGGTGCGTTTTATTGGCCTTTAAATGAGTTGCCTCGTTTATTGGCCTTTAGATGCATTTGGTAATACAAAGACAAATGTCTTCCACCACTTAGAACCATGTAAATGCTATATGCAGTCCTAAATATTTATTGTAATGATTTGTATAATTAGGCCAGGCTTTGGATTTCTGCTCATGCTACTGTACTGCTCATACAGTAGCATTTAAGAACATCGAATGTGTTCTAGTTACAAGGGCACTGACTTATGCATGCTGGACTTTTTGCAGTTCAGTGATTTGCAGGCAGAAGATGAATTGCACAATGGATGAACAAGCAGAAAGTTCTTCTTAAGCTGGCACTTCCTTCTGTGAGATTAGAAGTTAGATTCCTCTCTCCTTCTTAAGTATTTTTCAAGCAGCAAGGGAGGAGCACAAAAGAAATACTTGCTGGCATCCCATCCCATCCTGCTTAGTCCACAGTGCTCCTCCTGGACAAGTCCTCGCTGTAGCCCCTTAGCATGCTGAAGCTCAGGGTAGGTCTGCACCATTTCTCTTCAGGGTTTCTTTTAGTGCAGTGCCTTACGTGCACAGGCAAAGAGCATTGGTTATTTAATGAACAATTCAACGTTATTGGGGAAAAAAACAGAGGTAAAGAACATTGTGTTTTGGTATCCCTTATGTATAGAGTGCTATCTACTCCCTTTTCTCTGCATCTGGGGTGCTTGCACTGAATTAATTTCAGAGATAGTTGTTACTGGGATAATAACACAGCGTTGGAAGAGGACCTCAGAGGGAAAAGATCTCATCCTTGAACTTGCCTGTCTGGAGGGTGGTTCTGTACTACGTGGCAATCATGGCACATGCTGCTGATAAGCAAAACTTTTCTCCGTCAGCAGGGTGGTTTTTATCATTTTCTCATAGGCACAGTCAGTTTGTGTATCTGTGCCCGTAGCAAACTGATAGGCTTCCGTAACACACCAAGGGAAATGCTTTTGCCTATCGTGGCTTCTTCTTTATTGGATTTTTAAGTTACAAATTTAATAAATCTCATTTTTAATTAACAAAGTAAATACAAAACTGAGTTATGTGTTTAAAGAGAAAACGTAGAAGAACCCCATGGCTGAACAGAAGGATCTGATTTTTTTTATTTATTTTATTTTTTATTATTATTTTTTTTTTTAGCTTTGAGACACATTCAGTCTCCTGCTTATTCTTGACTGTCAAGAAGCATTTCATATGCTGGGAAAGGTTAATTGCTCCTGAAAGGGAATCAGAATCACAGCAGTAAAAAAAACAGTTGTAAATTTGTACTTAAAGGTGGTTGTTTTATCAGCGTAGGTTGTTCTCCTGTGTATATGATGCGTGGATGTGTTTTACTTCTGCCTTCTCAGAAATGAGTGCAGTAAGTACCTGCACATTCTCACTGAGCTGTGGTTGCTTTAAGCTCCTTCCAGGTATCCATGTGCCATATGGTGGGTTTCATTTGCAGGCTGGGGTGCAGCCTGCTGGTGCTGCCCTTTCGAAGGAGACAAGTTTAAGTCCCAGCAGGGCATGCTGCGAAAGAGATGCTGCCAGCGCTTCTGATGTCTGCCTGCTGTGCCAGAGAAGTAGAACAGGGGGTTTGGTTCCTGAGTTAAGAGGCAGCTACCAACGCGCTGTGTGGTGCACGGTGAGCTGGGCAGTGCTCTGAGAGGTCAGCCTGTTGGATTACGTGTGGTATGGCGTGTATTGGACTTGGGAGGAGCAGCTGGTGCTGTAGCAGCTGTTTCTGTGTTGAACCAGATCTCGTCTCTTAGATTTAGGAAAATGCGAAGAAAAGTTCGGGTTTGTTTGGACTTCAGTTCCTTCTTCTGAAATTCAGAAGCAGACTAAGAACAACAGTCTCAAAGAGAGGTGTCAGCGCTGCTGCCGTGGGGCCTGGTGATGCTGGCACTTGCTTGGAGTGGTAGTTGGGTTTTGCAACCCAGAGCAGTAAATGAATGCAGAGATCTCAGAGTGCCTGCTGGAGCCCTGGGTACTTTATCCCTATTCTTGACTGTCTGCCAGCACTTATTAGGGTGCTGTCTCCTATCTCTTCATGCTGTGGGAAGGAGCAGGCTTTGAGGCAGCTCTGGCTGTGCTGTCACTCAGGTGGGGTGCTTTACAGGCTGGAGGAGGGACAAACCTGGGCTGAGGTAGTTATCCAGATTCCCATTCTGGTCAACTCCTGCTTCACCAGCTGTCCAGCCTGTCCCCTCGGAGACAGCCTTACACAAGGCAGCCTTGTGGGAGTCATGGCTGCGTTGAAGATGCTGCCCTTCTGCTTCTGCGTGTTCTCTGCTTTGGTTCTGTCCTGCACAGCAATGCTGTACTGTTCCTGAGCTGCAGTGCAAAGAACGTGATTCTCATCAGATCATGTTAAGTCCTTGGGAAGGGGGGGTGGAGAAATATTTGTTGTTGCTTTCTGGAATTCCTTTTACTGTTCTGAGAAATCCTGAATTCCCCTGGGAAGCACCAGGCAGCTTCTGAGTGAAAAAAACAACCTAGCATTAAAAACTGCAAAGCATTGCAGTGTATGTACCCCACTGAGTCTAGAATGCCACTGTGCTTGTAAGCAGATGTTGGTCTCATTCATCTGAGAGTAACCAGTCTTTGCCAACTGTGCGTGTACAACAGCATGCTTTCCAGAGGTCACTCGGATGTGCCTTTGTGCCTCTCATTCTGGTACAATCTGCGAGGTTCCTGCATATTACACACTCTAGGAATTTCCCCTCTTGCTGTGGTTTTATGCAGACTGTGATTTGTGCTAAAGGTTCAGCCCACAACACCAACCTTGAATCTTTTCGGAACCTTTTTTCCCCCAGCTGCCCTGCAGTGGGGATGCATTATCCACACGTAAGGAGATGGCAGCGGTGCTGTGCCATCGGTTTGCCGTGGGCTTGGTTTCTCTGCAGGTGCTTGTGTCTGAAGAGGTGTCGAGGCTCAGGGGACTGTTGATCCACGTGGGTCCATCTGATGCGTGGATTGCTCATAGGAGCCTTTTGTGAGAGCTTAGTTCTCAAATGATATAAAGCGGGGAAAAGGGAAGGATAAGGTCTTCCCACAAGCGAATATAAGAAAGCCAGTGACAGAATGATCAGGCATAACGCCCTGCAGTACGTTTGCTGAGACCACAGTGTTCAGCCCCACTACTCTTGCCTGTTTCTCCCCTGACTTTGGTCAGAGGTGCTTTGCAGTGCTTTGCGGAAGGCCCCTCATGTGCAGGAGTGGGAATCCTCACTAAAAAGTGTGCCAGGAAAACAGCAGCTCTTAGATCAGTGATAGCTTTTACTCAACTCCTTTCATGTCTGCAGTTGGATTTTCACTGTCTTCCTCACCCAGTGGAATGTGACCTGAAACATTTGGGATGGGAAGATGGATATATATTTTTTTTCCCCATGAAAATAGGAGGATGCAGTGTGTTGTAACCACCAAAATTAGTTAGGCTTAGAGGTGCACTGAAAGAAAAGGCCTTCTTCATTAGTTGCCTAACAAGGGAGGTGATTTGGGAGGTACATCAGCACTGGGCATGCCATAGGACCCTGCCTGGCCACCCCAGGCTGCCCAGCAGGGTGGTCCCTGCTGTGGGTCTGAGGGACTGGCTGGTAACTTTGACAGGCTTTTCATTGTAGTTATTTTTCATTTAAACATTTACATCACATCTCATTACCTTCTCTGAGCTGTAATTAGAAATCCCGTGGAATTAAGAACCATTAAATTCATTGAGATTTTAGCCTTGGGAATTTGCCCAGAGGCACACAGCTCGCAGGCCTTCGTGAGGCTTGACTTTCCTGGAGTTGTCTCCCCCTCTGCTTCATCCAAGCCTTTGTGAAAAGCGGACCATCTTTTCAGTTTCACTAATTAATTGCTCTTGCCAACCAACAGATGTTTTGTAGCCTTTGAAGACCAGGAACAGCCAGGTATATCACTTCTGCAGCCTTAAACTGACTTTTTATGCTATTTGAGGAAGAAGTTTTGAAGCTCAAGCAAGGGGGGAAAACAAGCTACTAGAGCCAAAGGAGAAGTTACAAAATTCAGGAGAATGTTGTTTTCTTTCCCCAGTATTTCATCAGATCAACAACCATGTCCCTTTGTTAACATATGTGTAGTTCTGGGCCACAGCACTCAGAGAGAAATAATCATTCAGGATATCTGTTCTACTAATTTATTTACTTATCAGTTGTGTCGATGATGATGGATTGACCTTAAGAGGCAATGGTGAGAAAAGCCACAAAACTAAGCATGGGCAGTGCAGAGTGCAAAGAGTCAAGCTTGAATGCAGTGGAGCCCAGCTCTGACACTGGGAAAGCAGCTGCTTTGTTCTGCCCTCAGCTACTCTGCACTCAGCACATCATCTGTTCGTGTGCTGGGAAGCTCCTGGGCAAAAAAATATTAAGACTTGTCCTCAGTACTGAGGATAGCAGCTGTAACGACAGGATTGGTGGGTCTGGGTGCTTACACTTCCCTCCTGTTGTCTACATTATTAAAAATGATCTCATTGAAATAGATATCATTAATCAGTGCCAAACACAGTTTAGCTAGAATGCAGACAAGGACAAACTGTGCACTATCACTGACTGCCGATAGAAAAATGTTGGGGCTAGTTTAATGGCACAGTGGTGAAATGCTGGAGGCAAAAGCATCCTTCTTCTGGGAAGAGTGTTCTTCTACCAGCTATGACAATGAAGGTTCCCCTTGTTACTGCCGAGGTTGCCCAGATACAGGGCAAAATCTGCCCACCGTGCAGTGAGCAGAGATGTCCTGCGTGCATGGGGCGCACAGCTCACTGCAGTCTCAAGTCAGTCCAGGCCAAGGGGACACTCTTGGTCTACTGTGTTGTAATGGAGAGCAGATTGGGTGCAGAGCAGGTCATGTGCTGGGGAAATGAAGGAGGTGTGTGGTGGGAATGTTTGTGGCTGCGTTGGTCACAGTATTGCTAGAAAGAAAGGAAAAAAGAGGATGTTTTCATGGTAGTTTTTAAGAAGAGAGGTAGGAGGAGGCCTTCATGAAATGAAGACTGGTGGGAGGTGAGAAGGACTCTTATTTAACAGCAAGCAGAAGAACTAGAGAACAATTGAGGAGAGATATGGTGGTCCTAAAAAAAAAAAAAAGTTAATAGAGCAACCCTGAGCTGTGCCTTGTGCTTTCTACCTTGTTGCTGTTGCTCTAGTGCCCGCTGACCCAGTTGGTTGCATAGGCGTGATTAAGGTGCTCATTTGCCCCCATAAGTATCTGGTCTGAGGTTAGTATCTTAAAGTTAATATGAACTCTGGATTTTTAATTTTTTTTTTTTTTTTGTGATAGCCACAGTTAAGTTGTTGGCACTGTTTCTTATGTTTTATTAGGCATGCAGAACTTGGGTGTAACCATGTGATCTGTGGCCAGATGCAATGGTTGCAGAACATGTGAGATTTCGGGCTGGAGAACAGTTAGCAAGCACGCTTTGGCTGTGTGCCCACAGTATCAGTGCTTGGCAGCATGAGCAGGTTCTCCAACATCCCATCAGGTTCCAAGCCTGAATATAGCATGTGTGCAAAAGCAAGAAGCAGTACTGACAGTGGCCTCTTAGCAATTGTGGAAGAAAATGGGAGAAAAAGAAGCACTAAGCAAGTTGGGATAGTAGAGCTTCAGACCTTAGCAAACTTCTTAACTGACAAGAAAGGAATGTTAATTAGAATAATCAAGTAGGCTGTTCCTCAGTTTACAGGCCCTTTTGACTGTCTCCAGCCACAGTGGCGAGAGGGCAAACAGTCCCAGCCCTCTGCTCCCAGGAGCTGTGCTGGAGCTGCTGGGCAGCCCCTGTGCAGGAGGAGGGCTGGCAGTTTGTCGTGCACACACCATCAGCACAGCAAAGCCAGGGAAAGTCACGGGCACTTCCCATCTCCGACAGCTTTCCACTAAAATTCCTCTTCAGAGAGTTGGTGCAATATCTCAGGACAAGTTGACCACGTGGCCTGGTAGTGTGTGACCATTCTTGAACAGATCCCATATAGAGATTTTAAGCTCAGCAAACAGAGACTCTTTCAGGCCCAGGAAAAAAAAGACAAGCTGGGTTATGCAATTGCTGTATCTGGCATCCAACTAACTGCATGCCAATTACCAGCCCGTATGCAAATGGTTGTACTGAAGCGCAGGATGCAGCTGGACGCAGCTCTGGGCACCCTTCCCAGCGTATTCCAAGCCACATGATGACAGTTTTGAAAGAGAAGGGCTCTGTGGAGCCAGTAATTTTTGACAGCCTTTCAGTAAATGGTAGAAATTACCACTGCATCCAGATCTTAACTATTTTATTGAAGGGAGAAGGAATTTCTGCACGCTGATGCCAATCAGGATGTACTTGAGGCGCTCGCACTCCAAGACAGAAGGCCATCAGTCTGTTTGCCAAGCGTGCGGCCTGAGTGCCAGATGTGCTTGGGATAGAAAGCAGGCTTCTTGAATTTGTCTGGCTGCGTGAAAAGAATCAAAAAATATACTGCCAAATAATGCTGGAGTTGAAGCTTCCAGGGGTGCTGCAGGGAAACCCTGCTGCGGTCAGATGCCCCTGGCTCTGATGAGGTTTCTGTTCATGCTGCTGCTTGGCTTCCCACATGAAAGGAACGCTTGGGAAGGGTGCAGCAGTTGCATACGAACCGTCATGGAACACTGGGTCGCACGATGCCTTCCATAACGATCTGATTGCAGGAGAGCAGGGACATGGCAGTTTCCCTGTTACATATCACTGCAGATGGGAAAGATGAATTGAGAGCTGCCATTAGCAGGCATGAAACATTTCAGGTTTGATCAAAATATTATATATCAAGTGTCCTGCCAAGGAGAGGCATTTAAATGCTTGTCTGTCTCGGCAGCACAGAAGTGAATCAGTCAAGGTATGGGTCCGTATCCTGGGTGAAGAAATGAGCGTTTCATGAAGTGAATTTTGTAGAAAGTTTAGGGAAGAAAAATGAAAGTGTTTTGAGTGCTGTTTCTCAAATTTGGTTCACACGGTTGATGCTAAATGAAAGATGATGCTCTAAGCTCCAGCTACGACATTCTCTGTCCTGAAATGGAAGGTTCTCATCACCGCCCCACATTTTTTTCAGACTGCCCCACAGGAGCAGAAACTGCCCATCTGGAGAAATGCTTCATTGGCAGCCCAAGCTCTGAGGGAGAATGACTGTGGAACCAATGCAGTGAGATAGAAGGAGTGGCCTGGCTGTGCGTTGTTGCTGCACCATTGCAGCATCTGATCGGTGTGACAGATGAAGGAGCTGATGCAGATGTGTGCAACCTCTGGGCACGGGTGACATTTCCACGGTGCAGAAACAGCAGCACTGGGGTCTGTTCAGTCTTCATTGAGAGATTTGGAGGATGCCTGACACAAAGCAGAGTCTGTGTCATGAAAGACTGAAAGGCAAGCCTTGGGACAGCTGCCTTGGTCATTGCAGTAGATCGTACCGCATAGGATGCTCGCTGTTAAAGCTGATCAGACAGCAGAAATAAATGCCAGTACTGCAGTATCTGTCAGAGCCTCTAGATGAGGCCTCGGGGATACCAGTCTGCTCTGTGGCCTGCAGGTGCACCCAGCACACTGTACATCATCTCCCCATCTGCTGGCTTTCCGCTGAAGAACAAGGGCAGGGAGGATTATTTGGGATCAGCAGGTTTTGAACCTTTTGAGTTGTGGCTGAAGCACCTCTTGACGCGTGTAGGTGACATGCTTTTAAATATGTGGCTTATTCTGCATGGGTGTTTTGCATCATGAATGTGCTTCTTCACCAGTTTGCATGTAGAACACTGTAAGGACTGCACAGTAGGAGGTAGATAGTCACAGAATGGCAGAAATATTCAGGTTGGAAGGGGCATCCAGGAATCGCCCACTCCAGCCTCTGCTCTCACTCATGCAGCACACTGTGTGGTGACCCCTCATCTTGCTGTCTGCAGTGCTTCTGGTTTGGTGACACCACAGGAAGCCCTATCATTACAGCGTTATGTTTTATACCTGTTAATCTACCTGTCCTCCCCGAAAATTAGATTGAGAAAGCAGTAAATCAAGCAGTTGGCTGCTAACACCAGGAGTAAAATTTGACTTCACAAAAAAAGTGATGCAGTTATCATCTTCTGAAAATTAATATCCCTGTAACAGACTCTGTGTGTTACGGTAAAGCTCCTCACCTGCAAAGTCAAGAGGGTCAAACAGCTTTCAGAAGTCAGTGATGTGAATGGAACCAAACAGATGAGGTGGGTAACGTCGTAAACAGCTCATGCTGCTTCTGCGGATAACATCTGAGGAGGAAATGCCAGACCTAAGGCTGATCGTACAGCTTTATGCTTCCCTCCTAGTTAGTTAAAATCAAGGGTACTGCGTTACTGGTGACGTGGTTAAGGAAAGTTGTGCTGGCTGGTCAGTGCATCCTTTTATTCTCCTTTACCAAGGTGGAGTAACAACTGCACGAGTAGGAAAACTCCACTAGAACTGGAGGTGAAAGAGATTATATCGGTTTAAACCTGAGCTTAAACATTTTGGGGGAATTGAGATCTAAATAAGCCCTGGTCATTGCAAAATGCATTTAATTGAGCAGCCGCTAGTACAACTCGGTCTAACTGGATTATGGAGACATACTCTCTACTTTAGCAGAAGCCAGGTATGTTTAGTAAGGTATTTTACACAGGACAGTTTCTTGTGAAAAGAAGCACATCTCAAGTTGAGTTTATATCTGTTTTCTCTCCTTTCAGATAGATGGGATGTTTTTCTGGTACTTATTTCGTTTAGCTGTTTCTACTGCCTTCCGTTCTGGATGGCTTTCTCCATACATTGAAGCTCTTGGGGCCACGTGGATGTGTTTTATGTACCCTGTGTTCTCAGTAGCTGCTCGGAGCACAAGGAAAAATGGGACCCGTTAGCCTGATGCTGAGTTACGTGGTGCTTGTGGTTCTCTGCAGATGGGGTAGGCATGGAATGTGTATTTTAAATCTGGTGTGTTTACCCCAAAGGGCTGGAAGAACTTGCAGCGCTATTTCTTTTTTACAAAGTAAGATAAATACCGTGTTAAATGATGCCTTAAAATTAATAAGGTAGGGCAGAGGAGGAACTCGGACACGCACAAAGTCAGGAATTATCTGAGCAGGTCTCATGTCCTCTTTGAGTTGGTTTAATGTGACTTTAGCTGTTAATGAAACTCTTTGGTGAGATTGCTAAAGACAGCTTGGCCGGAGCCTGTTGTCCTTTAATGAAGTAGTTAAATGACTCACAAGGACCATGCAGATCCATCCTCACACACTGTAGCGATGAAATGGTGAAAAGGTAGCCCATCCATAGTGAGAAGTACTGAAATTGCTCATTCTCACTTAGGGAGCAAGACAGATTTTGAAGATTTATGCTCCGTTGCTACCGCCAGTGTTCTTAGTTATTGAGCAGTTGGACATACGGACTCGCAGCCCGCACATAACATTGAGTGCTTGTGATAGAAATAAAGAATATTTTGCTGTTGCTGTCGAGCCTTGAAACTGACTTCTAGCTAATGACCCAAGTAATCTTTACTTGAAATTGTGTAATTGAGATCGAAGGCTGTGCGGGGCTTCTAGCTGGTACACAGATTCCACATCCGTGAGCTTCTCAATATGGTCATTGAGCTGAAATGGAGAAGGTTAAAACTCTCATTTCCATTATCAAGCTCCCCCTTTCTCCCAATACAAACGTGACATTTCAATTTTACACAGTTGGACTCTTCTTAAATCATCTGTATAAAAACTTCAAATCTTGATTGATGATGGATGAGCTATTGTCTCCTAAAGCACACAGTTCTCATTACCCTTAAGACGTAGCGTATTAATGACGGACTTATAGTGCTTTCCCAGTGGTTCGTGAGCAATTTACTTTGCTAAGAGATCCAAAGACTTGGTTTGGCATGAAATCTCCAGGCCAAAGCCATTTTCACAAGCAGCATCTCAAATGTTGACAGTGTTTTCAGGGTGATACGGTACCTGACAACAAATCCCCATCATCTGGGTGATAATGGCAAAGCTGCAGCACTGTCAGCATGCAGAGATGCTTTGGCTGTAATGGAGGCTGACCTTGGAAAGTAAGTGTCATTAATAAGCACTGCATGATATGTATGTGCAGAGAACGCCAGCATGTGGTGTTGTGTAAGAGGCAGCTGCTTCATTAAAGGACAGTCACCGTGTAAGGTGTCTTCTGTTTTGCTTCTGAGGTTGTTACAGTGGGTGTTCCCAACAGTTACCTGAATCCTTTCTGTTGCTCTGTCCACCATAAAGCTAGTTCTTTTCCATCTCTTCATGCCTCCCTCCAGTTCAGTCTGGCAGCTGGCTTCTCGGGACCAGAAAGGAGCTTTTAATTTGTAACCCTCAAGAAAAGTAGCAGTTTTATAACCGATTTTATAACTATTTTAGAACTGGATTGTACTGCAAAGTAATTGCCAGCAGCTCCCTCTGCATATCAACACACAAGTTATTTGCACTTAAGGGTACAGAGCAGGATGCGAGCATGTTTTGGCGATTGAATCCTCTTTAGGAGTTAGATAACAAACCATGGGGGATTTTACTGTATGTAAGAAAAAAGCAGCTGAAGAAAATGCCCTTTTGGCAGGTGGATGAAAAGAAGTTCTTTCCATCTCCAGTGTAACCAGTTGCTCTATGTGCAGATGATATGCACATAGATCCACAAATGGATGGTCCATTTGTGTCTGAAGCTTCTGGCAGCTGGTTATGTATTTTCACTGACCCCACTCAAACTTAGTGCAAGTGCTTTCAGTTTAGCCTTTTTGAACATAGCAGACCAAGTATAAGTTGCATGTGCTGCATCTCTCCATGCCTCTATGGAAGTAGAAGAGGTTGGTGTTTCATGGCTGCCAGAGACCTGTATGTGTCACTGCTCTGCTGTTGGCATTGTAAGGTAGGTTACCAGAGTACGTGGTAATCGTTCTGCTTCATCTCCTGGCTAATGGAAGCCAGAAAATAGCAGATAAAATGGATAATACATTTCTGATTCCAGTCCCTGGATAAATAAGCATTTAATAGAATTTTAATAATATGCAGATGTAAGTTCCCCACAATCATTTGGCAGCTCTCCACACAATAAGCAAAATAATGACAGAAGTCAGTGCTGAGCGCGCTCGCTGCTTTATTTTCATATAACTTGGGTGACAGCATCATACTGCTTTTAAGCCAGAAGAGTAGCTCTAATAAGGAGGATAAGATTTTATTCACTTGGGATCAACTGGCAAAAGGCCTTGGAGCTGCTCCTTTGCTCAGAGCACCAGCTGCAGCCCTGGTGCCAAAACGGAGGATGGTGAGACTGACGCGTGGCTCTTGGCAGCTTGCAGGAAGCCTTGCGCCGTCACCTGCCCCTCGTTTCCTGGAGAGAACTGGCAGGATAAGTGCTTCCAAATCGCCTTTTGGAGCTCTGTGCCTTGGAGCAGTATGGGAGCCCACAGGAGACATTTGCAGGCCATGCAGCTCCATTCCGCGCAGCAGGGCTGGCTTTAGATTAATCATTTTCTGGAGTCACACAAAAATTGTGTTACCAGGCAAAATACTCTCCTCTATAGGATATTTAAAGTACATGCTGCTGTAAGCAGTGCTTGTTCATGCATCTTCAGCAGCCCTTGGCTTTGTTCTTTGCAGGAGAAATAAAGCCCACTGGTGGATGTGTTGTTCTGGCCGCTGTCTGTCCTTGGCAGGGCCCAGCAGGAAGGCTCCTCGTGTTGCACAAAGGAGGAAAAAGCCCTCTTGTGCCTGCCTTCCTTTGCCTGCTCATCTGCGTAGCTGGAGATCCCCGCCTTGCTCCTCCTGTTTATTGTTTAACTTTATCACCCACTTTCGGCGCTGTAAATTAAAAGGAGATGATGACTTAATGATGATGAGTTCATTATACAGTAACTCTTTTGTTTATTGATTGCGTTTGTGCTTCATTTGCTTAACACGTACCAGGGTTTATTAGGTCTTTCCAGGCATTGTTCTTGCTAAGAGAGGGCGCAGAAGCACTGAATGAATCTGCGTTTGTTAATTCAGTGTACCCAATACATCTGTGCTGATTTACGTGTGCCAAGGACTGCCTAAAGAACCATGCAATAGCAAGTGGGGAAAGGGAGGTAGGAGGGGACAGAGTTTAGATCTGACAGAATGGGAGGAGCTGAGCAAAAGAAAGTGAAGCGTGGTCCTGAACTTGGAGTTTATGGCCGTTTAACAGCTGCAAGAGCCCAACTTTGATGCTGTTACTCAGGTTTCTTAGTGCCTGGTTGCACGAACAGACCTGTAGACTTGAATCCTGTCACCTATGAGAAACAGTGTGGTTTGGGGCATTTCTCCAGGTTTTGGGGGGCAGGCAGCAGGTATGACAGCCGTTATTCAGTGGTGAGGAAGTCGGTCTATCTTCCATGTTTGCTGTGTTTCTCCACAAATTGAAACTATTAGAAATATTTTTAGAGTGAGGTGGTGCCTGATAGACAAGAATATGTCAAAGTTTCTTGGATCAAGTAGAGAATTTGTTAGGTGCTGTCATGAGCAGATGCTCTAAAAAGCAGAAGTGATGCCAGCAGCAGGTGTTCAGGGACACCAGCTGATAGTGGCACTATTTGGAGTCACGTGCAAGTGTTTTGGAAGCTATCAGGGTAGATTTCTTCATTTTCCATGGCTTGTTAGATGTTGTTTTTAATCAAAATCTGGGCCATTGTGGATTAGCTAATCCTGTGTAGCTGGGACGACACAGAGAAGTCATCAGTAATCATGTTTTCAAGTGTGCTTCTGAGTCCCACTTTTTCCTCCGAGCAGAATTGCTAGCAGATGCTGGATGGCTGTGGGTTTTTTTCGGGGATCATAAGAATATAATACGGACAGATCATCTCTATAACTAATCTGGTTTCTTTTCAGTACAAGATTATTATTATCGTTTTTGTTTTTAAGCTCCTTTTCAATGAAAAGCCAAGCTTTCAAATCAGAGCTTCTGAGAAATAGGTATCAATGCTCTGAACCCATTAATATGGCAGAAGGATGTATTTACAGACGATCCTTTATTTAATACACTCTTCTATTGGGGGCTGCCTCCCCTGCGTTGTGTCCTGTGTGCTCTGAAACGTTCAAAGAAAAACGCAGTAACTCCTGGTTGTTTGTCAATGTTAGTATTACCACTGAGGCTTGTAAGGGCTTTTATGGGAGATGAGGGCTATCAGCACACCTAGTCATTGCCACAGTGCTTGAGATTTCCTCTTAATGTCAGTTTAAGAGGTGTGTCGCTCATGGCTGCGTAGCGCCACTTCATGTCATCTGGAGGTGCCATTAGTGACCAAATCTTCAGCTTTTCTTTGCTGGTTGCAGTCTGACACTGAGTGGTGCAGGAGGCTTTGGCTGCATTGCTTCTGCTAGCTGGAGTGAAAGATGCAGGGATTTTCCTTTGCTTTGGAAATGCAGGAGCCAGGCTAAGAAGAGAAACAGCTAGAAAGAGAGTTTAGAAGGTTAAAAAGAAAGTTACTGTCCCAAAGGAGACCCCAGCGCTACTTCTAAACAGCCAGAAGTGCTGGAGTCCTAATTTACCTGTGACTGCTGCCCTGACTTGCTGTATCACTGTGATCTCCTTGGGCAGAGAGCTGGGATTCCTACAAGAACATGGAACTCATATGGATTTTTTTAAATAGGTTTTATGACTGAATGTTTGATGAGAATGGAGTCCTAGTAATTTCAAAGGTTGCTGGTGATTCACTGGTACCCAGAATTGTGTGAGGCAGTGCAGAAGAGCTGTGCAGCTGGGCTGTAGAGCTGTATGGCAGGGCAGTGTGCTCAAACACAGTGCTTCTCTAGACATCCTGACAACTCAACTCTCCTTACTTACTCTAGGATGAGAGTATTCTTATCTTTGGGGGGGCACATCAGCTTATTCTATGCTTTAAGTGTCCATATGTGTTAATGAAACGCGGTGTAGTGTGACTGCTTGTGTGTTTTGAAGTCAGTTAAGTCTTGGGATTTATTTTACCTGCGAATAACAGTATTCTTAAACACCTGATTACACTGGAACAGCACAGAAAACCCAGTCAGCAAGCTATCAGCTGTGTGCCTGTCGTCATCAGGCTACTTCTGCATGTAAATAAATGGTTCCTGTTTGCAAATGCTGTATGCTATTTACCATCCCGTTTTCAGTGTTAGAGGAGGTAACAGTGTGAATTTTCATGTTTGAATTCTATGCCCTCTCTCTCCCCTGCACAAAGCAGCAGTGAATTTAATTAGCTGTGTGCCTGAAGCCTTACAACTATGTTCTCTTGTTCTTTTGTGCAGAAATACTGAATGGAGGGGTGTATGTTGGCCAGAACAAATTTCTTTGCTTCGCAGACACCATTCATTGGCAGGATATCGTGCGTAACCCCTGGGCCTCCAACTTCACTTTGGTTCCAACGAATGGCAGCTCAGGATGTAAGTACCAGTTTGATTCTTGGTCTTGTCATCAGCACAGACACAGTGTAAATATAACCACAAGTTTGTCCCTGGTCCTCTGTTATGGAGAATTGCATTTGTAATTTTTCCCTTTCCACTGCATTCTTCAAAGTTTGTATGATACTTGTAAGAACACAGCCTAATCTTAAAAACACTGTATCTGTAGAGAGCATTTGTGAACATCATGCATTTTTTTACTTTTTTTCTCATGTGCTTTCTCTCTTGTGCATTTTCTTTTATTTCTGTTTATTTCTAATGCCACTATGCTGCCACAGAAGCACAGACATTATTGTTTGTTTTGGAATTATTCCTGCTGCTTGGTCTGGTCCTCGAGTTACAATGTTCTGCCTATGGCATCACAATTAGCTGCTGGAGTAATTATGGTACAGGCTCACAGATATTCTCACTTGAAATAAGAAAGGAATCTGAAAGAAATAGCTCTCCTGTTATCTTGTGTGTATCTGTGAATAAACAGAATTTGCAAAGAGTGGGGTGGTCTTCACAACATCACCAGTATCTCTGGGTTTAGTATGCTCTTTGTCTTAATGATCTCATTTTCAAGCTTGTCTATATATTTTCATTAATCTGCTTGACCTGTTTTTCCAGTTCTCTTCCCCAGAGTTTTTCACCTTTAGATGGTTCTTGGAGCAGTAATGAGTTGTAGTGGATTCATCAGCGATGCAGTGATACTAAGTGTTCAAGTGAAATGTTTCCTACTATAGGAAAGTGTTCTCCAGATGCATACCATGCTCATAGGCAGTACTCTTAGGATGTACTGAGACTGAAATTCAGGTATAGGCTGGGAGGAATCAATCTGAATTCAGGACTGATTCCAGAAGAGACGTTGTTCTGGGCATTCTGGATACAGGGCCCTTCTGGATCACTTGCTACATCCTAGGGTGTCCAGCATGAATGTATAAATCACAGATTGCTTCCTTAGCTTCTGCGGCAGCCAAGAAATACCTTAAATTCTTCAGCTGCACGTTAAGAATTCTGAAAACAAACCAACAAACAATCTCTGGATAAAGACTATTTGACCGAGTTCCCTAATTTTAAGCACCAACTCGTTTCTAGCAGTTTGTGTTGCAGTTGTTTTCTGTAAGGGCGGCTTGCTTTTATGTGTCTCACCTGTACGCTCAAAGAAGGAGCACAGCTACTTGAGAACCAGCTTCCTGTGGGAGCCTGCCAAACTCCTCTGGTCCTCATCTGCCAGCTCCAGAGCTGAGGCTCAGCTCCTCTGCCTTCTGGCTGCAAACCTGACATAGTTGCAACACAGCCAGCTACCTTATTTGCGTATTAAAAAGCTCATCACTGGCAGTGATCAGTTCTGAGCAGAAGTGATAAGACCTTAGAAGGTTGGGGAATGCCTGTACCCTTCTATGAATCATTACTTCAACACAAAAGAGACTTGATGTTTTTCTGTTGTGTTCTGTTGTTGGGCTTTCTTATAACCTTTGCCAGCCCTTTCAGAAAATGCTTTTGCATTAGTAAGGCAATAAGCTCTTTTAAAAAAGCAACCAACATCAGTACTATCCCTCTGAGAAAGGGAGTATGTTACCCTGGTAGTTTACTAAAGAATTAAGGCAAGTTATTTGTGCTGGCTGAGAAAACAAAATGAACACTGAATTATAACCCTAGAATGGAAATCTCTGTGGAGCATCATTATGTGAGGGTACGTGCTTCTCCTATTTGGCTCATATGTCACTTTTCAGACTCTGCAAAGCAGTGTGGGTGCTTGCTGGGCTCAGCCTTACTGTTTTTCCGCTGCTGCAAATGGTACTCAGAGCATCACATAGACTTTGGTACTCTTCTACAGAGACTATGAGTCATGTGCTTTGGATCCAGAATATATTTTTACTATTTATTTTACATGAATGTATTACATTGCCTGAAGTCTCAGGTGCCTCTATCAAATGCAAATCTTGACTAAGTCCACTGGAACTTAGTGAGTACACGTTGCTCAGCATTACTGAGAATACACTAAGTGCCAAAGATATCAGGAAGGCCCTCTGGGACTCTCTGTCAGAATATCTTGAAAAAAAAAGAATGTTTTTTACTGCTTATCTGAATACTTCCACAGGAGAGGGAAAAGGTCTGTCAGAGCAGCTGTGTCAGTGAGTGAATGTAAATCTGCCAAATGTGCTGTGTCGAGCTCCACTGAGTCAGTACTAGCAGGAATTTAGGGAAGTCTGTGTAAAGGTGTTGTGTAAGATGGGGTAGGTGGATTGAGCTGTGTGACACGTGTGGCTCTGACTTGCAGGGGCAGAAGGAGAGCATCTGCCCCAGGAATGGTTAGGGCTCTTGCACTGTGACCACCTCAGCATCCTCCCTGGCAGAGAAGGTTGTAGGACCAAGAAAATGCTGAATGACATGAGCTTCAGAACCAGATAATTATTGCTTTGAGCAGGCCCGAAACCCTCAGCCCTGGGTTTCAGCATCACTAGCTTTGCTTCCAACCACTGGTAGCTGACATGAAATCTTCCTTGAGGCCCTACAGAACACAGGCCCCCCTGTGTTCAGGAATGCCGGTTGTGCAGCACTTAACACGTTATCCGCTGTACTGCAGCAGGTATGGGCTCCTCCATCCTTACCCTTGGTGCACAGGCCCGTGTTGCAAAATGCTGGTGCTGCTCTCCTCCCCAGTCACACACAGCAGCTTAGAGTGGTCCCACTTCACGGAGGAGGGCACATGCAGGTCTCCGTGCTGCTCCACAGCAATCAGCAGATGAAGGAGACAAAAGGGTAGAATGAAATGAAAACGCTTTGAAATAGAAATAGAGCTGGATCTGCCAGCTCTGTGCATATCTCCTCATTTACATCAGTGCTTGATGGAAGAGGCCAGTGTACTCCTGGGATGCTGCACTCCCTGGATGCTGCTCTTGTGATTCCCTTTGTCTCAGGCTTTCACTGCCATATCAGCGTTAAGAAAGCAGTTGAAAAGGCCATAGTATCTTAACTACTGTAATAGAAGTGCTGCAGATGTGTGAATCCTGAATGCTGCTTCTCCTTTTTCTTTAGCCTGGAATGTATTCTACCCGTTGCTTCATGCTCTGATCAAATGCATGCAGAAAAGCTCTTGTTGGAAGCCTTTGGATTACACACCCATACCACTATGATGAGCACAGTTAGTGGCTGTGGGTGTAGGGCTCTGTGTGTACTGCTGCCATGCAATCAGCACATGCACCAAGGGAGCCTGCATGCTTCAGCTGTGTGAGGGCAGATACCTCTACACCTGGCATTCTGATTCATATGGTGAAATAATACACTATTGACTATTTGCACAGCATTTTCTTACTCGTCTCTTGTAGATGAAACTTCTACAGTGATTTGTAATTGAAAATAGTCTTCTCTTCCATGTACCTGTAATCTCAGAAGTGCTTAACTGGGGATCAAAGTTGTCCATTTAGGTGTATATTACTCAGTTATTTCTCCTGTGCTAAAAATCTATCTTCTCTCCTTCTAAAAACAAGCCACAAATACAAGCATTAGCTTAGCTATGCAAGAACTTGTTCCCTTGTTGCCACATCCATGTTGGATTTGGTCTCCATTACATAGGTAGAGGCCTGCCCTTCAGAGCTGGAAACCCAAGGTACAACTCCCAGTAAGAAATAAAACAGGGAATAGGATCAGACTTGTCTAAAATGACTCTACATTGGTAGGACTCCTCCTCTCTGGTCAGCTGGAGGTGAAGTGCAGCGTGTCTGTGAGGCTGGCTGCTTCCATCTGTGCCCTCCGTGTCCTCAGCCGCCCCTTGGTGTGATGGGAGCCCCCATGTGCCTGCTGCAAGTTCTTACAAGGCACTCTTAAATCAGATTTTTCAGTGGAGCTTTGCTTTGGAAGTTTTGTTTGGCAGGAAAGCCTTACGGGTTTGAATGGCTGAGCTGAGGTCACTGTGTGCAGCAAATAGCGTGGATTCAAATAATCAACAGTGCGTTTAAAAGTGCTGAAATCTATGGATGCATATTCATGATGGAACTGGGAACTTTCGGTAAGAAAGATTCCAAGATTACTTGCTGTTTTCAAGGGTAAAAAGAAAAAAAAAAGCTGCCTTTTAACAAATGATTCAGAAGAAATACTAGACAAAAGTTAACTAGTGCCCGGCTCCAGCTGAATTCACAGCACTGAGCACCTGTTGAAGTCTTGTCCTGAGCTGGAGTTTGCTCAGACCCTGTAGTGTGCTGAGATCCACAGTACATTTTTCAAGCTCTGGTTGCTTATTGTTCCTAGCGTGGTACTTCTCTGTTTAATTGCAGCTGATAAAGTAAAGCTGCAGTTTCTGAGCTAGGCAGTAGTTCTGCATTCTTGCCATGATGCATGGGAAGAAAAGGCTTAGTCTTCAACTGCTTACCCGTGCTTCAATGAATCCCGCAATGTGTTTGAGGAGAACACTTCTTTCAAATTTCTTCCCTCTCTTTTACGTATTGATTCATAGGTTTCTTAAGGGCAAAAGAAACCTTTAAACACCGCTAGCTCTGATGTCCTTCACTCCAGTGCCCCAAAGTACCTCCCACTTGCCTGGCACTGAGTCAGTACCTTTCTGAAGCATGGCTTGCCACCCCTCCTGGCCCCTTGTGGAGGTGTTGGCCATCCCTCAAGGAGCTTGTTACCTCTGTGCTGCTACAAGAAATAATGCTAGGTGCCTTTATTTCTGATTTGAACACAGGTGCTGTTGCCTGTTACATATTCTTCAGCTAGCTGCAAGAGCTCTCGAGTACCCTGCATTTTCTCCCCGCAGCAGTGGGATGCACAGTGTAATCAGCTCACCTCTTGATGCGATTTTCATAAGCTAAATAGACAGAGGGTCTCGTGGCTCGCACTGTGAGGCTTTGCTTTGCAGCTCTTGAATAATTTCAATTGCTCTTCAATGTAAAATATTTCTCCATGTTCTTTCAGAATGGGAAAAGCAAAGTGTTTTAGCCGTAACTCTATAAAAGTGAAAATTGTATCCTTTGTGTTGAAGCTTCACGTGAGGAACCTGGTAATCAATCTGTTCTGACATCCGTGTGTTTCAGCAGTCTGTTTTCCAGAAAATGAAGCGTGCACAACTGAACAGTGCAGTCCTGCAGTTGGCTGTCAGAAAGATGCTTGGTGTGAGGGGTCAGCACACAGCCAGCCCAGCTGTCTCTGTGCTGCTGCTGCCCTGCACTGTCATCTGCTGGGGTTTCAGGCTTCCTGTCACCTGCATGTTCTATTGCCCAAGGTTTGGAAATAGTTTCTAAACTTTTGTCTGTTGACAAGCATCAGTCCTGCGATGATCCCTGGGGAGCCACAACCCTGCTGTGCTGTAATAGCTCTTACTTCCAGCTGCTTTGGGGAAGCTCTCAATTAGCTGGTTCTTATGCATTTTTCAAGTGTTTCATTCATGTTGAAACATACAGACAAATCTAATTGTTTACCATTCAGACCATGCTTTGCATTTTACTTAAAGCAATAGAAGATGAGCTAGCCAGTGCCATGGTGTCCTACGAAGTCAGCTCTCAGTTGTCCAGCAGCAAACAGTTTACACTGGGATTGGCTGTAACAGGATGCACGTACTTGGATGGGGTTGAGCTGTTTGACATATTCATCTCTGCACAGTATGCATGCATTCAGTTGATTTGAACCAGCGCTGATGCCTTATTTTTTATTGCTCTGTTACTATGTGACTGTGAACTGCTACCTACCCTATTACCTTTACTGTTTACCTCGTACAGTTTCTAAAAGGATACTTCATAAAAATATTGCAGAAATTGTAACAATTTGGCAAAAACTTAGCTTAATAAAGCTGTTTCTTTATGTCAGCCTACTTTAAGGGCTGATGGTAACCCCGATTTAATACAAGCTCTGGTTAAATTAATACAACCTTGATTAAATACCACCTTAGCAGTGGCCTTGTATTGTTCCCAGGGCACAGTGACTCACTGGTGGTATTGATAGGTGCAGTATTATCTGGAATTTTGTACTTAGGTCAAACCGTGGGATATTTATTCTGGAGTAATTACGTGATAGTTACGGCTACCTCAGATCCTTGCGGTCTCTCCCAGAGGTCCCACCTTCCACAAGTTCTCAGTGATGCTGGGGCTAAGTTATGCCAGCTGTTGCGTGTGCACACCAGTGTTTCCAAGTGGATTCTCCTAAACACTCTTGTGCAGGACCAGACCTCATTCACTACCAGTGGAAAGTCACCCTGGTGAGCTGAGGAGCCAGGTAGCAGTGTGGTAGCAAGGATGAAGTGACTAAACTTTAGACTAAGTTTGCTGAAAGTACTAAGTTGGAAGGAGCTGTTGACTTGATCAAAGGTGGGGAAGCCATGCAGAAAGATCTAGACAAATTAAAGAGCTGGGCAATCAGCAGCTACATCAAGGTTAACAAGAGCTAGAGCTGGATTCTACACCTGGAAAGGAGCAATCCTGGCTATCTACATTCACCCCAGACTGGGGGATAAGTTGCTGGAAAGCAGCCTTGCTGAGAAGGATCTGGGGGTTGTGGCCCCAAGCTGCTGGAGCTCAAGAAGCATTTGGACAGTGCTCTCAGACATGATTCTTAAGGGTCCTTTCCAACTCAGGATACTCTGTGTGTCTTTTCCTTGGGTGGCACTGCAAAAAATGCCATCGGTTAGCAAAGACTCATGAGAGCTGAATGTGTTGTGGATTTAAGAACGTGGAGAGCTTTCCTTTAGACCAGAGGGTGCCTCCTTTTCAGGTGGAACAGTAAACAGTGAACACGTGTCAGTCAGAACCGGTGGTACCCAGACACATGTGAGCTGGCTGTCTTCTGTCCTATTATCTTGCAAGGTATTTTGTTCTTGGAAGCACAATAGTTCTGCCCTAAAAAGCTCCACAATAACAGCAGTGTTTCTGTATTCTGGCTGAAGAAAAGAAGGAAAGTGACTAATTCACTCTTGAAGCCAACTTTCAGAATAGCTGGTGTATCATTTTTGGTGTACGTGTAAATTGGAAACTACCTACGGAGAAAATGGCATTCCAGAAAGTATGTGCTGAAGGCATTTGTTATTGCAGAGCTGGTTAAATTATAACCTTTCATTGAGGTGATGACTTGAAGTTCAGTTAACATTTTAAATACACGTTTGGAGAGCAACGAGGAGGGCCTCCACGTGGAGACAGTCCTTAATGCATTCCCTGCACGGGTGTCGCTGGGGCAAAGCCAGGAGCAAAAGCTGTTCTTTAGCATCCTGTGAAAGCTTCTTCAGTGTGGAACACATCAGGTGCTCGCCATGTGATGTTTCAGCAGCAGCTGCAGTTTCATGAAAATCTCACTTGGAAAGGAAATTTAAATTGGAGACGTCCAGCAAGTCCTGCCACTTCTTGATCAGTTTGTGTGGAAGCTGCTCGTCCTACCATTAAGGAATCTCGTCAGGACAGACGTTTCTTACCTGGAAATGAAAGACAAATACAGTAACAGAAGGAATTTATTTTAAAGGATAGTTTTTGCTGGGTTATGTAACTGAAGATGGAGGAATACAGGAAATGCAGGGCTTGTTCTGCCTTGCTGCACTGTTTGTAGGTGATGGTAATGCTTTTCATCGACTCCCAGCAGTGTTTTGAGTAAAGGGAGTCAGTTTAGTTTCCTAATAAATAACTTCAGCCGGTGTTTTCAGAAGGGATTTGTCAATTGGTAAATGTCCTTGAGACAGATTTGAAAGGCATGCAGACCTGACTTTTAATGGAAATACGCTGCCTCTAACAGCTGAGTTCATGGAATAAGAAGTAAGAAGTGCAGGTATACCTGGCTAATGCCCCTAGATAATGCTGGGAGGACACAAGTCCTTAAGCTGCTAGAGCCTAATCCGGGGATCTAGCATAGGAACTGCTGCAAAGCCAGGGATCTTAGGGTGTCATGGGTACAGAGAGGACAGGATGGGGAAAGCCAGCATTGATGATCCCCATAGAGCCTCTGAAATGGGCATCTCTCTGCATTGAAAACTACTCAAAAAAAAAAAAAGCTCCCCAACCAACTCCATCTCTGATACAGTTCTGTCCTGTTCTAATTCTTCCTTTCTTCTGACAGAAGCTGTGGGGAGAAAGTCATCCCTCTGGTGGGCCAGTGTACCAGGCTCTTGTGTAATAATACTACAGCGTGGTACTTGCTCTGTAACTGCAGAACTGAAGCCGTGCTCCACATTATAGTTTGTGTCAACTCCTGGTAAATGCTTATCTTTTAAAGGCAACCTGTGTGTGTATAATGTATTAGTGTGCACCACCTGTTTATAAGCAGATTGGTGTTTAAGCACTATGTTACACAAGGGGGAGACTTTCAGCGTAAGTGAAAGCATCCCTTTCCATTATAAGCAGCTTGCTTCATCACAAACACCGGTGTTTCTTGAAAGTAGGAAATAAAGCCCAAATACTCCAAATATTTAAAACAGTCTAATTGAACGGTAATTGGCAGATTTGTAGTGGGTGGGTGGGTGGAATGGCTCTTTCACAGCAAGCTGCAGCTGCTCTAGCTAGCTGCCTTTGAAGAGCTGCTTAGAGAAGGAGAAGGAAAAGAAAGACTGAAAAATCAGCTGCTTAATTGCATCTAGTAGTTCTTGAAGCTGCTGCGTGCCTCCACTCTTTGGAAGCTGGGCTGCTGCTCGCTCTGCAGGGTGCAAGCTTTGTGTCGCTGTGCTGAGGGGCATCTGTGGGCAGACTGCTCCAAAGCACACGGATATGGGGTTTGTGAGTTGTCTGGTGCAAATGGGTGTAATCAGTGTTGGACCTCATTCCCAATTCGCTGCATTATATCCGTGTGACACAAGGTCCACGGGGTCACCTCTGTGCAGATCTCTGATAGCTGGAGATTATCCTGGAAATTGCACTCTGAAATCTGTTTGCATGATTATTTTCAGTGGATATTTGTGGACTGCAAAACACTGAATGTAAATAGCAGAGTACATACCCAAGCATTGTTTTCCAGCAGAGAAAGGGCCTCTGTTGTCCACTTACTGTTTTGTAATAATCACTTCTGTTTGGGCAGCCAGAGATCCATTTTGAATAAGCAGTTATATCTGAATAAGCATAATATGACACTTACCAGAGTTTGTTCAAAGCTGGACTCTAAATTTCGTGGGAATGAAGAAATTCTCTCTGGGATTTCCACTTAGTTGACTCAGAATTGGTTAGAATGTCAGCACACCCGGCCAGACTCTGGAAATATTGCATGGCATCGAGAAGAAGTACAATGAATTTTATAAGCCTCTTTGATTCCAACTTTCCAATTCCTTTCTCTGTGGTTATTACTTTGTTTAAAAAATGAAAATTGTATGCCCCTCTGTTCAAACTTTATTACTGCTTTGGCAGCATTACTGGAACATTAGTAGAGGACGTTATTTTGATTTATGTGGTATTGACTTAGTTGATCTGTTTGAGGAGTGGAGGAGTTGGTATTAAACAAGCACTTGAACATCTCTACGTTTGGCATTTACTTTTCAACGTGTCTTTGAGTTGGCTGAGCACCTCCTTTGAAAAGTTCTCTAGCAGCACACAGATTTCCCTCCTGGGCTTACACACAGTGCTCAGAAAAGGCACCTGATGGACCGTGCCATCTCCTCTGCCGCAGGGGAAAGGCCCAGTAAGTAACAGCCCTGTGTTTGAGGGGAGCTGGGGCTGTTGGGCTGCGTGCTTTAAGGCTGGCCCAGATGAGGCAGGGAATTCCGTTTCCATCCCACATAGCTCAGGTCCTGCTGCATGTGTACATGACTGTGCAGTTGTCCGTGGCTCGCAGAGGGCGATGGACTTCGTTAGTAGTAATGATTTCAAGGGGGGATTCCTAGGGGCTTCTTGCTCCTGATGAGCCTGCCAAGCAGCAGGTATAACTTGACCTCTATCCTTTTTGCTTTCTGGCTGTGTCTCCCAATTTGCTTGGGATCCCTAGGTGTGTGTTCAGAAATGCATTTGATGCTGATTGGAACTAATTCACCACCACAGTGGGGGGGAATTGGGCTGCGCAGCTCTGTGCTAACAGCTATAAGCAGTGATAATTAATAGCTCCTAATTGCTTAATCAGTGTAAAGTTTTACACTATATCATATGCGAAGGTTTTTATGTTCTGTGGGTGAGCAAGCCACCAATTAATGCATCAAGTCGTACAGCCTTACCGTTGCTGTCAGTTCCAGGCAGAGAAAAATAGCTAGTGTCTTCATTACCCCCCTCAGGTCCCTTTCTGCACTCGTTCCTGTGGCCTGAAGACATTTTTCTGTAGCAGCTGAAGTAACATTACAGAGCACTTGCTATCAGCTCGCAGCTGTCAGTGATAAATACGAATTCGCTGGCCTGAGCCCGTTCAGTGCTGCTGACATGCTCTTCTTGGCTTTCCATTTATTCCTTTACCTCTGGTGGCCAATCTCTCTTAAAATCAGAAGTGCCTGCCACCAGCAGGCACCAGTCTGCTGATACTCTGTAATTTCAGAACGCTCAACAGATTCCCAGTCCCCTACGTGCATGAGCACTGTCTCCACCACACATTACTCATGGAAATGCATCCCCTTTGGCTGTTAGTTTTTGTTTGCTCTGGTGCTGGTTGGCGTTTATCTCCACTCCCTCCGCCCTGCCTCTCCCTCACGCTGTCCCCAGATCTCTCCCTTTGCTTTCAGTGCCTATCTCTTCATTTTGTAGACCTGTCTCCCACGCCAGGTTCTTTGCAGCTGCCTGTGTCCCAGTCCCTCTCCATTTGTGTCTCTTCCTATCTGCTGAGGAAGATCAGCAGGATGATAGGGGTGCTGGACGAGGCTGGATGGCAGACTTGGAAGTCCTTATTGGAAACAGTCGTTAGAAGAAGTTTGCTTCACCTCAGCTATTTTCCACAGCAGCAGTGATAATTTCAGTGCCACGCACAGCTTGTTAAAGAAAAGCCTGGATTTGACTGTATTTTATTATCCCACGTTGGAAAATTGTTTAGTGGCAGCATCCTGAGGTTAGCTCATCTGAAATCGGCTAAAGCATCACAGTTCAGTGGCAATACAGGTTTGGGCCCTTAGATTTCTATGTCCTGTACGCTTACATGGAGAGGAGGAGAAAATGAGCGCTAGTGTTCCTGTCAATGCTCCCTTCTCTTACAGGAGGTTATACTTTCTCTTGCAGGGCAAATCTCTTCTGCTGTAAAAGAAGGAAATCCTGGAAAGTGGGAGGGCCTCTGATGGCTAGCACAGGGCTGGTAGAAAAGGCAGAATTTTAACTTAACAAAGAAGTGTGAATGAATGAGCGTGTGATGATAGGAATTGCCAGACAAGGACACGGAAGGCATTACAGCCTGATAAAGGCAGAACAATCCATCGTAACAATGGTGGCTTTAATTCCCACTAATGCTATGCTGTGGTGTTTGAATTATTTTTTGATTGCGTTTTATTTTCCTGGACCATAAAGTTAAGTCTTGAGCATCCTTTTGGCATTGCTAGCATTATTGCAGGAGAGAAGTTTTTTAGGTTGAGGATGAGTTTAAACGAAGAAACTAATAAATGATTTATGGGTTTTTTGATAGTTAATCAATTATTTTAGACTGTTAGACAAGCAAAGAGCTTCCTTATACCCGTGCCTTGTGACCATCAAAGCCACTGTTTTTGGCTGTGTTTATTTGCGCTTCAGTATTGGTACGCTACAGATGGGCTAGTGTTTATTAATGATTTATTAACCTGGTAGAAGCCATCCGCAAATGCAGGCTTTGGACAAAGGGAGATGTTTCTTCTCTTATTTCTGCTTTCCTTCCCCTGCTGAGAGGGGTCTGCTTATGGCAGCTGGGATAGCTGATGGGGAAGAAGCAGCATTCTCCATACTACAGTGAGCTTAGAGCTAAGAGGAAGACTTCATTTTTCTTCTCTTGTCACTGACTTAATCCTCTGCAGTTTTACTGTTCCTGAAATAATAAAGTCAGTCTGGAGACAAAGGAAAGCCCTTCTCAATTCTCAGGAAAGCACAAGGATAAAGTAACCTTGGTCTTTCCCAGCCTAGCGAGCAAGCTCTTCCTGCCTGTGACTTTCTCCATTCAGCAGAGCAGAGGCATCTTCTTCCACAAAGAAAAACCTACTGTGGACGTTATGACAGTAGTACTCTGCACCAGGCTCCTTCATGAAGATAAGTGTATTGGCCTAGGGAGATGAGCCCAGGAGACAAGGCATTGGTTTTCCACATGGAGTTTGCCAGAGCAAAACTAATTCTCATCCTCCTGTGGAAATCTGCCCTTTCTAAGTTTGGATTTCATAACAAACTCTGTAAAAATCATGTAAGCCTCCTTTTAACTCCTTCCCTCCTCCTCTGCGTTCTAATGAATAAAATGTCATCATCTTTCCAAAGCAGTCCTATTGTTCCAGAGCAGAAATATACTGTAGCATCACTTCTGCCCAGGGGGCAGGAGGCTGTTCCAGGTTCTTCCTTTCCTTTTTCACTTATAAAGAAGGTAAGCCCTTTGGCTGATGTGTGTTCACTAATGTGCAGGAATTCAGCAGGTCGACAAGGTTGCATTTATAAAGCCCACTGGAAATATTTCTTTGGGCATATCTCAATTAATTCTTAAATCGTTCTTTGATTACAAGAAGAATATACATAATGCATAGTTGCAGGTGGACTTGTGCTCGTTTGGGCTGCTCTGTTAGTGCTGAGTGTTCCTAGGTTCCTCTGGTTACAATTTAGACTTCATTTTGCTCTTGGTATCTTGATGCCAGAGACCAGTGCTGGTAGTAACAGGAAGGAGTTCCCTCTTTTTATTGGCTGTTGCCTCAGAGCAAAAGGAAGAACACTTCTGCAGTGTCCTGGCTTGCTTTTTCATTATTACTTATTTCTCTTAAACACTGCTGATGCATGTTGGTAGGTTTTGGTGTATTTTAGAGACACAAAGAACAAAAAAAAAATCTGTCTTATGCCAAGAATGATTTGATGAGTTTTTCTCAAATCTGTGTTGGCTCACTGCTGTCTAAAAGAAATATGTATGGAAAGAACTGTGGGAAGTAGCACAGTAGTAGGACTTCATCAAGCTCTTGGCCAATTGATTTATTATAGTTTAAGGCTGACATACAGATCTGATCATGCGAGCTGTTCTCCCATCAACGTTCCTTACACTCTGGGCTGCTTATATTGACTTCCGTGGGACTGTTTTTGTGTTAAGATTTACAGAGCTGATCCTTAATGGGTTGCAATCTGTCCTTATTACAGTGGGAAAACCAGGTGGAATACTGAGTCATGGGAGGGCAGAATCTTGACCAGTTCATATTGAGAGCAAGCAAACTTATTTTGCTTTTTAAAGCAAGAAACCAAGACAGACACACTGTTTGGAGTTCGGTTCTTGTTTTTAATTCTCAGTCTATTTGACCTTCAAAGGACATGTAATAATGTGATTCAGAAGTGTGCTGCCTACCAGCGTGGCTGCTAGTTTTTGCCTTTGCAGTTGAGAAAGGTGAAAACAATGAAGCAGAGACTTTGAGTTCCCAATGAAAAAACGGAAAACTGGCAGCCTTTTCTTGCTATTTTGTTAAATATCTCTATTTAAATGCAAATGATCATCTGACACTGTCAAACAAAGTCATGTATCAGGAAGCAGGCATGCAAGTTAAGAAAAAAATTAAATGATTTTTGAAGATGCTGGATCACTTTTATTTCCAGGAGTAGCAATATTGGCTGAGCATGTTTTTAGTTGCGTAGCAAGGGTCAGCTCAGCACTGAGGAATTTCAAATCTGAAGGTTTTCATTTTAAGTGTAGCTTGTGCAGTAGTATAGGAGGTCTCTCTACCTAGAGGGCACTTGGAGGGATAATGGAAGTATTTTCTGTGCTGTCTCCCTGCCCATATTGTGGTGGAAAGCCCAGTGCCTGTGGCAGGATTCAGAAGGGGGCTGAAGTCAGGAATGGAAAGGGGCAGAAATGGCCAAACCGGTTCCTTCTTCTGCCTCAGACAGGGAGCTGTGAGCAGGCTGTGCCGTGCTTTACACCGTGTCCAGCTGCAAGACCTTTCCCCCTGAACTCCAAAGCCCTAGAGCTAGACTGACGTGAGCTCTGACCAGAGGCAAGCATTAGGCATAAATCTCCTGTCCTTGGGTTTCAGTTCCTCCTTTACTTCCTCCATCAGTGACGCTCCAGCAAGGACTGAGCTAAGGCAGATGCAAAAAGGTTATCTGAACATGCATCCATCCTTCTGCCCGCTTGTACTTTTGGTCAGTCTTTATAAAATGTGTTGGTTTTTTTTTTTTCCAGCAAGGTGTGTGCCAAAACCAGGAAACAAATTGTACCTTCCCAGTTGCCTGTTGAATGTTCTTCCTTGGATTTACTGTTTACCTTACCTATTCTATTCTTATAAGTCAATATGGATGTGTTAGCTTACTGTGCGGGGCTCCAGTAGCCTCTTAATAATCATAATAATTGTTATTACTGATTAAAGTTGCATAATTCATGCCAGATGGAGTCCCCTCCCCATCAGCCAGAACAAGTTTGCATTATGTAGTTATAGAATGTTTCTGATCTAAATAAACAGATGGCAGAATGTGACAGCAAATTATGTGCTGGTGATGTCAGCAACAACGCTCCCCTGGTATAATTGCTTTAAATGAACACAAGTGCAGCTCGGAGCTGGTAGCTTTAACAAGGTAGTTGGCATACAGTGTGTAATTACTGCACAGCATAATCAATGGATCATCAGTGATATGCAAAAGAACTGGTGTTAGAAAAGCAGCAACATGAAGTCCAACTTGATGCCGCTCTAACAGTGGTTTTACTCAACTATGGAACATCTTGTGTATGTATGCTGCCAGCAGAGGAATGGTGTTTTCTTTTGGGTTGACCCAGCCTTAGCTGAGAGACACTGTGTTTTCTCCAGCGTTGGCTCCCAAGTCAGAGTATGTGGAAAGCACTTGATACTGTGCAGGGTGTAATAGAGCAGCTGCCATTAGCACAGCAGCAAAAGGTTCCTGAAGGCTTTGGTAAGCCTGTGGATCGAGTTCAAGGTGGGAATTCACTTCATAGATTTTTGGCAGTATTCGGTGATGAATCCAGGTTTAATCAAAGGTAAGGCCAGGTTACTGCAGTCAGAAGAGCAGTGGGAAAGCTCCTGCCCTTCAGGAGGCAGAAGGAGATGTCCATTCCCTGGCCGGGTCCAGATGGGAGCTGCAGGATGAGGTGTCCCTTTGCTCACCATCAGAGCTGGCATGGGACTGTCCGAGTGCTGACTCAGGTAATGAAACCTACAGCTGGAGAACGTGCCAGTCCTTCTGCCTGCTTTCTGTTTCTTTGCATAGCAGGTAGTAGCTAGCCGTGAAAGGGAGGGCTTGAATTCAGCAGTGCAGGATTTCAGTCCTGATTTACTGTGTAATGTTTGTGAAGACTGTGCAAGCTTTCAGGAGGAGGTTTGGCTTTTGATCGCTTGTCTTCAAAGTTTACTGCCTCATTGTTCAGTTGAAATTGAACACAAGATGAGATGGGTATTTGCTCAGTCATCCTTTGTGCCATGGAGGAATGAGCGAGTCTTATCTAGGGTGCACAGAGAACGGCTCTGGGTGATGAAATTGTTCCTCATCTTATGCTGCTCTTTTGGTTTTAAAATGTCTCCATCATATTTAGCAGACCAAGGGATTTAGAGTATGAAGTACCCAGACAGGTCTGAAACCAATTCTGGTTATTTATCTGGGCTTCCTAAGGGCACTGTTTCAACCTTCATAAAGCATAAAAACCCTCCAAAGGCAAGATGGACCCTTCCTTTTAACTGAAGCCGCATCTCTCATCTCTTCCCATTTCTTTTTCTCCTAAAGGTGGTCGATGCCACAAGTCCTGCACAGGCCGATGCTGGGGACCCACAGAGAATCACTGCCAGACCTGTAAGTAAGCATGACTCTGAGGGCTGAAAAATGAAAAGGATCCTATTTTTTTTAGTTGTGGAGAGATACTGTATGTTCTCCTTCACGCAGCTCTAAAATATTTCAGGGTTTTTTTTCTGTAGGTTTTTACCAACTGATGTTCTTATTTTCTCTCCCATGCGAATTTATGTTTTTCTTTCCTCTCCTGTGCTTTCTACAAATGCTCAAGCTAACATGAATTCTCTTTTCTCTTTTCTTTTACTTCCTGGTGGCAACATGGAGTGTGGCTCCTGGGGATGTTGATGGGTATTTTGGAATACAGTGAAATGAATTGGAATAGAAGAATCTACTAGGCAGATTCAGAGATCTTTAATGATGGCCTGACACTGGAAAGTTGCTAATACCAGAATGCTGTTAATTTCACTGGGAGCGTTAGTTATCTTGTAGAATTGTTCTCTTTGTAATAACTCAGAATGTAGTTGAGTTATACTGAAAGAGAATAATGATATATATATTTTTTTTTTGTAAAGGAAGTAATAAGTGAAGGGCTGTTCACAATGTCTGTCCTCTTGAATTTAGAGAGCATTAAAATGAGTAAGAAAGAAGAACGTGTTGAGAGAGTTTCTTCCTTGCATGCTTCCAGTTTCCCCAGAAAGGCACTAAGGAGCTGTAAGTGCAGTCAAAATATTACCAAATAGAAAAGAAGAGAAAATCGAGAGCTTTTCCTACAAGTTCTTCCTTTTTTTTTTTTTCCTCTTGTGGGAATAGAAGTGTTCTTTACATTTTATTTCTATCAAACTTAATATGATAGAAATTGGTTGGGTTTACTGGAGTTAATGAAGTGGTTGCTGATACCTCCCTTAAGTGAGCACAGCTCTGGCCATTGCTCGCTTCCTTGGCTTTGTGGTGGGAGGGCTTAAATGCAAGCACACCAGCTAACTATTTGATCATAGGTTAGCCCAGTGTCATCTGTCCTTTTTGTTGGAACTATTAGAAACAGTGCAACCATACCTTTTTTCCTTTTCTTTTTTCTTCTATTTTTCCCCCGCAATAGCTGGAGCAATAAATTGTAGGAAGTAAGAAATGGTAAATAGTTTGACTTGAATGGTTTAGGAGTGAGCACGATCAGGAAATCCTGTCCAACCTGTCTGTGGCATCACAAAGGGTACAGCCAACAGATGTGTGTGCACAGAGATGTTCTGCCACACCGGAGGGTGCTTCTTCAGCTGCATCGCTTGATGCTGCTGGCAAAGTTGGTGGCAGTTGTAGTTCTCCTAAAGCTTACATGTTCACGTCTTACTATTTCACATTGAACTTCATTTGTAGGTGTGAATCAGTTTGTTTTGAGACAGGTTGCAGGAACAGCTGTATAATGAAGCATATTCTTGTTTGTCCGAATTGAGCTCGCACATCTCCTCTCTGTGCTGGTGGCCTTTGTGAATGCTGCCAAGAAGTTGCTGCAGAGAACACTCATTATGTCAGGGTTATGTACTCAAGTACGTAGAGCAAAGGGACAGAACCCTAGCTGCCCACAAGGGTTTTATATCGTAGCCAGATTAGAATTAATTGATGATGCTTCATTAGGCCTGTTTATCTATCTCTGTTATTCTCCCCAGCAGAGGTAGACTTATTTGGGCATCGTGTGGTTATCTCATCAGAGGACACTGCAAAACCCTGGCACTTACATTGTATAAGGGCGACCTGGTCCTGGCTTAGGCCTTCCTTCCAGCCAGCAAAGGCTCCAGCCTCCTTAGCATTGGACAGGCCAGCTGGACTCTGTGGCTGTTCAAGTAGGATCGGCTCCCATGATCTCAACCTGCACAAAGCACTGCTCTCAGATAAGTGAGCTGATTTGGTGGATTAATGTAGTAATACCAGGGAGAGCAAAACTTATCTGCAGTGTTGTGGAGTCTGGAGCTTAGCAGAGCTGCACGGTAGGTTTGCTCCCAGAGTGACAGCTCTCTTTTCCTTCACAGTGACTGCCCTCTCATCTAAACAGAGGGGATAGGCAAAGGCAGGACCACGGATTCAAAATAATTAACTATGGCTAGGCACATGTTATCTGAGTTCCAGGCAGATGCACAGATCACACGTTTCTAATTTGAA
The DNA here is from genome assembly GCF_019232065.1 of Centrocercus urophasianus. Taxonomy (NCBI): domain Eukaryota; kingdom Metazoa; phylum Chordata; class Aves; order Galliformes; family Phasianidae; genus Centrocercus; species Centrocercus urophasianus. Next base: position 4,094,090 of record NW_024884756.1, read on the forward strand.
AGAACTATTTTGCATCCTTTTGCCTGGAAGCACACTGTCAGCGTAGTTCCCTGCGTTCTCCTATGGTCAGAGATAGGAGCTAATTTTTGGTTGTATGTGTTCTCTTTGCCACCCTGACCTCACGCTCTAAGTGGAAAGCAGGACTGAACAGAAAGGCTGACAGTTGGGCTGGCAGCGAGCAGTTCTTTTCTGCAGCTATGCAAAACTTGTTCTTCTAAAAAACCATCTGAAACAAAGAATATGAATAGGAACTCATAAAAACCCAAGTGGTGTTAGGCTTTTGCTGCCTTCATTTCTGACTTTAAAAGACATGCTTGGCTTTCAGTATCATTAACGACACAAGCTGGAGATGAGATGAGTGGTATCAAACATTGCGTTTACCTTCACCTGGTCACCTTGGGGATGGGCATCTTTAAATGCGTGCAGGAGAGCATTCAGCAGTACTGCTTCCCAGTGTCAAACTGTTTTGTTCGTCTGCAGCAGCTTGTCTGCATTTAATAATTTCACTTTTTTATGCACTCACTGAAGCAAAAAATTCTAATGACCCCCCTTCCCAAGATAAGATTTAAATTATTCTCCTGGGAAAAGGATAAAAAAAAAAAGAAAGATCTTAATCCCTGTCTTTCATTTCAAACTACATATGGGGGAAAAAAAAATAATATCCTTTTGTTTTTGTGTGAATATCATCTACCTGTCTTCTTATGTTGCCTTCCAGCTATGTCTCTCTATACGTATGTCTCTCTATCTGAAACGCCACCTGCATCTAGCTCTGTCCTCATGTCTCTCTAAATGTGACAAGAAAACTTACGTATTGAAGAAGGCTATTAATGGCAAATTTTAAATGAGCTGTTCCAGCAGGAGTTGGATAATTTCAGGGTAGTGTTTTATGCAGTTAACAATCCATTTTTCTTTTATAATTAAAAACTAGTAAATATTAATCTGAAACAAAAACTGGAGAGTATTCTTTCTCTCCGTGTCATGAAAGGCTGATGTGGAGTAGCATGAAAAGCATCTGTTTTTCACCTAGTACTGGGCATTTGCTATACAGAATGTAAACCACTTAAACGTAAGAACAAAAGCATTTGGAAGTCACTGGTCAATTTTTCTAATCTGTGCTTGGACTGTTACTGTTTTTGCTGTTGATTTCTTTTTGGAGTATTTGTTTCATCTCCATATGAGAAGAAATTGCAACTTTTATAAACGAAATGTATTATTTTATTAAAATGACAGATTATGCATTTTGTCCTAGAGGAATGTAACCGAAGGAGAAGAATTCCAATTAAAATACAAGCCCACTAAGGGAATGCAAAGAAGGGGGAAAAGCCTTTAAATCAAACTCTAAACACAAACATTCAGCAAATGTGCAACTCTGTGTGACTGTGTGTGTGTACAGGAGCTTGGCCTGGGCATAATTGTGTTTATACAGTCTTTGTGCAGCTGATGTTGCTGAGAAAAAAGAAGGTGCAGATGCAGTAAGTACCCAATTAGAGCAGCAAAAGGCAGGCGGGAGCCTGGTGGGGGAGAAAGAAAGAGCTGAATCGGCAGCTTAGATCAATCAGGGTAACCTAGCATTTTTGCTTGGAGACAGCATCTTTAATTAAAATCCTTGTATTTCACTAATAACTTTGCGTGTTCGTAAGACTTCTTCATTGATTTCACTTTCTTCCCCTTTTTCCCTTCATAGATTTATAGTGCCCCGACATAATTAAAGATGAAGGGAAACAATAAAAGAGGCCGATTAATTGCGCACACACGGGAAGTGCCCGTTCCACCCCATGCCTCACACAGTGTTTTGCTATTAGAGTGAAATACCAGTGAAGATTGACAGTCAGCATTCTGCTCACCCCCCAGGAACCAGCTCCAGTGCGTGGCACATTTTGTCAACACCACGAGCATTACACCATTAGAACAGCTGCAGGAACTGAACTGTTGAGCTGTTCTTGGAATCTGAACAGCCAGATGGTTTCTGGACTTCTAACGATAGCGTGGTATTTGTTTTGTCCTGGGGAGGCACCTTTGCCGTGAGCTGCCTTGAGTGAGTCCTTCAGAAGATTGGGTCTCTTTTGCTAAGATGTTTTCTTTCTGCCTGCCTGCGTGGTGCCACAGAGGTTCTCTGACAGCTCCTCCTCAGAGCTGGGCCCTCAGCAGCAGCTGTAATGCAAATACGGCATGCAGGGGATAATAAGGTATGCTGTGGCCTTTTCCTACAATGAAATGTTGGCATTTCTGTTGGCACTGTTTGCTTTCCCAGTAAAAGAAACATAACAGAAACAATTAGGGAAGAACAGCAACAAGCCTTGACTGCAACTGTAGATTTTGCAGGCTGCTTTGTAACTTTCTAGCCCTCAGGAGAGCTCAAACCATGCCCTAATCTGAGCAGCTCCATAGGGGCCGCATTCAACCAGTGCCCTATTGGAAGTGGGGAAGCACTTTCTGAAGTCACAGTGCTGAAAGAGGCTGTGCTTCCAGGTCAGTCCTGTTGCTCCTGCGTGTCATTGCTTTTTGGGAGGAAGCATAATCTGGATTGACTTGCAGCTGAGGCTCTTCCTTTTGCTCTTTTAACACCCTGCCAGGAGCCTTCTCCACAGAGCAGCACGGCTGTGCATCCTGGTGGGCATCGTGGTTCCCCAGCAGCAGCTGGCCCTCAGGGGATGAAATGATAATTGAGCTCATTAGGTAGCTCGGACGAATTTTCTGCACAGAGGTGCTGTGCACCAAGACTTCCCAGATGTAAGCACAGCATTAAATTGCAGTGGAGTGGCGGCAGACAGGAAAGCTTTTTATCAGCGTCCCGCTGGTGAGCGGCTGAACTGTGCCACCATGTCCCCTCCTTTTTAGTTGAGACTCTTAATTATATCTGCCTGAAATTTGCCTCCTAAGCTGTGGGCCACTAGTGCAATTAAAGAAAAAGCAAAAATCTGTAAGCCTGCAAGGTGGGATCGGTGGGTGCTGTTGAGGGAAGCAAGTTTTGCTTTCTCTGTCCTCTCGAATAGAGAATTAATGAAATGCTTTCAGCAAAATAATTAGCAGAGGTTAATTACAGAAGTGCAGCAATCTCTGCTCCTTATCAAGACAGCTGACGGCACGTCTTCCTCACATTCTGTCGGTGGTGGTTGGTATAATCCTGCAGAAAACTTTAGTTTCTTCTTCTGTAAAATAAAGTCTGAGGCTATAGCTGCAGTGAGGGAGATATTCCACCTGTTGACCGTTCTTTGCCCAAGACTAAGCCCTGTTGTGTGGTTCCACTCCAATTGCTATGCTTGCTGGTTGGTACAGTTGTATGCCTGTGAATGAAGGCTAGGTTGTTACTAGGAAAAAAGTGAGCAGTAATTCCAGATGTGCTCCAGCCTGAAAGTCGTACTCTGTTCTGTTACCTCATTGCCTATTTCTGAAATGGATTGCCAGCAGTAACAGTTTTTGGCTCTCAATTTCGGCATACTTAGCCTTGCACTTCTTCGCAGGGTAAAGCTGAATCAGAACAGGTGGGCTCTGCTGCTACTTTGTCATCTGTTGTTGTTGCTCCATGTCCATCCGTGAGCTGTTTGTAAAACTGCAGTAATTTGAAATTAGTTTTCCACCTGATTTTTCCAAGTGTACATGTCGCTAAAAGACGAGAAAGGAAGAATTTCATGCACTGTTGTGTTCTTGAAGGTACCATCGAGATATCCTGCAAGGAAACGGTTACTAGTTGAAAAAATTACCTTAAACCTTAGTTTAGTGGATTGTATTTTTTTTTACAGTATGTGGTTGTTCGGCTTGTTTTCCTCAGCGTGCAGCTGAAGAGCTGTCTCCTCAGTTCTGATTCTGACACGGTCGTTTTTCCTTCCTTCTCCTAGTAACAAAGACAGTGTGTGCAGAGCAGTGTGATGGACGGTGCTACGGGCCCTACGTCAGCGACTGCTGCCACCGGGAGTGCGCTGGAGGCTGTTCCGGACCCAAAGACACTGATTGCTTTGTACGTGTGAGACTTCTCATTTTTCTTCTTCCTGCCAGACACAGTGCGTGTTTTTAGTGCTTTAACCCATGAAACTCACAGTTTTGCCCCTCTCAATGCATTGCATGCACACTCCCGGATTCTGACTCTTAACATTTAATGTTTTTATGTTGGCATCACTTATCTGCTTAATATTACCCATTAGCAGATTTGAGATTTGTAAATACAGATTGGGAAACGTTAACATGGTAATCTCTGTGATTTTTATCTTTTGCTTTTCTATAATTTTTTTGGAGGTGATAGGGAATTTTCAGATGTATTTATCATTACACTCGAGTATGGCTTTTATTACTGCACAACGCGCTTTTTATTTGGAAGTCAGGATTGCAATTTAGCTTCTTCATGAAAGATGTTCCCTATTACTGCCAGACAGGATTTAAACACAGCTTTTTTACTAACCATACTAGGAAGGAAAGCGGTTCTCAAATTATTCTACCTCAAATGTATTCTGCTACATATTCTTAAGATGAAAGGACAAAAGAGGACATTTTTTTTGGTACATGCAGACCTTTAGCCAAATTTGTCTCATTTGTACTACGTATTGGTAACAGTGTAAACAGCTTCAGCCACCAACATTGATTTCAAAAAACATACAGCTCGTTGCTCTGTGCTGCAGAGGCAAGTTTTGCTGATGTTTTCAAGGGCAGCAAACCTAGACCAAAGGAAGCTTAGAATTAGAATTAGAATGTGCTCAAAGAAGTGGATCTTCAGAGGTACCCAAGTGATGGAGGGGATGAATACCAGTCAACTTGGGTGAGCTCCTCTTGAAACCTGCCAGGCGGTATTGATAAGAGAGATCTATGCTGTGTTAAAGCACATGCAAGATGAGGAGGTGATCTGAGTCAGCCAGCATGGCTTCATCGAGGGCAGATCGTGTCTGACCAGTCTGATGGCCTTCTGTGATGGAATGGTAGCACCGATGGACAAAAGGGCAACTGATGTCGTGTACCTGAACTTGTGCAGCACATTTGACATGGTCCCACACTGTATCTTTATCTTTAAATTGGGATGATGTGGATTTGAAGGCTGGACTATTAGGTGGATAAATAATTGATGGGATGGTCGTAGCCAGAGGGCTTGTTGTCAATGGCTGTGTGTCCAGGTAGAGGCTTGTGATGACTGGTGTCCCCTAGGGATCTCTCTTGGGACAGACATTCTTCAACATTCTTTACCAATGACCTAGACAGTGTGATCAATTGCACCCTCAGGAAACGTGTAGAAAACACCAAGCAGAGTGGTCCAGTTGATTCAGAGAAGGAAGGATGGCGTGGGCAGACGTGAGGAGTGGGCCCCTGTGAACCAAATGAGATCCGACAAGGCCAAATGCAAAGTGTTGCACTTGGGTCAGGACAGTCAGATACGCGTACAGACTGGGAGAAGTCTTAGACAGCAGCTCTGTGGTGAAGATCACGGGGGTCCCAAGAGAATGAGAAGCTGATATGAGCCAGCAGTGTTCCCTTGCAGCTTGGAAGTCCAACTGTATCCTGGGCTCTTCCTAGAGGGAGATGGCCAGCAGGGCAACAGAGGTGATTCTTCCTCTCTACTCTGCTTTCACGAGGCCCTATTCTGAAGTATCATGTCCAGGCCTTGGGGTCACCAGCACAAGAAAGCTGTGGAGCTGTTGGAGCAGAATCAGAGGAAGGCTGTAAAGATGATCAGGGCGCTGGAGCACCTCTCCTACCAAGACAGGCTTAGGCAGCTTGGTTTGTCTAGTCTGGAGGAGAGAAGGCTTTGGAGAGACCTCTATGCAGCCTTCCAGTTCTTCAGGGAAACTTACAAACAGGAAGGAGACTGACTTCTTACATGATCTGAGAATGATAGAACAAAGAGAAATGGCTTTAGTCTGAAGGTTGGGAAGTTTAGGTTGGATGTTAGGAGTAAGTTCTTTACTCAAAGAGTGGTGAGGCACTGGCACAGGCTTCCCAAAGACGCTATGGATGCCTCATCTCTGGAAGTTTTCAAGGCCAGGTCGGATGGGGCCCTGGGTATACTGACCTGGTGAGTGGCAGCTCTGTCCACAGCAGGGATTTGGAGCTGGATGTTCTTTAAGACCCCTCCCAACCTATAGTCAAATTGCAGATGTGTTGGTACTCCAGGTGAGTGGCTCATGGTGATCCTAGTGTTGTTCAACGTCTTCATCAGTGACTTGGATGAAGGGGTGCACCTTCAGCAAGTCTGCTGATGATACTTAGCTGGGAGGAGTGGCTCACATGACAGCAAGACCTGGACTGGCTGGAGGCTTGGACAGAGAGGAACCATGTGTGGTTCAGCATGAGCCAGTGTAGAGTCCTGCACCTGGGGAGGAATAACCATGTGCATCAGTAGAGTTTACTGGTAGAAAGGAGCTTGCAGGAAGGGACCCACATATCCTGGTGCAGAACAGGTGGACCATGATCCAGCATCTCTCTTATGAAGAAAGTCTGAGTGCCCTAAGGCTGTTCAGCCTGGAGAATAGAAGACTGAGAGGGAATCTTATCAATGCTTATAAAAATCTAAGAGGCATATGTGAAGTGAATGGGGGCAATGACAGGACAAAGGGCAGTGAACACAAACTGGAACACGGGATATTCCTTACGAACATGAGAAGAAACTTACTTTCTAAGTGTGTTACAGAGCCCTGGAGCAAGCTCCCAGAGAAACTGCAGACTGGAGATACTCAAAACCCAGCTGGACACGTTCCTGTGCAAGCTGCTGTAGGGAACCTGCTTTAGCAGTTGGGTCTAACTAGGTGATCTCCACAGGTCCCTCCCAGCTCCTGTGATTCTGATTCTGTGATCCAAAGCTTGCTGGAACTTCTTGGTTGGTTTCGACTAGAGTTGTGGAAACATCATTCCTTCCCGTGACGTCATGTAATCTGAATGTGTAAAGAAAAGATTTATTGGTCTCATACAGTAGTCGAGGAACATCCTCAGTGCTGAAGTGCTGAGCCCACATCTTGTTTGGCCATGTTCTGTAGTACTGCAGCCTGAAAGAATAAAACAGATTTTCTGAATAATGGCAATTATAGGAATATGTACGTTAGAAGTCATGCTAGTTTGCATCTTCTGACTCAGCAGAGAAATACCCAGAGCATTGCTTTCATTCACTTCTGGCCCCAGAGCAATGTAACCAAAATTCAGCAGGAGTCAGACAATTTTCAAGGCTAGTCATTACTTGCTTGTGACACACTGTGTGAAAAGTGTAACCCTTTAGGCAGTGACCAACTGTGCTTAGTTCTCAACCAAGAGATACAACTCGGTTTTTCCTGGTGTACATTCTTGTGCTTTCATTCCCATATTATCAGTGTTTAGCATCAAATCCTGATGTTTGCTTACATTATGAAAGCAATTACAAATGAATACAAAGTTTTACAGTCAAGAAGTGAAACTTCCCAACTTTCTTCTTCTCCTGAGAAGTTCCATCTTAGAATAGTATTGGCATGTTTTACTTTATGCATTCGCTAGGAGGATTGTTGTGTACATAATAGAGTATTTCCTAAGTTGACGGTGGATACAAAAAAATGAGGAGAAAATGAACTAAATCAGAATTTATTAATAAGCAAAGCAGAGCTTATGAAACCCTAAATACTCTTCAGCATATTATGGCAGCTTGTAACAGCATCCTGCTTGAAATATGGTGTCACTTCTCTACGAAATTATCTAGCCTCCTCCATATGCTGCCATACAGACATTTGGATATTCAGTTATAAAAGGAAGACAGTAATCGTCGTCTAAGATAACTGCAAGCAAACATGCTAAAATAAAGTTTTAGAAATATTCTTATCTTGTATTTAAAATCAGGCTGGATCTAAAACTTGAAAAGCACAACAGAGCCAGGCTGAATGCTCTGAAATTAGAAAAATCACACAACTCCTATTCACAGAGTGGATTTTCTATCCGGTTCTTGGTGAGGATGAAGGGTAGGTGGGCAAAATCCAGTAGCATTGGTTGCTTAAGATGCTAGGAGGATTCAAGCCAGGCTACAGCTTTCGTATTCATATGAGTTTTGACACTAGGCATTGGTGGTGTGCTTTGTGACTGCTACTTCACTAGTTTTCTGTAAGCTGTGATTAAAACCACAGACAAGAGGTGTAGTGATAAAGAACGCCACGATTTTTGTGATGATTTTTTTTTAACCTTGCTAATTATCATCCCTGCATGGCCAACTATTCTTCCTGCATACTATTGCTCTCTTTAACCACACGCTTGCCTCTTCATTTGTCAGAGCCCTGTCCTCTGGCAGCTGTGGGTGGCTGAGCTTGAATGCTAAGTGATACAAAGTCCTATTTTCTTTTCCCAGTGTGTGAAGCAACTGACCTTGTTAAACTTGCACTTAGGGAAATGACCCCCTCCTGTGCTAACTCAAAAGAAGTTCTTATCCCTCTTGCTTTCTAATTGGGAATTTCACTTTTCAGCTGGACTTGGGACTCAGGCTGTAAGAAGTGAAAAGGTTGGACCTCTATAAAGAAAAGTCGTTAGCATTTGTTTAGATGAACTGTGGTAAATAACTGTTAGCTCCTGGCAGCTTTAGAAGTCCTATGGAGTTGTGAGTCAGTTGATTACTAATAGTAACAATAGTTATGAAACAAATTGGAGTTCTGCTACGTTTTTGTAGGAAATGCTGTAACAGCCAGCTGTGTTTCAGATTAAGGGGTCTCTGTGAGAATTCCTTTCACGTGCCATGTATTTGCCAAGGTCCTAGCAAGAAGTCTGTGTAGACAAAATGGAGGTTAGAAGGCTATGCATCGCGTTCCCCACTGTTGCAACATTTCTGAACAGTCGTCAGGACAGTGAAACTAAAAACCAAAACAGCTACACAGCCAACTATATGCTTTAATCAAGCTGATTTTTTTCTTTCCTCCCGTTTTGCAGGCCTGCATGAATTTCAATGATAGCGGAGCGTGTGTCACACAGTGCCCCCAGACATTTGTGTACAATCCTACTACCTTCCAACTGGAACATAATCACAATGCCAAGTACACGTACGGGGCTTTCTGCGTCAAGAAGTGCCCACGTAAGTGCTGCCTTGGCTCTCTTCTCCTGCGGCCATGGGAAGTTTTGAATTGCATTTCAGGAGCCCTGTGGAACAGCCAGAGAAGGAGAGTGAAGTGAGCAGTGCAGAGCCTCAGATCGCCCTGTGTGCGCCTGCATCTTGCAAAAGCTTAGGCGTGTGCTAAGTAGAAACAGAGTTCTGGGTCGTTGACGCTTTCCAAGCGTTGTGTGCTGGAGTGATTTTTCTTTTACAAAAAGGGAATTTGCTGAGTTTCTGTCTCCACAGTGACCATTTGTTGCATTCATGCTTTCGAACGGCCCGCGTGGATTTAGAAATGAACTGTTAAGATAATGCCAAAATGCTGCATTAGTTCACGGGATTGTATAAATGCGTGTAATTAACAGAACTGACAGTCTACCAGCAGTAGTATCTGGCATCAAACACTTTCATGATGCTCTTTTCTTGGAATCACGATGGTTTGACATAAAGTTACCACAGACATTTTCCTTAGCAGTTTTCCCAGTGGGGAAAAAAGCTTGTGTACTGACAATGCCATGAGTGAAATTACAGTAGCTGGGGGAGATTAAAATCAGTAATCCCATGCATGTGAAGGACACGTGCTTCTGAAATGCCAGCCGGATGGCAAAGAACAAAATACTTCCTTGGAGACTGTCATTGATGCAGTCTTTGATACAGACGTTCTAGTTAGGAAAGAGAGACCATGTTTTTGTTCTCCATTTTGTTCCCACCAGTGTTTCCAGTTGCGTTGTCCATTGTTTTAAATGTAATTCACCTGGATGATCTGTAATAAACTGAACCATAACTCAACTCAAAGCCAAATCCAAATTTTGAATCTACACAGCGAAGTTCAGATTGACAGTAGGCTGAGGTGGGGACTGTCACAGCTTCGTTCTGTCTCTAATAAGAATGGTGAATCATCTAAGGAAGTCAAAGCTTTGTTTATTTTTAACAGAATTGGTGTGCCATGTACTGCTTTAGGGATGTGATTCTTTGTCTAAATACTTCATTGAGCTTCCTGATTTATTTTTTTCTTCTCGACCTCATTAAGCTTTCAATCAGGTAGAATCAGTCTGTATCTCCTCTGGTAGTTGTTTTACAAGGCAAAATTGAAATAATTGTCGTTGTCCCATGCGGTGCATTATCCCACAAATACAGTTCTGTGTGTGTGAAAGAGAACTGTTTCTTCCTGAGTCACCAAATACGGGTCTAAATTGCTCATTGTTTTCAGAAGTGTCTCGATAAGCATGAAGGTAAATAACATGTACTGACTTCATGCAATCAAAACACATGTTCTTCCAGTACTGTGTAGTCCGGTGGTTCACTTTCTCCCAATATCTTCTTTGTAGACAACTTTGTGGTAGATTCCAGCTCTTGTGTCCGTGCATGTCCAAGCTCCAAGATGGAGGTTGAAGAAAATGGTATTAAGATGTGTAAGCCCTGCACTGACATTTGTCCTAAAGGTAGGCAGTAATTTAGTATAAATGTTTTTGACTGTAGTCTGCACTCCAGTAGAGCAAAGCAGTGTGTTATTTTGGCATGAAATATGTATGAGTATGCTGTAGAATATTTGATATTAATAGCCGTTGGATATCCACAGAACTTTGAACTATGTAGGCTGTGTGTGAAGCGTCTTCCTAAATACAACGAAATGAAAATTTATTCACTTATAATGGTAGTATAACTAAACCAATTACTTTTGCTTAGATAAAAATGAGGGCGATTTCTTCATTGGTTTTAGAGAAATCTGAAAGAATTCTTTATTATATCATTTTAATGACTCGTATTTCCTGGAGGTGTTTCAGAGCTCTCCTTTTGTCATTCCAAAGGAGGCTGCACTAAAACCCAGACTTCAGTATATGGTACGTTTCACACTCAGTATAGCTTTAAGCTTCCATTATTTGACTGTTCTCTGAAAATACCTATTTTCCCAGAATCTCTTACCTCCTTTCTAAGTGTCTTAAAGGTAGATTAGAAGTTTTTCAGTGAGAATGCTGATGAGAAGAATGATATTTATATGTTACTTGGTCTTGAGCTCCAATGGGGAGACGTTAAGCTCCCCACTTAAATGTCTCAGGATCAAAGCACCGTCTCTTTTCCCATATGGGCTCGTGTAGTTTTTCAGTACTAGTGGGGAGAAGTAAAACTAGTTCTGTAGTGGTCTGAAAAGGAATTCACCACCAAGCTACTGCAAACCCTGTAAATCAGTAGTCACACCACCTGGCTGAAACAGCTAAACAGAAACTTCTGCCAAGTTGGGAAATGACATACTTAAACCTATATGCAGTTGAAAAGATACCTTTGGATGCATGTGAATATATATATTGTTCTTCCTAAGCCCTTAGGTTTACATAATGGGATGGAGGGAAGCTACTAAAAGTTGAGGTGTTCTGATAATGGTTGCCATCTGAGGAGACCATTAGGGAGATAGATGTGTTATCTGATGGAAGCTGTGAGGTTTTTGTTCTTGGATGCATCAGAAAATGCAGCTTTTAATGCAGTTGCATTGAAATGCAGCATGCAGAAGATTCGTCAACATTCATACCAAGGTTTCTTAAGGTCCTGTTGTTAAATGAGATGATGAAATTATTTTTGTGCTTCCTTTCAAGAGGGCCTTCTGGCGCTTGAATAGTGAAGTTCACAGACTTTAAGTTCACCAAAGCAAAGGGGACCTGTAGAGCCAGCAGTGTAGGACCCCTTCCTTTTGCAGTAAGTAGTGCACAAATATAGGATACAGCCAATCTAAGCTAAATCATCAAGTATCTCCTTACAGATGGCTCGCGTGGGAGTTTGTGGGGTTCTTACTCGCCTTGAGATTCAACGTGAAAAAACATTTGCCAGGATGCCTTTCTGTGGCAGGTCCTTGAACTTTCTGGTTTAAATTAGCACTCGGTCCTCGAGGAATATGGGTAATGAGCGCCATTTTAACACCTCATTGCAGCTTTTTCTCTAAAAGAAACAAAGGCTTGCGTTTAGAAGGATGACAGGTACTGATTTAGTAATTGTTTCTCCTAGTTCTTCACATAAACTCCTTGTTTTGGCAGCGTGTGATGGCATTGGAACAGGGAGCTTAGTGTCAGCTCAGACGGTGGATTCCAGCAACATTGACAAGTTCATAAACTGCACTAAGATCAATGGCAACCTGATCTTCCTTGTTACTGGGATTCATGGGTAAGTGACAAATGTTTGTATGTTGTGTCATGGTGCACACTGAAACCAGTAGTGCCCACCTCTGCATTACAGCTGCAGGCTTCTATTACTCGACTGCAAACCTAGGATAAATTAGTTTCCTATCTTCATTTGTGAAGGAAACTGTTAACCAGATTCTTAGGATTCAACCTGTGGGAAAAGATAGAATGAACTAGATGGCATTAGAAAGAGAAAAGCCAACTGAGAGCTTAGGTTACTTCATAAAATTTTCAGCACTCGCTTTCAATAATGGCTCATAACACAGGATAGGTTACCTTCCATTCATTTGTTCTGAATTATGTTTAATCGGTGGTGAAACATGCAGAATATGCTAAAAGTGCCTCACGTAGTGAAAATTGTCAGAGCCTCGCTGGCTGTTGCTGCACATGCATGCAAAAAAACCTGCCCTCTTGTCGACTCATTTTATTTATATCTATTCCAGTTTCAATTGCAGAGATGTGCAAAAATCGGTGGTACTTAAATGTGGTGTTTTGCTTTAAATACATCTGTGTATTGAATAGGTCTTAATAACAGTAGATGATGTGGAGGTATAGAACCAGTATTTGGAAGTCTCATTAATGTCTGTTTTTTGTAAAGAAAGACCAGCCAAATAACCTCATGCTGTTAATAGTTTGACGAGCCGTTTGCCGTTGTATCAAAAGTGAATGTGTGACGCAAATTCAGCAGGGTGGGATGTAAATGGAGGGAATAAATGTAATCTGTTTTGGTGGTCAGAGGAGGCCCGATGTCAATAACTGCTTTCTTGTTTTGTGCTCTTTGCGAGAGCAGACGTAGGATTGTATTTTCTCACTAATTCAAGTTTTTCGTGGTGTCGTCAGCCACGGTGAGTTACATGTGGTGCTTTGAGGTATTGCAGGGCCTTTTAAAACGAGTGAAATCCTCAAAATGCACTAGCAAGATGAAACTCTTTCTCTCCCTTTGTTGTAATAAATATACATCAGTAGTACGAAGTATTCAATTACTTCTGCTGGGTAGTCTTCAAGTTTAATATGCTCTTTTGGCTTCTCAGAGTTTTCAGCACTGGTTGCAATTGCTTGTTAGGATAAACAATATAAGGTATGGTTCCAGGCTAACTCTCTGTTAGCATTTTCATGGTGTAGTGTGTGATGAGCTGAACTTCCGCAGATGGATCTGAAGTGGAATTCTGGCATGAGTAATAGCAGCAGATATTTTGTCAGCTTTCCTTAGATTTAGATGTGTTAAGATAATGAAGTTGTTGACTCTGGGTTGCGTGGCTCACATTTCCCTACGAGGTGAGGTGGAGAGAAATGACTTGTTCCTTTGGTTTGCTGGGCTGATCGGTTGTAATATTTCTTCACCTACAACTTGACTCCAGCCACGCAAGAGCTGAAAATCCGTTTCAGTGGAGGAGCCCTGCAGCTCACTGACGTTCAAAAGGGCAGCCAGTGTGAGCTTCGGCAGTGCGGTTGGCCTTCTCATCTCCTGCAGAGAGCACAGTGTGAAAGGTTAATGTGGCATAGGGAGAAAGAAACTTAGGTTCAGGCGGTTTAAGGAAATGCAGCTTCAGGCTTGTGGAAGCCCTGTGAAGGTCACGCAGCAGTCAGTGCTCGCACCTTAGCACTTTCTCATCCAAATGATTGCTCACGAGGCTGGTTGTAAATCTGTTACATCCCACAAGACAGGAAGTACTCTAGTAAATGCAAGGCAAGCAGCTGGAGGAACCGAGCAGTTCTCTGCAGTTCATTAAGAGATCTGTGATTTTGAGGATTACAGAGACATTTTTTGTAGAAGTTGCAGTAATAGCGAAGTTACAAGGTGAGTCATGATAACAGATCTATCAATTAAATATAAAGAGAACAAAGCCAACCTTGAATAAAACACTCTGGGGAAGAAAATATTCTGGAACAGCTTTTTTGTTTAAAACTGTAATTGCATTTTGCGAATCATCAGTACACAAAGGAAATGAAAGATGATAGTAGGTATGCTGCCAGTTACATAGATGGACTTTGTAGAGCAATAACAAAACGTACCTCCGCTCCAACTTCTAGTTACCTTCTGTTACAAATTTGTATACTCTGTGAACTGTAACATTTAAGCTGAACTCTCAGCACTTGAGATTGTGGAGACTTTAAGTCTGCGTCTCTGCAGAATTGCAAGATGTTTTGTAGTCTCAGAGAACTACTTGGTTGCTTGAAAGATGCTAAGAGTGAATTTTCTTGTTTTGATTGGTAACTGTATGATTACAATTGATTCTGTGGTTTTTGATCCTGGTATTTTGTAGCTCGTCTTTCTGTTGCCTCATCATTTGAACTTAGTCACTATGTATTTGTAACAGTGTCTATTCAAACTGCATAGGTCACTCCAAAAATGATGCTTTCTATTTATTTCCATGGCAACAACAATAGATGGAAGGAGCACAATAACACTGTTTGGAGCTGAGAGTTTTCTCTATCAAAACACTATTTTTCAACACAGTCGTTAGCATTAGCTGTGCATTTTTGCCAGTGATGAACAAGAGTCTGCATGCTGTGCTTGTAAAAATCTGCACCAGTGCAATAGTGCACAGCAATAGTGAGCCGCTATTTCAAGGCTGCTATGAAAATGTTGCCCATGAAGCCCATCTTTCAGTGACCTGAACAGATGGAAGAATTGGTCCAGTAGCCCTGACAAACTCGCTTATGGCATTCTGTTTCTCTGTTATAATCTCTGTTATGAACAGAGATCCCTAACTATCAGCAAGAGCAACAAGCCTCCATTATAGGCAGTGTTTTATCTCCCCTTTAGTTGTCTGTCTGCAGTCATGCAATCAGTTAAATCTCTTGTTCTTGAAGCTGCAAAGTTCAGTTTTGCCTGTTCTACTGAGAAGTCTTGGCTTTGCTAGGAAGAGTGGTAGATGCCTGCATTACTCTACAAGTTTTCATGTTGGTAAAGCAGATCAGGCATTTGCCTATTAAGGGGTTTTGTTGCATATTCACTACAGGACAAACTCGTGAGGCTTGTCTCAGGAGATACAGCTCCAGTTCCAAGAATGTCTCTCAGGAAGCAGGACAGATGGAAATGCATGCTCTGTCTTTTCCTGAGGCTGTTTCCTAGCCCTGTAAAATACACAAAAAACACCATAAGATGGTGTTACAGAAGAATTTTTTCCTGACTATTTCAAGGTTTTTTTTGTTAGAGTTAGGCTCTAGTTAGCTTCTTACACAACTGGAGAATCACAGTATATTTTCTTCTCGGGGATATTTTCTAAGCAAATTCTCTTTCCTTATTTTTTCACAACAAAAGAAGAAATGCTAACTCATGGCACTCTCAAAATGAGTCAGTGTCATGTTTTTATGCTGTAGCATACCTGAGATTTTCCTGTTTGATGGGGACATTTCAGTTCCCAGGTGGCCAACTTGCTTGACTGCTTGGCTTAGTGCTTCCTGCTCCATACCTTCTGAACAGTGCATCCATCTGAAGTCACATGTCAGGCACTGCCAGCATGCTCATAGTTCTCTTCTGCTTATAGCTTGTGAATTGTTTCAGTAGCAGTTTTGTTAGCCCAGGTAGTAGCACAGTACTTCAGCTGTGCCATTTCAGCTAGTCTGCCTGAGAAAAATCATCCTTTAGGAAGATCATCCACAGTTGTTCAGAATCCATTACTTTTCCAGCAGCTGAAGTATTTACTAAAATATTCATGACTCAGGATAGTGAGCACTACTGCTTCCCTTTGAAATGACACGGGAGAAGTTAGATTTTGCAGAATCAGAAGTCTGAAACCTGCAACTCACACTGCTTGAAATCAAAGTATTGACCTCGTGTTAAAAAATAATACTACTTTCTGCATGGCAGAACTTTGTGAAAGTTGTGCTGGTTGTTTTTTGTTTGTTTGTTTGTTTAATTATTATTCATAGTGTTGCATTTTGTCTGCTTAATCTTCCAGGGATCCATATCACACAATCGCAGCAATTAATCCTGAGAAATTAAATATTTTCCAAACAGTGAGAGAGATAACAGGTAACAAACACTTCCGATGTCCTACAATCTGAATTTCTTTTCATTCTGCATTTGCTTTGTCATTTGTTGGGTTTCCTGAGGAGCACAGATGCTCTTTTCTTAAAACTCACTCTGCTATGTATTTGATAGCTGATACTGGAGTTGTTATTTGTTAAAGTATTGTTCACAAATGTGCTGTCCTTTACTTTACACACAAATACAGAATGAATGTTGCCTTTGGGTTACACGAGCGTCAGAAGACCAAGACCTTAGAGTTAAGTGAGCACCATGCTGGCAAAGTGATGCAAGTGTTTCAGATGCTAGTGGAAATCTCTACTTTACCAGTGGAATTATTCCTTTGCTTAAAGATGTATTGCGTTCTAGTCCCGTACTGAAACAGAATCATAGGTGCACCCCAGATGTCTGCAAAACAAAGAGTTGCACTAACTACCCTCCAGTGCTCTCCGTTGAAGACTGATCCTCACACACAGTCAGAAGTGGATGAAAGTTCTTTGTTTTAGTAAAGTCTTGTTACCTTTTAATGCATCATGATGGATCTCTCAGTTTCTGTCTTGGGCTCCAATCCGTTTTTAACTGAATGTTCTTAATTGAGGCAAATCCTAATGTTGCCTGCTGCTGCTGAGGAATGGTACGTAGGCCTTTCAGATTGCAGCTGATGTTTAAGCTTGCCCTCAGCGTGGCTTTTGAAAGCTGATTTAGTGCTGTGACATTTCTGCTGTGACACTGTTCACGTCTTCCTTTTCCTTACTGGAGGAGACGGAACAAAGCAGGCCGGTGAATTTTGCACACTGCTGTCTTTGAATTCATCACCTTTATTTCTTTTTCTCAGACAGTTGCTTTCTTTCACTTAAAGCCTGGGCCTGTCTTAATTCATGTATGTGATAAAGCAGTCTTTAAGGCTGGAATGATTGATGCTCACGTTTCATTTTTCTCCTTCAGGGTATTTGAACATACAGTCATGGCCTGAGAACATGACAGACTTCAGAGTTTTTTCTAACTTGGTTACTATTGGTGGAAGAGCTCTGTATAGGTAAGGTACCTTCTATGTTCACGATGCTGTTTTTCATCAGCATTGTAGTAGCAAGGAGTGCAACACTTCTTGGGAAGCGTGTCATAACTTGGCACATTTTCTCAGTTGGCAAGCTGTTCTTTAACAGTATATTTGCTATTCCATTCTTGACAATGGACAATAACTTTTGAATGTAAAGACGTCAAAGAAAAACAAACGGCATCAGATTATCCTGGTTCATTTCTGCAGATGCCAACTTCCACTTCATTTAATACTTTCTACATTTTAAAACATTTTATGAATATGAAATGTACCTTAAAAGATGCTAGAACTTTGTCTCATTATCTGCATGCCCATACAGATGTGTATAGATTTACAGTCACATGTGTCCAAAGAACAACCTGGTCTTAAGAAGCAATAAAAGGTGAATACGTTGTACTTAGCAGATGGTATTTGTTAGCTCTGTAGTATCGTTTTTACCAGAGATGTCTTCATATGAGAACTGATAGGGAGGAATTGATTTTTGAAAAGAAGAAAATGCAGTGAGAAATAATAGTGGAAGACAAGATACCTTGTAGAGTGACGTAGAGAGGAAACTCTGGTTCCCAGTTGTGTAAATGCAGCATCTTGCTGACATTTTTAATAGCAAACCAAACAGATTATGAATAGCAGTGAAACCTTGAGATTGAATTACAGCCCAGCGTTCTGTTCAGAAACAGCAATTTTTTAGAACAGCTGGAAAGCAATTATAAACATTAAAATACAGTAACCTGAAGGATGTTGAGAAGCTGGATGTTGTTCACTTGTCTTCAGTCATACAATATGCACAGTCATTCCTGTGTTACACAATAGTTTATCATTCTTCCCATAGAGGAGATAACCACAGCTTACAATAGCAGAAAAACACAATGTAGGAAGTGGGTGGAAAAATTTCCTTGAAAGTAGCAGTTTCTTCCTGTATTACCATAAATGACATTAATTTGTCATGTTAACACATTTTAGAATGCATTTTACATGACTTTGTCAGTTTTTCCTTAGCGTATAAACCATCTCAAGTGTTAATTTTGATGTCCTGTGGGATAAAGAAACAACACATTTTCTTCAGTTTTCTTGACAGCACTTTATTTAAAAAAAAAAAAAAAAAAAAAAAAAAGGAAAAAAAAGAGTTAATGATTGTTCCAGAGCTGTGAGTAACTTAGCCAGTTAGTTTGATGGCTGAATTGACCTAATGTTGTGAGCCTCGCAGTTTGTGGTATTACAGTTCTGAAAGGGCTCGTGGCTTTCTGGGCAATAAAACCACCTTTTGCCTCACAAAATATCTGTGCCATTTCAAACTAAAAGTTTTCTGAGCAAATTTGCAAATGATCATGCCATTAAAACTAATTTCAGTGGGAAGTTCTCCACCAGCTCCGCTGAGCTTCACCTCTGGAGCCACCTCTTGGGGCTCATCTACGTTCTCTTTCCTTCTGTCACAGCGGCCTTTCCTTACTCATCCTGAAGCAGCAAGGCATTACCTCTTTACAGTTCCAGTCCTTGAAGCAGATCAGCGCTGGTAACATCTACATAACAGACAACAGCAATTTATGCTACTACCACACAGTCAACTGGACCAGCCTTTTCAGCACACCCAGCCAAAAGACGGTGATTCATCGAAATAGAAAAGCAGAGAACTGCAGTAAGTACTGCTTCTCAGTGTAAATCTTCATGCCTGCGAGTGGCTCACTCTGGGGGAAATGATTTAAGTAATGACAGGATACAATGCGTGGACAGGCCAGAAATGCAGCTGGGGTCACTTGTTTAGAGCCCCACAAACAAGAGCGGAGTATCGATCATTTGCAGAATCTAAAGGTATGGCCCAGTGTCTCCAAGGAGATTTGTAAGAAAATGAAGTGTTTTAAAGTATGGGCAAACGAAATAGAGAAGGAAGAAGGCACTGCTTCCTGCTGCAATATGAACTTTGGAGACAAGAGATACAGTTTTATAAATACAGATTCTGAATGTTGTACATGTGGAGCGAATATAGTTTCTATAGACTTTGACTTACAGCCCTCTACCTATGGAGCTAAACAGGCATCTTCAGCTTCTCTTCTTTGCCAAAGTGGCTCTCAATCTCGAAAGGTCACTTTTGGGACTGCTGTCTGGTAACTGTGTTCTCCCTTGCCATACTGAGCCTGTCTGACAAGGAAGGTTACTAGGAGAATTTCAGTTGGGGCTAATTGTCTGTCAGGAAAGCTTATCTGGACTAAGATCCTATTGAAAAATCAGATGAACACTGTGTAGCAGATTAAATGAGTTGGTTATGCAGAAATCACACTGCAACTTGCATAATATTGCATAATAGCAGCAATACAGTTCATTTTAAGGATACTGCTAGAGAAAAATTCATTAAATTGCAGTATGTTTAAGTGATATATCTGTTCTTTCAGATTGGGCAAGGCAGAAATGTTTTTTCAGACCATGATAATACTTTTAAGTGCTTCTTTTTTTCCCCTCTCTTTGAAATACTGCTCTGCATTGAAAGATTTCGTGGCTACGCTCATCACTGTGGTATGAGGATAGATTTCACGACTGGGTTGAACATATTTATACATCTGTCAGCTCCACTTGGTTGTTTTTTTTTTTTTTCCTCAATTTTTCTGTTATGTGAGAGCCTCATGAAGCATTAAACCTTGTTTGGTAGATTTCTAGGTGAGGTGGGTTTTTTTGGCTGTTATTTGGCTACTGTTTTACAGGTAAAAGTGAAAGCTGAATCATCATAAAATCATAGAATGATAGAATGGCTTGGGTTGGAAGGGGCCTCAAGGATCATCAAGCTCCACCCATAAGGCTACAGGCAGGGCTGCCAACATCTATATCTCATACTAGAACAGGCTACCCAGGGCCCATGCAACTGAATGAAGGTAATAGGATGCAACATAATTTCCATAGCTCCAAAAAGGAAGTACTGCTTCTTTTTTGCTGGAAGAGCTGCATGACTGTATCATCAATGAATATTAAGATATTACAGTTACAAAAAAAAAAAAAAAAAAGCTTTGTAAAGCAGATAATGGTAACAAAAAGAGAATAGAGAGAAGGCTTACCTCTATCCTGCACTCACTTTCAAAACTCCAGCAGCACAGATCTCCAGAAGAAACCCTTCCCCTCTGGTAGCCAGCCCTTAAATAGGTCTAGGAGGGGTCCAGGCTGCAACCCTTCCGGCAGCACAGCTGAATTGCCTTCACCTGTGCTCCTCTGGCTGACTCATGGCTCTCCTCAGGTGATCAAACAGAGGTTCAGGCCGTAACTCAGCAGTTCCCATACAATGACTTACAGACCACATATTAGAAGACAGTAGGAAGCAGCTCAGGTGAGCTTGGAAGCCAACTGGACACAGCAATTGGGAAGGTAGTCCCATAGCAGTTGTTGGGACTGCTTTGTCAAATACCTTTTTGCCCTTGCCTGTGATTGCCAAGTCTTTGAAATGGCTACAGCTATTAAAACTCAGACTTCTTGAGCAAATGGAAACTAGAACACACTGCCAAATCGCACTCTGGCACTGTAAATCTTGTCAGCACATTTGCACACAAAGGGAAAACGTGAACTTTATTTGACTTCCACCTTGTTGAGGATTTGCTGTAGTAGAAGCTTTTATTTCCCTGGAAGAAAAATACTACTGAAGATATTTTATGAAATTTTACACCGGGAGAATCTTCATGAGAAAAACAGATCTCTTTTTCATTTCCCTTTGAAAAGTTAGTATATATGATGCACTACCAGGAGTTTAGTTCCAAAAATGAATTCTAGCCTATTGATTGAACGGGCTGTATTTAATGAACATAGGCTATGGGCCAGGCTACTTAGATCAGAATGCAGTGTCTTGGACTGCTAATTTCCTGAGTCATAAATGTAACAGTGGTTTTCTCTCTATGCACATCTTGTATGAATGAATCAATAATGTTTTGTGGCCTTTAGAGAGTCAATGTTAGATGAGACGAGCTGCCTTGCTGCTTCAGCTCTGCCTGTCAGTCAGCACCTCTCTGGGGTTAAACGGGTTCTGCTGCAGGTTAGATGTCTAACTAAACTCCTCACCTTTACTTGAGGTAAGACAGAACTGGTCCTTAGAGCCAGATGCATTTGTCCAGCATGCTTCTAAGCATCCGTCCTGTTCAGGAGATGGGAGCAGATTGAGCTTTTGGAGAGCTTTTCTGATCTTCCATTGCCTGAGTGTCTGGGATCTGAGGGCAAGCCACGAGGGTTTCAGTTTTTGCCTTCTGGTTCTTTTGCCTGTTTTAGACCCACATTCTTCAGGCACTTGCACATATGCACATGCCTGTCTGAGTGACAAAAAGCCTGATCAGAATGAGGAAGGTTAAAGTGTATGTAAATATTTGCAGGATTGAAGTGTAGCGTCTGTGGTGGAAATACTATTTGTTTACATGGCAACTGGCAGAGTGTGAATTGTTAATAAAAATATCCATGAAAGTTTTTTTCATACCATTTCCCACAAAGAAACCAGTCTAGACCGTGTTAATTATTACAGCCACACTCTGGTGTGTTTATTATTAATTCTTTGTGTATTTTGAGGCACTGTCAGCTTGTTACTGCTTTCCTTGCTGCCTAGTGATTACAAATTGCCAGAACATGTTACAGCAGACATTTATTACAAATGTAGCTTTATTTAAAGTGCATGTGTGAGCTTCTAAGGTCATGTAATCAGCCTCTTATTGAAGTGATTTTTTTATAAATCACAAAATGGTGATGTATTTTTCCCACACCATTCAAAATTGTCTTCTGCTGAACTTATAAGTAATGAAATACTGAAGAATTATTGAGGGATTTAAATATTCCTAGACAAGTTCAGTTTTACAGCAGTGCTTATCTTTGAGATAGCATTGACACAGCAGAATTTGGTGAAAGTCTGTTCTTTTTTAAATGAAAATAACAACAGCAGTGTTCAGTCAGTGAAAAACGCTCCAGTCCATGATTACCAGTGAGATACTTGTGAACTGCACGGAGCCTGGGAGACCTGTAGGCTTGGAGGCACGTTAGAGGAGAAGAGCAAAGGATGAGCTGTGAGCCTTCAAGAGGTGCTGCAGCTTTAGCAGCAGTGTCTCCCAAAGTTGTTTGAGGGGATTCACGTGGCAAATGGATGTGACCAAATGGATAACCCTCGTGGAAATCGACGGGAGAGTATGTATGTACAATTCAGGAGCTCTCACAGAGTCACAGAACGTCCTGAGTTGGAAGAGACCCACAAACATCACTAAGTCCAACTTCTGGCCCTACACAGGGCTACCCAAAATCCAAACTCTTATGTCTGAGAATGCTTTTCAAACGCTCCCTGAGCTCCAGCAGATCAGGTCTGTGCCCGCTGCCCTGGGGAGCTTCTCCATGCCCACCACCCTCCTGGGGCAGAGCCCCCCCCCCCTCCCCGGCCCTCCCCTGATGGAGCTCCATGCTGTTTTCTCAGGTCCTCTCATCAATTGTATACTTTTAATTGTCTCCTGCTCTAACCTGTAATACTAAACACAGTTTGTGCCTAAACTGTTACAAAGATAATCAATGCAGAGTGAATGATGATAAATTTACTTGCTAGAAGGTACTCCAGCAGTTAGATTTTACCATTGCTCCGTGCTGAAGTAAAGAATTGGCTTTTTTTCCCCCAGCATGGGTATTTTATGGAACAAGTCAGAGACATCTCATGATAAATACAAGAGCACACAAAATAAATCTAGAAAAAAAATGATCTCTCATATGACGTTATCTAAATAATTGCTGTCAACTCTACTGACACCTGCAGTATACAGGGAAACCTTTCCAGGCAAAGGTTGTTATGAATTAGGTCAATTTAGTCACCAGTTGAAAACTTGAATAAATAGCAAGGTTTGATGCAAATGTAACTGAAATTTGCGGGAGATTTTCTGTTGAGTTCAAGGAGCCCTGGACTAAGAATAGAGCCATTTTTTTTCTTTTTTTTAAGCTAACTTTCTTGTGTTCTATCTAGTTTGGGGAAGTTACTTCTAACCTATGTGACCCCATTGATAAATAATGAGCATTAGGAGCATTCTAAGACTCCTAATGAAAATGAGTTCCTGTCAAAAGCTTTTTTGTTCTTTTCTTCCACATACAGGCCATAGGATATGTTGGAGCTTCAGAACATTCTCAGCCCCTGAAAATGTCAAATAATACATCTAAAACTCAAACATCTCTTTAGACATCCTCGAAAAAGGAGGAATGACAAGCTAAATGGATTTTTTTTTTTGCTTGTAAAAGTATTTCTATGCTAGAAATAAGCAGAAAGAAATAGAGTGGTATTTTTCTTGTTTCTTTTCTCAGACTACAGGTACTATGTTGGCTAGATTCCAATAGGACAATCTTAATTTTCTTTACCCAGAAGCTCTTTGTTTCATTTGTATATGGCTCTGCCTGTACCTAGAGTGATCTTGTAATAGTGTCACTTGCTATTTGAAGGAATAAATTCTTAATTCAGAGTAGTCTAATAGTTGACGGGGAAGAAAAGAAAATGACTGATAATAAAAGCTTAATATCAACAAAAAGATTGAGAAAAATTGGAAACTGCCTTTGGATGATGAGAGCGTGTAAAACTGTATCAGAACCTAAGGCATTCTTAGGATGGAGAAGGAGCAAAAAGGGATCTGAAGTAAGAGGGATTTTTATGTTCCTTACGAGTTCTTAAAGCCAGTCATTGGCTGAAAAGTAAGACTACTGGTGTAGCTCCAGTGAATCGGAGAAGCAAGAGCTGGTGAATTTGCTATCTCTGATATTTAGGAGATTGTTGTTACTTTTCATCTACTCACTGTGCTGTAGAAGTCATTTGCATAAACTGTTTCGTCATGGAAGAGTGAATTCGGAATACAAGTTCGACACTTGCACATGGTAAGGTATGGCTACATCAGTAGAAATGGACCTTCTTCATTTTCTGAGGAGAGAATACTTGTTTGCTTTTGCTCTTTGCTCATTTCTACCATCTATCATTTATGTAGTAAAGGATTATATAAAATAGCCATACACAATTCATATTGATTGAAACCACCTTTCCCTCATCTTTTGTTAGTTTTGTTTATTTGAGATTTGGTTTTGAGGCTGACAGTGTTTCACTTTGTGGGCTGTTGTTTTTTTTTCCTGACATGTTGAATATAAAAAGCTCTTTGTTCTCTTTTCAGGTGCTTTTGCACCAAAGAATTTAGAAATCACAATTTAAAGTAGTACTTGGATAGAATGATAGCATGGTTGGGGCTGGAAGGGACCTTTAAGACCATCTAGTTCCAACCCCTGCTGTAGGCAGGCACACCTCCCTCTAAACCAGGTTGCTCACAGCCCCATCCAGCCTGGCCTTGGATGCTTCCAGGAAGGGGGCATCCACAACCTCACAGGGCAGCCTGTTCTAGTGTCTCACCATCTCCGCAGTAAAGAATTTCTTCCTAATCTCTGAATCTTTTGTAGTTTAAAGCCATCTCCCCATGCTAGAGAATTCTATATCTTGATCTACACTTTGAAGGAGGAAAAAGCTGTTTTGAAGCCTCTTGGGTTCCCATCTTTTTGAATGCTCTTAAGGGACTTGGAAGAAGCCGTGAAAATTGCTTTGTGCTTCTGTTCTTGTTCACAGTATCATAGCATTTTGTTGCACCCTTCCTCACCTGAGCCTAGAACTGTTTGTTCCTTCATTGCGGTTGAATCTGCAGCACTCTTTTTCTCACTTTATCCTTTCTGAAAGGAACAAGCCAGAACTGGGTGTAATACTCAAACTGAGTGCAGCGTGAGTTTCTGTGGTGGTAAGATAATTATTTCTGGTTTTTCTCTGCTGTGTTTGTAGGAAAAAATCTGAACATTTGTTCTGCTTTTCTGAACGTGGCATATCGAACTGTTTTGTAGAACGGTTGATGCTAATTTTTAACTCTTTGTTGAGGTTAATCCTGAGCTCTTGTTGAGCTTTAATAGTCAGCTTGGAGAAGAACATGTCATTCAGCATTGTTCTGTCTGGAAAATAAGCTTTTGGTTTGGTTGTTTCTTATATTTTTCCTTCTTCCTATCTGCATCAGATCATGCTTACCACTCTGTATCAAACAGATCTTCCTTGTCTACTTGACTGCCACAGAGAACAAGTTCCCTGTTTTTTTGAGGCATGACTTCTCACTACCAAAGTTAAGGCCATTTTTCTGCAATAGACTGCATACAGCAGAATCCATTCTAGAATCATCTCTAACAGCTGCCGCAGGGGAGCTGTTGGGTCGGGGCTTGAAGTGGTGATGGAGCACCTGGTGAAGGGCTGTGTTCGGCCCAGGGGGCACAGGCAAAGTGTTTGCACCTGTGCTGCCCAGCTGGCCAGAAGGGGCAGACCCAGGGGGAGCTCATATAAGGGTCAGACATGGGAGGGAGAGCATCTTTTGGAGCTGGGGCTGCGTGAGGAGGGGTGCTGCATGGCCACAGAGCTCCTTTGCTAGTTGGGTGAGTTCAGTTCTTTTTTGTCTTAGGGCTCTTGACCTGCCTGTAAGTGTTTTACTCGGTGTCTCTGAACAATTTCTCTTTTTCAAAAGCAAAACAATTGCAGAGAAGCTTCTTTCAAAAAAGCTGAATTTGTTATGTTACTGTTGGTTGTTGAAGTAGAATTAGTTTTAGTAATGTTGAGGTTGGCATCTTTGTTGTCAGGGTTCAGTGGTAAATAGTGCTAATTCTGTTCCAGGGTGGATTTGAGAATCCTGTTCATCAGGCAGGGCTTTTGGGCTGTAGGGGACATGTTCTCTTCTCAGAGACTGCAATCTTGTAGCATTTTAAAGGCCGTTGAGGTTCATGGCCTTTTACTCCTCACAAACTTTAATAATTAGGTTCTTGGGGGAATTTTGCTGCGTAACCACTGTGGCTTATGCTATCAGCAAGGAAGAGTTGGGCCTTGTTGTTTTGTATTTTTAGGGCGCATCTTGTTTTTTGAATGCTAGGTGAAACGTTTTCCTTTCGAATTCAGAGGACTGCGTAACTTAATGCAGTGTTCTCTCTCTGTAGCTGCTGATGGAATGGTGTGTAATGAATTATGCTCAAGTGATGGCTGCTGGGGGCCAGGGCCAGACCAGTGTCTCTCCTGCAAGCGCTTCATCAGGGGGAGGACCTGCATAGAATCTTGTAACCTGTATGATGGGTAAGATATTTCTGCTGTACTTCTTGCTAGTGCTGTGATGGGATAATTCAGGATTTGATGTGTAAGTTACCTTGACTTTACATCCAGGGGTATCCAGTTCCACCGTCAATATTACTGCCTTTGGGTGAAATATATTATTGCATAATTTTTAGTCACTTCAGAATCTGAACTTGTGTGTGAAGATTTACCTGTGATTTTTGCATTATGTATGTTACGTGGAAATAGAAATAATAAAACCTGCTGTGTGTGTTTTTTCCTGAAGGTTAGGTAGCCTAAACCCTGAACAAAAGACAAAGCTGTTCAACAGTGCCTGGTAATGATAAAATGGAGCAAAGCTCCTCATGTTACTTGCAGTAGGAGTAATTAATAATCAGGCTTTGGAGGACAGCAGGTGGAATTCAGCATCCTGCATAACATTACAGTAAGGTCCCAGTAATTCATTTCATAATAAAGATAAAACCATGTTTTTAATTACACTTTTTTCTTCGAGGTGCTAATTGAAAATCAAATCACTGGCACAATTTCTTTCTTGCCATGTATGATAACTCATGGAACTGTTATGTAGAGAGGTTTGGAAGTCCTGAAGATGCATTAAAATACTTAAAACACTTTTGTCTGGACAGTGCATATGAAAAGAACACTGACAGAAAACAGTTTGGTATGCTTAAAAAAGGTTGGAGAACAGTGTTATAAAACTGTGGTTTTGTGTGCATCAGAACACATCTGACTGCAAACCCTGCAGCACTTGATGGCTGGTTCTGCCAGGATGCCTATCTCAGGAAGATTGCAGAGAGGCTCTATTTGGATGGCGTAACCAGCACTTCAGCTAGAATGTTCTGAACTGTATTGATTAGAGAATGCTATTTGCTGTTTCTGTGGGCTCAGCCCCTTTCAGAGTATTTTTTTGAGTGATTTTGCTGATTGGGCTTAATCTTCAGCTGTTGTAAAGCAACCTAATCCCATTAAAAGTCATCTCAGCTGGTTTAGTCCACTGGCTTAATGAGGCTGAGGTGATTACCACCAGGTGAAGAGGCAGCCATTTTTGCTCAGCTTCAGTCTCCCTTTTGCTTTTTCCTAACCTGCTTGCAAAATATTTTCCTAGGGAGTTTCGAGAGTTTGCGAATGGTTCTGTTTGTGTGGAGTGTGATCCCCAGTGTGAGAAGATGGAAGACAACATGATCACATGCTACGGGCCGGTAAGAGCCATGCTGGCTGTTAAAATGTGCTAAAGCACAGGTACCTTCTGTTCAGAACAAGTAAAGTAACTGTTGCAAGTCAACATTGAAGTAGGCAGAAAACGTATTTCATGTGGAGGAGCAGTACTCTGCATGTAGTAAGCAGGTTCTAGGAATGAACTCAGGTGAATTAGACTGCTTTAGAAGATGGTTCAAAAAGGGAGTCCTTTTCTTTCCTGAGTTGTCTTAATGCCTGGAATGTTATGTCCAAAGTCCTTAAGCGTGAGATAGTATTCAGGTGCAGTCTGCACATTCTGTTCTCTAGCTGCTTTTATTCATTATGTTCAGTTCTGTCCTGTTCTGTGGTTTCAGGTTGTTGGTTGTTTTTTTTTTTTGTTTTTTTTTTTTTGTTTTTTTAGATGTGGGCATTTGTCTCAGTTCTTCAGAAAGCTTGAGCAATGTCATCTTTTCTTTGTAGGCTGGCCTGTTCTGGTGCAGCATTCTTTATGCACATCCTAAAAATGAATGCTGACTGTAACTGTCGTCTATATAATGCCTGAATTATCTTATATGAGCAGTGAGCCTTGTTTCAAAGATTATTGTCCTTTTGTTGGATAAAAATAGTTTCTTGTTTCGGTTGTTTGTATATTGCCAAGGCTAAAAGCATCTTGGATGCAAGGAGTTGTATTTCAGGTTCTTTGTTCCTGTGAAAATTTAACCTTGTTTCCTTGGTTCTCTCATGTAACCTAATGACCGTAAAGAAAATACGTTACCCTGCTCAACATTCTCATGGTTTTTGCTGTACCACTCTGCTTTCTGCAATGCTGTCGCAAAGCAGGAAGCTAATACTGCAAATTTCAGCCCATGAGAGAAATTTAGACTTGAAGGAGGATTTGTGGATATGAAGTTGTAGACCAGTGCCCAAGCAGAACACGGTATTTAGTCGGCTCCACTGGCTTAATTTTGCTTACGTTGTTCAGGAGCCTTAGGTGACAGTCTGGACTGTTAAAAAGTTGTGTATGCATCAAGAAGACCTTGTCACAGAAACACTGAAGGATAACCGAAGGGAGAAGGCAGTATGGGAAATAATGTGGATTGTGGAGGTAGTGAATCGCTGTACGTCTTCGTTTTGGTTTGCTTGTGTGTATGTAGGCTTAAAACAGACATGAAGTCAGTTGTGTTAATCATGCTGGTAGTGTGGAGAAACCTGTTTAGAAACTAGTAATTAATCTTAGGTTGTACAAGCTAAGTTTGTGGTCAGAACTACCAAGATATACATGTGCTATTCCTCAACAGTGGCTGGAACCGTGTGGGTGATTTGCTGTTTGCTAGGGAAGAAACACCACTGCAGTTACTACTGTATGTGCTGTCATGCTAGGACCTGCAATTCCAGTGCAGAAGGGAAATACGGAGTAACTCGAATGCACTGTTTCTCCCATTTCCCCAGGGGCCTGACCACTGCACGAAGTGTTTCCATTTTAAGGATGGTCCGAACTGTGTGGAGAAATGCCCCGATGGCTTACAGGGGGCCAACAGTTTCATTTTCAAGTATGCTGATGAGGATCGCGAGTGCCATCCGTGCCATCCCAATTGCACCCAAGGGTAAGTTCTGTGATCTGAACCATCCTAGTGAAGTTTTGTTACCTATTAGAACGTAGGTGAAGTTTTGGCTTGGCAAAGTACTTGTTCTGCTCCTGGAAGTGAAGTGTGTGCAGCAGTGTAACGCAACTTTATTTTCAGTTTCTCACGACACTCAAGTTTCTGTCATAAACATCCAGCAGCTTATCAGAAAAGAAGAATACTATGCTCTTTATGAACACCACTCCGAAGATCTTTTCACAGCCTTACTGCTAGCACTGGTTTGTAACAAATGCTGCCTTTTACATTTGTGTGTCTAGGCCGGTACAATGACTTTATTTCACTTACTGATGGAATTGGTCCTCTTTGGTCCTTGGTATTGCTGAGGTAACCCTGTAGCACTTCGATGAGACACAGAGGATCTGATGCAAAGGATTCACCAGGAGCCATGTTCTGCAGGAGTCTGAATTTGAGGATTTGTTTCTTAAGTCCTGTCTTAGTATTATTCCCAATCAATCACTTGTTATGTGTGAAAAAACACAGACTGAGAGTCTGAGCCGAAATTAAGAATCTGCAACAAATAACAGTAATCAACTACTCAGGTCTTGTCCTGCTTTGTCCACGTGGATTAAAAATGTCTTTTGATGAGGTTAGTGCTGTCCAGGATACATAGAAAGGAAAAGACAGGGGAGAAAGAGAAAACTTCAGCCAGTGAAATAATCTTCCACAAGAGGCCCTTTCTGTTTAGCAGCTAAAATTAAACAGGTAAATTATTTGACGTGATCTTGATGTCAACAGCTGTTACCATTCAAAATGAGACCTTTTGCTGGTTTTGCATATATAATTTTAATAGAGTCAATGGAGAAATGAGGGTAAGATCTCAGACACAGCCGGGATCTGTTACAGATAGATCTTTCCTACAGACCCTCAATTTTATGATCAGAAAACTAAGATGACAGTATGCTAAGATGAGCTTGCTTCAGGAGCTCTGTTTCTGGCTTTAAGAGAATGGTGGATGTGCTAGTTTGGAGTCTGACAAACCCAGGTGTGGATGGTCGACTTAGTGTCTAAAGATAACAATGAAGAGGCACCTTGTAGCTATTCTGACCTCTCAGAAGACTGGGATGTGACCTTCCTTTCTAGACAGTCTTCTATTCTGGGGAGATTTAAATGTTACTGATCTTAATAAAACAACTGTACTTCTTCAGAATAGGAAGGGAACAAATAATTTTCCATTCCTCATCACTTCTTTAGATGCATCAGTATTTTCCAGATGGTTGGTTGGTACTGTCTCCCTGGGTAGGAGGTTTTTACACCTCCTGGTGGCAGTCTGATGTTGTAGTTCCTAAACAAACAGGAAGGGCATTAGGCAGCTGTAACTACTTGCCAGCATTTGTTGGCAACCCTCACTGACACGGGATTCCTTTATGTTGAGTTACCTTAGAATTTATCCCTTGAACTTTCTCCCTTTTCTTTCTGCAAATGTCTTCCTTGGGTTAAAAGTGAAAGAATGCCTCATCAAGTGTTGTTTGCGAATCACCAGGGAACTGATGAAGTACCACTATTATAGAGCCAGTGACTTCTCCCACAAAGCTATCTCTTATGAGGAGCTAGACCTTTGCCATGAGTTAAATACTTTTGCTCACAGAAATCCTCATCCTGTTGTTGTGAGATTAATGTCCGTTCTTAGGCGTTTTATCACCTCTCATGAAAACAACATGCACAAACCCAATCTAGATAAAAATAGATGTCATTTTCTAGTGTTTCTGAAGGCTTCCTTTAATGATGGTATGTTAATCTGGTAATGAGTGTCCCAGATGTTTGGGGTTTATGGCTTTTTTTTTTTTAATCTTGCCAACACTCTTGGGGCTGAGTATTTCCAGTAAGGAGGGAATCGGTCTCTTTCATTCTCTCCTCCTTTAATGCAGAATTCTCTAGTTTCATACCTTTCTTTCCAAAATTAATACTGAAGTTCCCCTCAGTCAGCGTTCCTAATGACATCACTTCCGGAGAGAGCACATCTTGATACTTGACTCACAGCTGAGTGGTACAGAAAACCCAACCCTCTACTTCATCTGGCTTTGCTGTCAGATCAGTTGCTGCAATAGAACCGGTGCCATAGAGGTGGAGCTTAGTGAAGAGTCTTGAGCTGTTGCAGAGCACTATTCCTGTCTTGGTGTTATTCTGTTCCTTCAGTACTGCTCTTTGATTCAGGATCCTTGCTAAAATAGGCTTTTAGTTCTCTTAGTCTTGTTTTTATCTTCTCCAGCCATTCCCGTCGCAGGGGAAGGTAGTTCTGTGAGCCTTCTGCCTTAATTTCGTCCTGGTACTTGCAGGTGATTGCTCACTTGAGTGTGAGATTTCATAGTGCTGTTCTCTTCCCTTATTTAAATATAATGGCTGCTCCTCTGGATAGGTGTGCTATTATCCAGTCCTGTTAATGATGTTTTGTTCACCAGGAGAGGAATCAAGAAGTGACTTGCTTGGATGCGGCAACTGTGCTTTTCACTTTGCATCCTCATGATAAACATCAGCTACTTGAAGCCAATCTGAAGCAGGTCTGAGGCACGTGGGACAGTGATCCCATTTAATTCAAGGGAGTCAGAAAACATTTGGCACTTTTTCTTGCCCAGCTAGCTAAAATGGAATGCTTTTGCAGAAATGAAATAGTGATTATATAACAGCATCTAACAGTCTGCTTCCTCCCTGAGCAAGGCACAAAGAGGACCTGTTCTCATCACAAGCATTTTCTTACTACTTTTATTTTTGAAGGAAACGTGTTGCTCTTCCTTATCCAAAATTTCGTTATCCCTCGAAGCTGACAAGTTGTGATAAGATGGATTTGAAGGCCCAAGGACTGCCTTGCCTCTGAAGGCATTTTGAATTCTTGTTGGCATCGTAGTGGAAATTCAGTTGCAATAAATGCTAAATAATTGGAGACCAGCATTGCTTTGCTGATGGAAAAATTTCTCCCTGCCCCCAGCAGGAAGATAAACTTTCTTGCCATCAACACACACACTGTTACCTGTATAAGTTTTGATTCATTTGGCTTCATCCAGAGTGACAGTTAAGTGATCTGGTATTTGGTGTAACAAGTGTTTTCTTTTGTCCAGAGTTAATCTGTTTATGCTATCTCATAATCAGTTTTGTTTTCAGCAACAAAGTTCTTGGGGAATTCATCTGATTGAAAATGGCTTTGCTGCTTGAAATCTGTGAGAAATTAAGGCCCCACTTTTGGATCTCAAGGGAAGTTGATATGAAATAAAATTTGTGGAAGTTGGGGGGGAGTGGATTATTTCGGGGAAACAAAGATCTTCTGTTTTCAAAACTGTTCTAACTAATTATCTTTCAGAAAACAGTTCTTTTTAAAGATAAGGTGGAAAGCTCTATGTACAGCTTTCTGTATAAGCTGTGTTGTAATGACTGAATGTTGTTAATAAATTGATACGTATGATTGTGTTGATACTACCCAGTTCCTCTTACAGAAAGAACATAGTTCTTCCTCCGGACTCCAAGCAGGAGAAGGAATCCTGGGGGTGAATTAAGTGCCTCTGCTACGTATGGTTGTGTTATGCTTGTACTTGTGTCAAAAAAAAGCCTGAAAGGAAAAAAAAACTATTGTCAGAGAAAAAATAATTGATGACTTAATGGTGAAAAACAACTTGTTAATAGTAGTGTCTATTGCTGTTGCTCACACAGTATTTATTGCGTGTCAATCAGGGCAACCAAAGAGTGTGTAAGTACTCACAGTCATGTTGAACAGCTTAAAATGTACTTAGACAGTTTTCTGTTTGAGGCTGGGAAACCCACTGAAGATGATTATTGATTTTTAAACAAAAGGCAGTAGTACTTCAGTTTGAAGTGGGGTAGGTCCCAATACCTTTTCTTGGATCATCTCTTCTTCTCTCTCAGACTTCTAGAGAACAAATGTGCAGTTATGGAATGACTGCAAGACAATAGGCTCTTCCTGTCTGCCAGTTATCTGAACTAGCAATGGGCTCTCAAAACTCCAGTTTCAAGAGGACCCTTATCTATAGCAGGAGTCTGAACTTTGCTTCTCTTGACATGCTAGAAGATGAAGGCGGCTCAAAAAAAATTGTTCAGACCTTTACTTACTGCACTGGTCTTCAGCAAACTGCTGAGAATACCCTGAAAAGAACAGTGTTGGATTTGGCTGAAGATTGGGTAATATTCAGACTTGTGAAGCCCAGGACAGTAGGAATTTCAAGAAATACCTGTTAATAGTTCTAAGTTCTTGGACTGTATTTAAATTAACCCTTTTTGCTTCATGCGTGTTCTGTCCAATTGGGTGTGTAATGAATCTGCTTTTGTCTTTGCATCTATTGAAGGAGAACACTGTTGAAGAAATAGTGAAAGTCTTTGTTTCCACATCACAGCTGTTTTGGAAAATGTAATTTCAGGTGTACAGGAGAGAAAGTTCACTGCAGGTATTGTTAAACATTTGAAGTAAGTGGCTTAATTTCTTCAGAAATTGAGAGCTACTTCCTGTGGATAAGGAGGGACTTGCTGGGCATTTAGCACTGAGGCATGTCAGGTTGTCTTAATCTCTGAAAGTTCACCTACATCTGTCTGTCTCTGATCATCTGGACCCTTGTGTAAAAGGGGTAAGCACCTTTTTATTTGAATGCAGGCAACTCAGCTTGCTACTTTGATTAGTGTTCCTTGTGAGGATAAGGAAACACCGAGGCTCTTTCCCCATGGCTGTGCTTGAGTGGTGCTGCATAAAGTGACTCCCTGTATTTCCTTCACCTTTGGTGAGCACCTGCTGAATTTGCAGTGGAAGTCTTCTGGCAGCATCTACAGATAGCAGGTCAAAGTGCCTGTATCAGCAGACAGCATTTTACTCAGATTTTTTTTTTTAGTGGGAATCTGATCCTTGAGTTTCCTTGCTAAGAGTACAGTCAGCTTCCAAAACTCATTTCCTGGGTAGGCACTTGAAACAGAAGGAACAATTGCATCAATTACAGGAAGTGGGGAGGAGGGACTTATGCATTGTGCTTCTGCAGGTCTCACGTGTTGCAAATGAACAGCTTCTGTTCAGTAATCACCAGTTTGATTATTCCGAAAAAACATGCAGGCAAGGAGACTCTGTTCTCAGGCCTCCCACACATGCAGGTGAAATCTGCTTTAAATACTGTGTGAGCCACAAATGGTCCAACTTTGGAATGCTGGTTATGTTGCTATTATTGTTCCCTTGACAGGCTTGTTTTTGTCACAGTATAATTTTGTGGTGACTCGAGTCTTTAGTATTGTAATCAAAAGTGTGTCGCAAAGAGGGGATTTCTGCTTCTTGGATCTGCAAATAACCATTTTCTCTCTTTCTCTTCTTGTTCTCAATTTGGATTTGCTGCAGGTGCATAGGTCCGCATATCGAGGACTGCGTTGGCCTGATGGATAGGTACTTGCTGAGTGGTCGTTCCCTGTGTGTCTTCCATCCTCCACGTGTGGACAAGGGCGCATGCGTGTGCATGTCCTTGTGAATGGCAAATGACGTCTTTTGTTCTGTAATTGCCTGCAGGTGTAGAGGTCCAGCTAGTCATGACTGCATTTACTATCCATGGACACGACAGTCCACTTTACCACAACATGCTAGGTAACATCCACCACTTCTCCATTTTTGTACACCAGGGTCTTCCCTACTTACTGCAGGAATGTCATACTATCCAGTTTGTCCAGAAATGCAGACTATGGGGAGAATGTAACTTGTTCTTAAGCAAGGTGTGCCTCCAAATGCCCAAGTTTACTTACTGTATCAAAGCTAGTTAATTTCATGAAATTTTCTACAGAAATAGCTTCTTGATGAAATTTTACTGGAAGTAAACTTGGTGGAAGCCTCTGGTTAAACTAAAATGTCTTGTTGGTACAATTTCATGGTTTTTTTTTTTTTTTTTTGAGGCAGAGCGTAAGAAAAATTGAAGCTTTTTCTTCCATACTTTCCTGTGGGTGGGGGGGAAAGTAAATGCTTTGGAAAAACTGAACTTTTCCCTCAATTCATGGAAGTAGTCTTTGATCTTTTTCATTTTCTGCTCGAAGAAAACAAATCCAAAACATGGTAGCCTTTCAGCAATTTTCTTTTTTAGTAAAGATGATCAAAACGAGTTAATGCAGGAGAATCCCAAAGCATTGCTGTTAAGCTTCACATTCATTTCTTTGTAAGTCCTTCGTTCTGTTGATAAAGATTCAAACTGGTTAGTATGACTTCCAGGCTTTGGGGTTACTGTCATGAGCTAGGATTAGATAAGAAATGTATCCTTTCAATCAGCTTCATTATTAATTTATTTTAAGAGAAGATTCTGAAGTTAGGTACTAATGTGAAGATCCCTGTTCTCTTGCTGTTGAGGGAGTGCGTGTTTAGGCTTGGGCAACGGTATAAATGCTATCAGGTGGTGTAGCTTTGCAATTAAATGGGTGTCAGTTCTGACTAAGTTCTTAGAGGAAGGGGACTTAACATTTTTCACATTGCAGTATTCTTTGGAATTTTTCTGCTTTGAGATACCTTGTATGAAGCACTTCCATGTGGGATTCATTTCCAGGGATGGTCACTGAGTGTGAGTTAGTGAAAACCAGCAAGCTGTTTAAAATGGCTACAATTATAACTCACAGTACAAAGGAAGATTGTATTATGATTGTTTGCCTAATTTTGAAGGGCGTACGAGGCCACAGAGAATGAACGCCATGCTGATGTTCATTGCCTTGGTAATCAATTTTAAAATAGCATGTATTTCATCAATGGGGTTCTTAATGAGTTTTTTGTAGGAATGTCAAGGGCTTTGTGCTGGGAAGATGACATTTTGGCAGCAGTTGAAGTCTCAGTGCTCCAGTCTGCTCTGTCTGTCTTCCTCTGTTTGCCCCAATGTAGCTCAGATCTTGCTCCCAGTTGAATTCAAGTGGTGCAACTCAAAAGCTTATATTTGTATCAGGAATGTTGTGTTGGCAGTTAAGTCATTGAGGATACTGCCAAATACTCTCTGAAGCAAGGGAATGACTGCTGTTGATCACAGTAAGTGATTGGATCCTGGGGCCTCAGCA
This sequence comes from Centrocercus urophasianus, assembly GCF_019232065.1. Classification (NCBI taxonomy): domain Eukaryota; kingdom Metazoa; phylum Chordata; class Aves; order Galliformes; family Phasianidae; genus Centrocercus; species Centrocercus urophasianus. Next base: position 4,130,182 of record NW_024884756.1, read on the forward strand.
CTAAAAAGGAAGTGTCTCACAAGGTGTCAGGCTTAAGCCAGTGGCTAGCAGGCAATATTTATGTGGTATTTTATGTTGTGTGTATCTTAGTGCTTCTGAATCTACTATGCAGGTAGGAAAACAAATGGTCAGATTGGTGGATGCTAATGCAGGTATTTTACCTTGCTCGGGCAAAGCATTTTTTCCTTGGTTCAGAAGTACGAGGACCCTTGAATGTTTCTTTGAGCTTATGTTTTTTTTTTTTTTTTCTGTTTGTTTCAAGTTTACTGTATTTATCTTAGGGCAAGTTAGTGCACTGTAAATGTGATGAAATGAAGTCCTGTATTTTGTTCGTGAACGTGGTACATTTTGTTTGGGCTGAAAATGGGCAAAACTGCACTGGCAAAAGCGATACTTGTGATTAAGAGAGCAAGCAGGAGTGTAAATAAAAAATGGATGTATTATGGAGTATCCCTAGACCTGCAGACTTCAATAATTTAGTTTCATCCTTGTCACATGGACTTGGATTTCTCCCATTTTTCCACTTAGTTCTTTTTTAGTTATGCAGTTTGGTTCTGCCATCTTCCATTGACTTGTGGGCTTTTGTGAGAGCGTGATAGAAGAGCAGAGGAGTTTTTATGTTCAAAGGTGCATCATGCAGCTTGTTTCCAAAGGACAGGTGACATATTAGTTCTTCTGCATATGTTTGGTTCCCCATGCTTGTGCTTGGAAACCCCGAAACTGAGCTACGTTGGAGTGCTGCTCAAAGGATAGAAGAAACCCTTTTATTTCTTCATTTCCTCTGATAAGGGCTGTTATGCTGTTTCCTCTAGACAATGTGATGGATTACTTATTTATTTTAGATTACTTTTAGATGACATGTTAGATCTTGTGTCCTTCTCATTTTCCTATGAGAACCTGCATTTATTTTCAGTATAAGTTGATCATCACAGTCTTTCACCATAATCTTAACTGACAGCCACAGTGCAGTCTTTGGAGGAGTGAATATCACTGTGAGAGAACCTGTCCAAATGGCCGGAAGTCATGGGAGAAACAAGTGCCTCTTTTTGCCTGCTGTAGTTAAACGTTCTGACTATCGTAACAACTCTCAATTCACCATGGCAAAGGAAGCCTTTCTTATGCTAGCGATACGTGCTGTCTTTATGTTGTGCTCAGTGTCTAGTGGTCCCATCGCAATGCTGTCCTACTGCAAGTAGCTGGGCCAGCTTTATCACTGACCTCTGCAGGATATCTGGCTGGCACAGGGTTCCAGAGGAGTGGGGTAGGCTTTGCTGCCTTTCCCATGCTAAGCAGAGCCCTTGGCTGGCATGAAACTTGCATTGCTGCTGCTTTGCTTCCCTTTCTGCCTCCTTCCTGGGGGATCTGAGCGCAGGGAAGGCAGAGGATGCAAGGGCCCAGTGTTCTGCTTTGCCACCTCTAGCTCCTGCTGCTGCTGCTGTCTATCTAAGAAGGTATGAGATGATTGCTATGGGAAGTTAGTTTGGGGTACCCTTTCCTAGAAATCCCCAGAGGGGGAGAAAGTGGAGGCTAGGATTTCTTAGGTACCTGAAGCTGTTAGTACTACCCTTTTCCTACCCACGTGCTCCATTCCGTGCCTTCTATTGCTTGCAGCCAGCAGTTCCTTTGAGTGGAATCTTAGAGGACCTGGGTGCAGGAAAAGAGCATGTGAGTGGGGTGTAAAGAACTGAAGAGGAGCGTGCCTGTTTCAAGGAGCTGGTAAACATTGCCTTAATTGAAGATGGGTCAATCGTGACGGTAGTCTTCCATCAACCATTAGGAAAACAACTTGTTGGTTGTGCAAGGCTGCATGTTCTGTGTGCCCTGACTCCAGACGCGTTTGGTTAATTCAGTTGTAAAAGCTAGACCATGGATAAAGTTTTTGACCTCAAGTATGAATTCTAAATGATTTATTCTTCCTGTTGTTCACAGGACTTAGGACTAAAAAGAGGCTGTTAAAGGGAGTGAATTCTGTGGTTTTGTGATGTCTTGGGAGATGACGGAATCTGAAGATGTAATTGGAAGCACGTGGCTGCTATGATAGGGAACAGCTAGCACCTTAATGTCACTGATCTGAGTAATCTGGTGTCTGTGGTTATACTTAAAGAAAATGTCACATTTTCTTTTTAACTAACAGAAACAAGTAGTCAGGAGCACCATAGTCAAGTGGCTTCATGCAATGGAGTATAGAGGTTAACTCAAATGACAATTCTAGTGCTTGCTTTATATCAAAGGATGTCCTCACAACAAATCATCGCTTCCTAAATGAAAAAAAAAAAGCCTTTCTTATGTACTGTGTGCGTACATGAGCTAATTAACAATAAAGCCTATGCAGTGCAGGCAGATCCTTTCACAGCTGCTTTGTACCCTCACACGGTACAACTTGAGTAGAAATTCACAGCCATTCTGACTAGATGATGGGGAAGGGAAACCACCTCTAATAAACTGTTAATGTTCATCGCTTTTATGGAGCTCTGTTCCGTTGCTTGGAGGAAAGCATTCCATATGCTCTCTATTTTTATAGAATAATTATAGTCACTTCTGGAGGGGAAGAAGAGGAGAATGGCTGTAAAAAACAAGAGGAGAAATAAGATCTATGGGTACGAACTAAGCAGCATTACTTAACTTTGAATGATAAAAGATGCTGCTCTTAAGAAACTTCTAATATGGAGCTCTCTAATGCTGTATCAGAATGAAGTTGAAGAGATATTTTTAATTCCTTTTTAATTTCACATGTATGAGTAAGGCTTGCAAACTGCTGTTTCTTGTCCTGTCTCTGTGGGTTGAATAGAGTTTACAAGCGATCCATTTGTGATAGACAGCGGAACCTCTAGTTTTGTGTGAGGATTGCTGCTGATGAACTGTTTTTAAACAGACCTTTGCTGTGGGCATGCTTACTGTCACAACAACATCTCACTCACTGCCTGGAGCTTTGGGAGGAATGCATGCGAATCCCCCTTTGTGTGGGGGAGAGTGAAGGAATCAGAGGCAGCTGTCGTAATGCACTTCTTAAAATCCATTCTGTGGCTCCAGTAGTTTAAGGATGCTGTTGAGAGCGCACAGGATTGAATAAGGCAACTTTTGTTGGTTGTTGTAATTGATTTTACAAACGGTATGAGTGAAATGCTCTTGTGTGTGTTGAGATGGTTGCTGCCCACAGACAGTGTTTCTCAGCAGCAGAGCTGTTGTTTGATGGATTAAAGTAATTTATTATTGCCTAGCAGCACGTCAGAGAAATGCTAGAGTGAAATTACACAAGCTGGCCTACCCTACCGATTTGTGGATATAGGAATGGCAGTCTTTACTATTTGATATGGTGTATCCCAACCCTTGCACCTTATTCAGCTAGTGAGCTCTGGAAGAGCAGAGTGCTCAGTCTTAAAAAGCAAACAGGTTTCTTGCAGAAATGTATGGTGATGTGTATTTGGTCTGTTCAGGACGTGATGAGGGACTGTAAGATTCTTAACCCTATGCTTCCTGACATGCATTCGTTGAATCCTACTCTTCTGTGGCTTCAGTATGCAGTCCAGCTTGGTGAGCTGGATGTGTGTAGTCAGCCCTACCGTAACAGCAGGATTAATGGAAATATGGAAAATAGGCATCATGAAGTATGATAGTTACCAAGCCTTGGAATTCTCTCAGGCATTTAACTAAACCTGACTGCATCTTTGAGGACACTCCTTAATAAAGGCTATTTACTACTTTTTTTCTTTTGGATTTTGTGTTTTGCAGCTCACAGTAGTATTTTGAAATACATTTACAACAAGAAAACTCTTTGTTCTAAAAACTGCATAAATTATTGTTACTGCACTTGAGGAGCAGGGGAAGTAAGCAGGTAGACAAGGTACAGCAGTTCTCTATGAAAGGCAAGTATTTGGGGAATTTCAAATGGAAAATGGCTCGTTAGAATGGAAATTAACACACAGCCCTACTGCAGAGGTCGCCACCTCAACCCGCATAAGCCTTGTGTGTGTGTCGGTATTGGTTTGGCTGTAGGAATTATATATGATGCTGTGGTAAAATGGTGTCATGGAATAGTGACCTTATTATAGAGTAACGGTCTATGTCTCACTACTCTCCTGTGGGTTTCTTTTATGGCTTGAAATGAGGATTTAATTTAGATTTAATGTTGTTATAAATTATCTATTATTAAAAATACATTTATTGAACTTGAGAAATGTGGAAGATGTAGAGTTGTTTAAAACTCTCTGAATGGTTTCCTAATAATTCATTAATATTTAACATGTAATAAATTAGAAGTAAAGCTCATGGTCTTACTTCCAATCTACCTGCATAATGCAGGATTTGTCACTATTTCTTATTTAGATAGTTTATGTGGTAGATGCATTTCAGTTCGGAGTCCAACCACGACTTAATTCTTTGCATTCTGCCTTAATCACCACAACCTATCTGGTGATTAAGGAGCTGCAGTTCTTGCAGTAAATGGAAAGCTCTTGGTTGGAATTCCTTTGAACAGTACGTTGATGGCACCGTATGGTTTTTTTGAAAGCATACGTACAGTGAAAGTCCACTTAATTAGGTCTCTTTAGATCAAAGTTAATGTCTTGGTGCAATCTACCGAAGGAAGGGGACAAAATTAGAGTTAGGAGTAGACTTATTCATTTCTAATACCTATAAAATCTTGCAAGTCCTCTCCCCATATGCACACTTTTCCACTGCCTATTTAAATTCACTTAAATATTTCTTTGAATGATTAAATGTAGAACACTTAATAAGATAAGAGCTTGCGTATCAAGTCTGGAAATATTAGCCTTTTTCCATTCACACAAGATCTGTTTCACAGGAAATTGGGAACAGCTTTTCCAGCTCTAGGTTAAAAGTAGTAATGTAATACAGTTTATCTTCATTTGTTTTTGCATCAATGAAAATGATGATTTGGAATCTTGTATAATCTTTTTAGTTGGAAGGGACCCTAAAAGGCCTTCTGATCTAAAGCCACGGCAACTAACTTTCCTATATCCAGTCTGAATTTCCCCTCTTTTACCTTGAAGCCATTTCCCCTTCTCTTGTCACAACAGACCCTGCTAATGAGTTTACCTCAAGCTTTCTTACAGCTCCCTTTGAGATACTGACAGGCTGCTTTGAGGTCTCCCAGAGCCTTCTTTTCTCTAGGCTGTACAACCCCAGCTCCCAGTCTGTCCTTACAGGGGAGGTGTTTCATCTCTGGAATTGTTTTTGTGGCCCTCCTTTAGTGTTGTTCCAACAGGCCCCTTATCTTTCCTGGACTGAGGAGTCCACATCTGGATGTATTGTTCCAGGTGAAGTCTCACCAGCACAGAGTAGGGGAGCAAGATCACCTCCATCCCAGCTTCCCAATAGAAGCTGGCAATGCTTCTATAGATGCAACCCAGGATACGGTTGGCTTCTTGGGCTGCGAGGGCACCTTGCTGGCTCAGATCTAGCTGCCATCCTCCAGTGCCATCAAGTCCTGATAGGCAGGACTATGTTCTATCTTTTCATCCCCCAACTTGTACTGATGGTAGTAGTTGTTGTGACCCAGATACAAGATGTTGTGCTTAGCTTTGTTGTACCTCGTGACATTTGGTAAGGTGTTCTCCAGTTCTAGCTGTGCGTGGCCTGAGAACATAAATTGTGAAACTAATGAAACCAGCTCTACTGTAGCAGCAATTAGCTAATATTTGTTCTAGCTAGCTATGCTTGCTGTGGAAAGCAGTGTTACAGCAGATAGCATATGAAAAACATTATCACAAATACCTGAGACTGGCAGGAATGTTTCTCATGAGAGTTTATCAAGCTGTCAGACCAAATTAATTGATCTTACTATATTTTTTTTTGCCTGTCGTGTAGTGAAGAGTTACAACAGTGATGATGTGGGAGAATGTCACATGAATTACTTGTATCTTTGGGTTTCTTTGATGCAGAGTTTCAAATACCTGTGTTCAAATTGTAGTGAGGAAGAGAGATCTAGTAGCAAACTTAATTCCCATGCAACTCTCTCTCTTCAGTTTACTTTGCATCTCTTCTGTAACATAAATCTGCAAAGCGTTTGGCTGCAGTATTGATGGCATGTAGGTCTCCATGCTTCTTGTACACAGTTCTGGGCAGTGGTCTGGTTGCAGTGTCTGGCTGTGAAACCTAGGACTGGCCTGGCAAACATGTTGACCTACTGCTGTAGTACAAGGGTTCCACTTGCAGGAAGGCTAAAATTGTAAGAGCACTAAGGAGGTCTGCTAGTCCAAGCTTCTTTCTGGTAACAGGGTCAGCTATGACTGGCAAGTGTTGCGTGCAGAAAAAATGAGTTTTGGTCACTGATGTATTAAGACTTAAATTACGGAGAAGGTTGAATCATCTGCATGTAGTAAGATATGGAATGACTGAGTGGTTCTTGGGAAGGCTCTGAGAAGCTTGTGTTTTAGGAAACTTGAGAAAGGGATGTTACGTGGCAGAAGATTAGTAGCAGGTTGTGATAGGACTGAGAATTGGCAAAAAGAAATGAGGCTAGCGACGTGGAGGAGGACAAAAAAAAAAGAGGGAGATGCAGACAAGAATTCAGGCTGGACTCGATTTCTGGAGGTCCCTTCCAGCCCCTGCAATTTTCATTCTGTGATGGAGATAAGGTTTAGCATTCTAATAGTAATGGTAGCTGATCCCTATAGTGTATTTGGTGCTGTTTGTTGTGTCCCAGTCTTCTTTAAAGAAACTGGAATGTTTCAGAAATTACTTCTTTGCTTGCCCCTCATGATCCCTCTCAGGAAAGGAAGAAAAAGTATTGCATTAAAAGTGGAGCACTTTTAAACAGATGGACTGACGAATGCATAGTCTCAATCTCAGTAAGAATCGTAGAGTAAGTACAGATTGCATAGATGATATCCTAGCTTCAAAACAGTCCCAGCACGTATGGGCAATTTTTCCCTTCTTTGTGGCAATGATAACCTCAGCTCATAAACGACTTGGATGCAGGTTAGGTTCAGTGCAGTTCCTCTACACTTTGTGCAAACTGTCTTTGGATTTTTGTGTTCAGCCAGCAGATCAGATCAGACTCCAGTTGACCAAATTCCATGCTTCGGGACATATCAGTCATCTTTTAACCAACAGATTTCAAAAATGAAGGAGTTCTCTTCCCTTACGAAGGAAATTTTGGTTAGGAAAATTACTAGCTGTAGCAAGGTGTGTATGTATTCCCTCTAGTTGGTTTCAGTAACTGTTTTGCATGCCTCTCATCACACTGCAGACACCTACATTTTTCCAGTGTGACGAGAGGCAGTTCCTCTCCCTTCTCTCAATTTGGTGGAAACCCGGGGGGATGTTTGAACTTCCTTTGTCCTGAGCCCAAACGGGCCTCAGAAGTTGTGGGACATAAAATACTCAGAAGGTCAGCAGGCTCTGCTGTCGGCCAGAGAGGCTGCTATGTCGGTGTCAGTTCGTATGCGCTTTTACCCAGGATGCTAGGTGTGCTCCATTCAGAGCATTTAACAGCTATTGGAATAGAAGTATTTAAATCTTTAGACAAGGCAGTACCTGCACTAAAGTCTGGAATATTGTAGCATACTTGAATTCAAGAGAGAGAGCTGTTTTACTACATCATCATCATTGGCCTTTATGTGGGCCATACTGTACTTCAAAATCATTGTAATAAAGCAGCTGTTGCAGGGACTAGGTTGTGCTGAGCCATATCCTTGTCATGGACACAAGCTGTTCTTCTAATCAAGTCACATCTGTGACTATCAAGATGCTAGGAGGTTGCTGTGTGTATAGAGACATGCAAAATATCATAGGAGCTGAGAACGGAAGCTGGGGATAACATTCAAAGCTGATTTAAGTTATTTTTATCTATGTTTTCTTTGGAGTGTACTGTAGGGTCATGCTGATAGTGTAATGACTAGAATTAAGAGAAGTTGAAGGATTCAGATGCAGACTTCAGGGGTATGTCTGGGTATGGTCATGCGCAAGCTTTGCATCAAAAAGAGGATCTCAATTTTTCTTCTCCTTATTTTTTTCCCCCTCAAAATCAAATGACATTTTTTAACAATCAATGTAACTTAGGGCATCTAAATAGATAATGATGGTGATGGTACCCTTCTAATACTAAAGTGATAAATCCCAATACGGCATCAGAATGGCAGCATGGCCTGGGTTGTAAGGGACCTCAAAGACCGTGAAGCTCCAACCCTGCCCACAACCTCCCCATTTAATACCAGCCCAGGCTGCCCAGGGCCCCATCCATCCTGGCCTTGAACACCTCCAGGGATGGGGCATCCACAGATTCTCTGGGCAGCTGTTCCAGCACCTCACTGTTCTCTTAGAAAAGAACTTCCGCCTGACAGCCAACCTCAATCTTTCTTCCTTCGACTTAAAACCATTTCCTCTTGTCCCACCAGAGGTGCTCGGAAACAAATTCCTTATGCCATAATCTTTATCAACTTTGATTTTGCTTGTACTTAAAAGCCTTGGCCACGTTTACTCCATCCTGTGCTCTGCAGAGATGAATTACACGTATTTAGAAACTCTCACAGGGAGAAGCAAAAATGCATGTTCCAGTTAACAACCGCGTGGTGGTTATTCGGAGGCAATTATTTCTCCAATATTAGAGAACATTTATGCCAGTGTGGAATGAAGTGTTAATGTGTTGTAGACTTTGAAGGCAGAAGTCTTAATCCTCTATGCAAGCATATTATATGGGGGCAGATTTCCAAATGCAGTTAAAATGGAGTCTACAAATCCTCGGTTCGCTCTGACTTTGATCTCAAACATAGGTCCCAAAGATGATTTAATGCCACCCCTTGTTAAGAAGAGCTCAGCTGAAACCCACGTTAGCTCTGCGTTTATCACAGAACGCCTGATTGGATGTGACAAGATATTTGAAGATCAGGAACGTGGTGTGACAGTTCTGTTCTCATCAGTTTATCATGTCCCATATTTGTATGGCTTTTTTTCCTATCTCTGCCAGTGTCCGGTGCTGAACTTGTTAATAGCTTAGGCTGACTGTGCACTGATGAGAAGAGGCTTGTTGGCTTTAGCCAGGTTGCACATCGGACTTCAGGTACCGAGCCAGGACAGAAATGGGAATTGATGCTGTCCTAATGCATGTGCTGAGAAGCATGAGTCAGAAAGATTTAGGAGAGAGGCAGCCTGTGACTGAGAACTTCAGGCTTCATCACCAGTCCAGTCCTTGAAAGTTCATTGCTGTGAAATATTCTGGAGCTTGCGCAAGCAGGTACTGTCCCATTTGATTCAAAGCTGGAACAGGAAAGAGTTTGCAGCCACTTAGACACGGACTGAAACTGCGCTGTGCTGCTTAGATCTGCTGAACAACTCTCAGGAAAGGCTGGTTTTCCAAGGACAGATCAAAAGAGATGGTTACACAGAGACTGAGGCATATTCAAAAGAGAGGTCATTTGTGAAGTAAAAATGAAAGGCACAGAGCTGAGAGAAGTTCATCCTGTGCCTCCTTAAAGGGAGGCAAGCCTTCTTTACAGTCCTACAGGCAAGATTTCACGTAGTTGTGGATGGCTTTCAGTGTTTTGTATGCCGAATGGCTCAATACAGGTAATGCTGTACTGATGGGTTTTGGAATATATAGTGGGTACCAAATTGTTACAATGATGAAAGAGCACGGAATCTGTCCTGACTGTGGTCAGTGTCAGTGGTCAGTTTTATGCTAGCAGGTATGCTCTCTGTTACCAAGCCCCATTCAAGTTCTGACTGCCTACTGATTTAATACGGACGCTACGCTGTACTTCTCCATCTCCCCAAGCCTCACACTGCTGCAGTGTGGTGCTCATGAGTGGAAATCAGTGCTGCCAGACAAAGTGGTCTCTCAGCACATAGTGTCTTGCAGCAGAATGCACTTTGGCTCTGTTGGAGAAAAGCATGTGTTCTAATTAATGATTTCAGGTACACAGAAATAATTGTAGAGCCTGTTGGCTCCAGCTGGTTACAGAGAAGGCTGTGTGCTGCGGGTTGACTTTATTGCCTCTAATAGGAATGCTTTATGCAGAGAGGCTCCTTGAGCTAATGGTGATGGCTTTGGTTTCGGAGCAGTTCATCAGCACCTGTGGTCATTACAGGGCTGGCTTTCTTTATTTGAAGCAAAATATTAATCTTTGCAAAGAAACAGGAAACACGATAACTTTATGAAGATGATTGTTCTTTTGCTTGATGAACTGGCTTTGCCTGCGAGGCCCATCTAGTGGATTTTAGTGGCTTTCTGTCACAGATGAATCAATCCCTATTACGCGGGGCCTGACTTGGAATATTTTACAAGGGACGTTAATCTGTTTTACTTAAAGCACAAGCCTCAAAACAAAGTCACCGTGCAAGCTTTTAGCAAGCGTTCCTCCCTTGTGTTGTGTCAGGAGAGAAAAATCTCAGCCTTAAAATATGAGGGGTGCAACAGATATCAGGTGGACTTGCAGTTTTATGGCGTGAGCAACCCATGGAAAGCCTCTGCATCAGTGCTGTAGTTAGTGGCATTTCAGTATTTATTCCCAGTCAGCTGTATGAGCAGGGGGTTAAAACAGACTTCATAGTAATTTATGGTGAAAGTAAGAGAGACATCATTGTTCTCTGAAATTATTTAAATCACTGCCCAATTTTGATGCCTTGTAATAGTGCAGTTGCTCTTAACAGCACCTCTTGATCAGTGGGAATTGTGTTCTGCTCATGGCTGAGAACTTGGGCTCTCGTTTGATGAAGATGGTGAAAAGCTTCAAGCGCAAGGTTTGAGTCACCCAGTAACATGCTAAGGTACTTGCTTAACTGCAGGGTGGGCAGGCTGGGACCTACAATGTAGTGCTCAAGTTGCACATTGGAAAGTCATGGCTGAGGCTACCTGCCACCGAAGTTTTAAGTAAAGCGAGGTGACAGCGTGATGGAACGCGGTTTGCTTGTATCTAGATTTAAATGTGGAACTGGTAGGCATTGTGAGATCAGTTGTCAGTTACAATTTGTGATTATATGTGATAAAAGCTAATCTGAACGTGAAGGTGACATTGCTCAATGTTTAAACACCCTCAGATTAAGTGGAGAAAGGGAGAAGGGGCTCTTTCTTTCTTGTATAAAGAAGAGCACGCTTCTATGTGAATAATCCTGGCTGATTTCTTCCTGCTCTGGGGAGCCCTGTTCTGTGAACACCAGGCACTGGGAGTTGTGGATGTAGAGATTGCGGGGGGTTGCTGGACAGCAGAGAAAAGCTATTAAGCACACTCAAATTTGCTTCCACCCTGAACTGTTAATTTTGTGTAATTTAAATGCCTAGATTATCATTGCAGGATTAACAAAATCCCTCAGATCTCTGAAAACGCATATTATAAGTTGACTGAATTCACCTCTTAGGGAAAGGGTGAGGACCACAAAGCGTGGGTCGTCCATCTCAAAAAAGAGTGCCTTGAAGTAAAAAATAGGAGTGACATAGATAAAACCTAAGGCAGTAAGAGGGCTGGGAAGTGTTGAGGCAGGAACGGAAGGGCTTGATTTTAAAGCTCGGTTTATGTATGTGCTGTAGTAGGTGGGTTAGTGCTAAAGATGTGAAAACAGGTGTTTTCTCAGCTTTATTCCATGGAGCACAGCACTGCTTCCTTTCTCTTCTGCATTGTTCTCCAGTCTTAGAGTTCAAGTCGACTCTACAGGGGACTCAGTCTAGGCCATGTACTCAATGAGGTCAGTAAAAAGGCTTTAATACCTGACTGTGGGAGCACTGTGGGAATTGCAAATGTGTTGATGTTTTGGCGTGAGTGTAAATATACAACCCACCCTGCTGAGCATCCTTGTTAGTCTTAGGACTCTGATTTGAACTTGTAGTTTCAAATTGGATGGGTGGGAGCGGGTGAATTCTATACACGTTTGAAAAGAAAAATACTTTTCTCCTGATTGAACAGTAGGATCTTATTTTCAAATTTTAGCCCATTACACACAGTTTCCAGTTGAGAAGGCAGGATTTTTCACATGCAGTACTTATTTTCTTTCTACCTCCCCTGTCTGGTCATTAATTGAGTATTCTGCCCTCAACCTAGGGAGGGGTGATGGATAGCAAATTAATTATGTGGGATTGGATTATGATTCAGAGCCGTATTTCTTGCACTACGGAGTCTATTTTGATGAGCATAAAAGTTCAGAAACGCCTAGTAGAGAATTTTTTACACCCTCTGGAGATGATTTTCAGCGTGTAAAGGAAAATAATGGCTGCATCAGCAGTTTCGTGGTGGTGGGCTAGTAGTGCTAGTAGTGGAGCTGTAAGAAACACGAGCTAGAGTCAACCTCTGGCTGTCCCTCCTTCTTTTGGATGGGTAGGAGTGACATAGAGCTGCTCTCCATCCTCGAGCTTAGCCTTTCTGAGCCCTACTGAAGACATGGGGCCTCTGTGCTCTTAAAGGTGACTTCACCAAAATCTGTTTTTGAAGGCGGTGTTTTTGTCACGTCATTAACATTGCTGCTGTTAGTTTTAGTTAAAGTATTTTTAAGCACAAAATAGACTGTAATGGATAGTTGAATTCACAGAGGTGGTCGTGGGCTAGTAGAATACCAATAATGTAAACAGATTGCATCCGTAATGCCACTAGAGATAAGGACTTCTGTGCATGTCCAGCGGCGTGTGAAGCTGAACTGATGGTTTGGTGCACGTGCTGGGGGGCAATAAAAAAAAAAAGAGATTGGATTAAAAAAAAAAAAAAAAAAAAAAAAAAAACAGAAAGGGAGAAAAGTGAAGACTTGAAACCTGTATCTCTGATCATTAACACCCTATGGAGGTCTGTGTTAAACAGCCTTTAACAGTTAACTAAAGGAAAGGTAAACAGTTTTAATGAAATTGAGCTGAGTATTAAATTTGAGATACCATGCACACAAGAGTACTAGAGAGATTACACAGTTGAAGGTGTTAGCAGAAAAGCTAAAAAGCAAAGTCAGCCTAATGAACCTAAGTCCAAATAACCCAAATGAAGTGGGTGACAAAGAAAATAACTCGAGTGCTTAGGAAGTAATCTGTACATGGATGGTAACAGCAGTGAAACGTGATACTGACGTGCACTGATGATACCAGAAAGCACTGAAGCCTGTGGCTCATTGTTTGCCAATGTGTCAAATGAAACTCATAATTGCTGCTGTCTCTGGGGCAGCGTGGTTGGCGCTGTGTTGGCGTGGCAAGGAGAAGCTGCTTGGTATACAGCTGTATCCATTTAGCTCTGTGATGTTTGTGTGTGTCAAGATTTTTACGTAAGGATGGTCGGTCTACGAGTGAGGCAGCTAAAAGTTGAAAAAAACTTTTTTAGAAAGGATTATTTCCTTTTAAAATCAGTGAGAGTTGATATGACGGATGTCTCCTTGAGAACTGATTACTTATGGACTACCATTCAAATATTGTTCAGACCACTTTCAGCATATTTAGTGTTACAAAAGGTGATATCAGCAGTTGTCTTGATAGCTACTGATAAACGCATTTTGAAGTCAAGAGATGTTTTTTGTCAGTCTTCACTTTGGTGGTAAAAATTCTATGGTTGTTTCTGTATCATTTTGGAAAGTATCTTTTTGCTTCCGAGCGTTAGTGCCATCTTCATAGAGTCTTTGATGACTAGTGTAGACGTGGGATTCGAAATTGTTTTCGGTGGTGATGTAGGTACACCTTAATATAGCAAACCAGATTAGATAGGACTGCATCCCACTGCTTGGCTTTGTGGTTTGATGTAAAGGAGTAACGAGGGATCAGGTAAATGAATGCGCTGTTTCTGTTGGACGCATGAAAATTTTCAGTACCTGTGTGCTACTTTTATTTTATTAAGCTGTCATGTGTCTCCCATCTTCATTCAGACATAATGGGAAGATGGTTAAACCAGAGCAATGACACTTGTACAATCTTGGTGATTGTTAACCTATTTCTTGTAGCTAACGAGATGTGATTACTGCACCGTTCTGCCCTGCAGTTGTCATGCTGTCTCTCTTTGCCAATCTTTTCAGCTGATCTCCAGGCACTGCTGTTGGGAAGTTAAACGCTGTGTTTATGTAATTTGCTGGCATTCTGTGGGAGCACTCAAATTAAGACGTTGGGTTGAAGGCTTCTACCCACCTTAGAGACAGAGAAAACAAAGTGAGGGCAGAAGTTGTATCAACTTGTTCTTCGGCAGGAGCTTGTTTCTCTGCACATACAATGTGGGAGATTGCAGGGGTAGTGGGGGACTGCACTACTTCATTTGTGCAAAAGCTGACCCTAGTTCGGTACTGTTCGAAGGAGACTTTCTGGCTGCTGCAAAGCAGTCTTCTGTTCAGGCTTTTGACTTTGCTGGAAAAAGGTGACAGAACCAGATAGGTGCGACCATAAAACCTTCACTAGAATATTCATGTGGAATAGTGATGAACTGAGAGTGCCTAGAGAGTGTGTGGTACTAGTAATGAATTACTTTGAAACATTAATATCCCATACTTGAGCAAGGCTTGCACGTGTATGATGCCTCCAGGTTTCTCTGACACGGTGTTTTTGAAATTCCTCCTCCCTTCTCTGAACTCAGGAAGATGCATTATGTTGGTAGGCAGTTTTTATTTGGGCATGAGGAAGTACTGCTTTTCAGAAAGGGTGGTCAGGCACTGGAATGGATGCCCCGGGAGGTGGTGGAGTCACCGACCCTGGGGGTGTTCAAGGAAAGGCTGGATGTTGTGTTGAGGGACGTGGTTTAGTAGGAGCTATTGGGAATAGGCGAACGGTTGGACTGGATGAGCTTTTAGGCCTTTTCCAACCTTGGTGATTCTATGATACTATTTTCCCCCTTTCCACCCTAACCCGTGAGTTAATGTGGTTAGAGCTAAAGAGTAAGTACAGGAAGACAAACCTCTTGCAGGGAAATTGCAAATATCTGTATCCTCATTTTGCCATTGCAGATTTGCGTTTGCCATCAAAGTGCATGTTGTGTCTCCTTGTCCACACAACTTTTCACATGTGCATGGCAGTTTGAAGAAAGTGAAATTGTTATATTGATGGAAATCAAGAGAAGTTGTTAATAAGTTTCCTCTGATTTTTATATTTGGTTCAACTAAGAAACTGTCACACGACAGTAACCTTTCCAAGCGATTGTGTTTTGTGTGCCCAATTGTTCTCTGGTCTGTCATCCCACCTAACAGCGAAGTCTCTGATTCTGATTGCTAGAACCCCTCTGATTGCTGCGGGAGTTATTGGTGGCCTCTTCATCATCGTCATCATGGGCCTGACATTTGCTGTGTACGTTCGACGCAAGAGCATTAAAAAGAAGAGAGCGCTGCGGAGGTTCCTGGAGACTGAGGTGAGGGTGTAGGTAGTGGAGGAGGCAATCTAGGAAATGTTTTTAAGCATAACATTTGTTCTTCGTTCATCGCATACAGCAGGGGTGATTGCTACTGTCTCCCCGTTCCTGTACTTTGAAATGTGTTTGATTATGATGTTAAATCAGGGTTCCCCTCTGCAAGACAGATAATCAGTCTTATATAGTTCTGTAGCGATACTTCAGTGAGGCTGTTTAAGAAGTGTTGTTTCCTGTTGTATTTTAAGGATCCTGCTCCCACTTACTTCCACTCTAGAGCTTGACAAAAGGATTTATGCATCCTCAGTCTGTTTTCCTAAATACCTTTAT
The DNA here is from genome assembly GCF_019232065.1 of Centrocercus urophasianus. NCBI lineage: Eukaryota > Metazoa > Chordata > Aves > Galliformes > Phasianidae > Centrocercus > Centrocercus urophasianus. Next base: position 4,145,745 of record NW_024884756.1, read on the forward strand.
GCCGGCTAGAATTTGTGTTGCTTGTTGAATACTGTTCAGGTTTATAGAAAGCTGAACTTAATGCTTTTAGGTATATTAACCTTGCCATCGTAGCAGCCTCCACTTAAGCAGAAGTGATTTTAAGCACAAGCACTGGCTTTGGCAGCAGCTCCTGTTCTTCATTTGCTCAGATAAAAGCTGTGGCTGGTGGTATTTCTCCTGAGGGAATGAAGTCGTAATAGAAGTAGTAGTAGAAGGTCTTACTGTGTGGGGATGCCTGCCTGTGAAATGGAAGGTTAAATCAGGAGTTTCTTGAAATAAGCACACACAGCTTCAGCTCCCTTCTCTATTTCTAGCTGGAGGTTATAATAAACCAATCTTTCTCTTGGTCGTAGTAAAACTCTTCAAGCATATTTTTAAAGCCCACAGTACTCATACTCCTAGCCATTCCTGTGCTGATGGCCTGCAAGTCGTATATATACAGAAGCATGCTGGCTATCTTTCAGAGGGAGCCTTCTTTCTTTGACTAAGTTAATACTGGACATCTAAACAGGAAGTGAGAAAGAGAATCCTTAAGTGCAGCTTGCAAATAATTTCTAAGATCACCTTGTTGCTGTTTGGTTTCATGTTTTGGTACTCAAGTAACTTCCAACTATTGACATTGGTAACCAAACTAAAGTAGTCTGGTCAGCTGGTAAGTAGTCCATAGTGCTCAAAGAGCCATAGCAGGAGTTCTGAAACCACAGAGCAGTTAGCCTTGTGAACAGACTACTCTGAAATACTGCAGGGGTGTGAATCCCATATGGGCAGGAGTAGTCCTGAATTATTTCTCCCATCCTGTTAAAGGAGCATGCTGTTTTTCATTGTTTAGAGTATTGTCCTTTTCACGTATTTTTTTTTCAATTTATTTTTAAAGAACCATTGCTTTTCTGGCAAACATGGTACAGTAGTGATTTCTAAAGTCATTTTTAACAGAATGGTGGTTTGTGGTTTATTTATGAAGTTTCTTGGGACAAGGTTGCTTTTTTTTGAACAAATTACTTAATTGTACTTTTTTTTTTTTCTTTTTTTGCAGCAAATTAATGGCTGCTAAAAATTGTCTCCTTTAAGTTGCTTTCTCCTTAAATTTGTCCTCCTATATGGTACAGCAGAAGTTGAGAGGAACAGGCCCTTGTCCAAAACAGAATAAGAATACGATGAGCCATTAAGTCAGGGTTATTTAAAAGAAATATGACTAATTTAAGAGGCACTAAAATGGGCAAAAATACAACGTGGTCCACTGATAATAAATGCTGTATTTCTGTCAGGCAGGAAATATTTATACCGCTTCTGTTAGCGGAAGTCCTTGAGTGCGTTACTGTGACACCAATTCAATTTCCAGTTTGTAGTTCCATCATGTAATTCCTGGTGGAAACGATTACATTTTGAGTGAGGATTTTTTTCATACTATTGCTAAGTTTCTTAGCGTTAGATTGTTTTCTTTAAAAGCAAGAGATTCCTCCAGGAGTTGTTATATCAGCACTCTTTACTGTCTTACTCCAGTGTTTGGCTGGATTGGTTGTTTCCAGTATAAGCTGCTCGTGAATTTTCACGCTTTCAAATACTTAACACTATTGGACTTGACTTCGTAGCTTGTGGAACCCTTGACTCCAAGTGGTACGGCACCCAACCAAGCTCAGCTTCGCATCCTGAAGGAAACTGAGCTGAAACGAGTGAAGGTTCTTGGCTCTGGAGCCTTTGGAACTGTATACAAGGTAAGAGTCTTCTCTACAGCATTGATTAGCCTTGTTTAACCTGTGAACAGTGAGGTTCTGACCTCTTTGCCAGTGATACTCATTAGTGGAAGTTTTTCAGTAGTTTCAGGGAGTTCAACATCAGATTATAGAATAAAATAATCCATATTTAGTTTAATTTTGTGGGAATCAATAGGTGGTGGAAAAAATGTGCATCTTCATGCTTACATCGTTTCTTTTAAACGCAATTGTTGATGAGAAAACCAAGATGATCTAAGGGCACTTGCTGGCAAACAACCATCCATTACATAAAGGTTTAGTTTTGATAGTTTAGTGAGACTTTTTTTTTCTTTTTTTTTTTTTTTTTTGCTTTTAATAGTTTATTTTGTGTATTTTCAGTTTTGATGTTCGGGATTGAACTGCATAATGTGACAAAATACATAAAGAATTAGAACAGTGAAATTTTTATGATTGTTGTCTTATTAGTCTTCTGTCACTTTGCCTTATATTTCTAGGGTATTTGGGTCCCCGAGGGAGAAACCGTTAAGATTCCTGTGGCCATTAAGATCCTTAATGAGACCACTGGTCCCAAAGCCAACGTCGAATTCATGGATGTAAGTCGTTTCGAGTCTTGGGGGGGATCTTTCTTGAGTCCACAGAGGTTGTAAAGAGTAATTCCTGCCAGTTGTTTTTCTTAAATAGCTGAAGGAGGTTGTTTCACAGGAGCAGTACTGTACTGATGGTTAGCACATGTTACAACCTGATGGTCTATGCACAAAAGCAGCTGAGTGTTAGTAGGGACATGTCCTTCTGTTACTCCTAGACCAGCTATCTCTGTGTTAATGGATTCTGTATGGTAGCAATACTTTAAAACAATAAGCACCAAACAGTAAACAGCTGGGGGTAGGTCAGTGCTGCTTCTCTGAAATAGAAGAGCTGGATTAATCGGTGCAGGACAGTGCTTTGCCCTGGTCAGATAATAGTGCTGTGGAACCCTAAGCATGTGGTAACATCAGTGCCAAAATGGTGAAGTGCTGGGTGTTTCAACATGCAGATGCCACGAGCCTCAAGATGTTTGGGTTTTGCTTGTCCATCAGTGGAAGGCTCATTACTTCTGTCTCATGTGCCAGCAGTTTTCCATTTTTGTGGCAGAGTATAGAGATAAGAGAAGGAATTTGCAGGGGAGCATCTTGCCACCTATGCAAGTTTTGCTTGTGTAGAACTCTCAGGAACAGAAACTTAACTCTCTTCTGCTTCAGTTTCCCTGAGAACTCAGCACTGAGTCTGGGAGCAGTCAGCAGCAGTAAAAACATAATAGGGAGGGGAAAAAAAAAAAAATGCCCATTTTCAAAATTCCTTGGGCTTTGCTAGTCTAAAATACTGTTAATAAAAGGTCAAGATCATCATTTTTATGGATGTTCTGTGTTCTGTCTTTTGCTTTGTGTCAAGATTAAGCCTCACTGACACTGAATGTTTGTGTCCAAATCAGAGGCAGTATTTTGACAAATAATAGCAATTTGCATTTTATTTGTAAAACTCTCCTGTGAACTTGAAAATTACGTAGGAATTGTAAATTCTGGAGGTCTATTCAGTGTACAGCCTTAATTTGATAAGCATTAATGGGACTATAAACCACAAGGAGACTGTACTCCCATTATATAATCTACTCCTACATCTAGAAATTAATAACAATGTGCAGTTACAGCTCTAGCTGTTTCAAGCAAATGATCACAAGTTCTCACAATGGAACTAAAGCTGTGTGTAGACCAAGGTGCTTCCTATGCTTTCTTCAGGAGTGCTGCGTGTGCATGTTTGTTGATGACATATAATAATCGTTGTATACAAACACACAAAAAAAGGGCTCTGTTTGGATGAAATGAATTGCACTAAAGCGATAAAGAAGATGAGATGTTTGCTTAAAGGACAAAATAATGGTCCATGGCAAAGCTCCAGGAAGAGGAGATCTGGTGTTCAGTGATCCATCAAAGTGGATGCTCAGGGAGTGGAAGGCTGCTACGCCAAACTGCATGTGTGCTGTTTGATGTCAACAGACAGTATGCAGATGCCTTTTTCAAGTAGATGGAATTGGTATTGCTGTATGGAAGTCACTGGAAGCGTGCAGTTTGCACCACATGAAGAGCTGACCTTCTGACAGAGAAATAGTAGTAATCGCTCTTTCTGTGATAGTGATTAACCTTGAAGCACATCACAAAGAACATGTAAGATCCTCCTTAAAAGACCAAGTTGGTTGTTTAGGGGTTTTGTAGCACAGCGTCATCAGCTGACTTAATTCACTGGACTTTATTTTCCTCCAATGTGTGCATCTGATGAATGGCTCGGAAATGGGGACTTTTTCTTGGATACTGTAAATATTTTAACTACATAACAGGCAGCCGCACTAGGAGAGGTTTCTCTTCATACTGACATTGTCTCATGAGCCTCTGATGTGCTAATAATCAGGTGGAGGAATGGCGTGGGTTGTTGTGAGTCCTAAAGATCAGTAAAAACCCGAAGGTTACTTTTAATCTTCGCTAAAAAGAAGTAGACCCCATCATCAACTGATAGAGGTAACGGTGAGAAGGACTAACGTGCTTCCTATCTGTGCTGCCCTGGATATGTGTGCAGCAGTCTGTAACATTCCTTGCTGTACGGAATTGATGGGAGGGCAGACGATTTCCCTCTTTTGAAATAATTTTTCATGCAGAAGTACAGAAGCTCCTGCCATCCTTGCCTTCTAACTCAGCCATGTATTTCCTGAAAGAGCTGGCGTTTTAATAGATAACTTTTATGTAAAAGAAGGGTCTAGAAATTAGTTATGGTTTTATGTGACCACTGCTTTCTGTCCCAGAAGGGATATAATTTAATACTGGTAAGCTATTATGGGGAGATATTCTTCAATGGGAGATATCTAAGTGAAGTTGTAGTAGGAAGCCTTTTTATTCCTCATCACTCTGAGACTTTGGTCAGTGTAACTGCTGGATGAAATTATCTATTGGCGTTATCTGATTAGGAGAATGCATGAGTACATGTGAGAGCACAATCCATTGGCTGTGCTTTTAGTAAGAAGAATGGTGTGAATGGCCTTTGTCAAAAGCAGCTGTTTTTGTTGGTTTTTTAAGTTGTATAGGAGCTAACTGCCATTGGGGGCATAATGGGCATAATGGACTACAGTGGGATGTCTGACAATGTTTCAGTGGGAAGGGGATGTTAATGGGAAGGAGGTATCATGAGTTATCCACTTGACTTTGCTTTTTTTTTGAACTTGTTAAGTACAGGTGAGCTTTTGTTGGCAGTTTTTACTCAGTTGTGTGTCCTTGTACTTGCAAGTGAAGCTTAGTATTCCCTTTGGAGAGGCTGTGGGAGATGTAAAGCCTCTTGCAAACACTGGTGTGTGTACACAGAGTGTAGTTGAACGCTTCAATGTCTACAGCAATAGCTGGTAGAGACAGTCGTGGCGTGTTCCAATGGCTCTGCTTTATACTTGTGATGTTGGCAGAATGTCTTATAGTGTTCTGAGATCCCACTGAGTGTTATGTTGGAAGTAAAGAAAAACAATTTGGCTGCTGGGCTGTCATTTCAGCACCTTGAACATCTGCTAATGGGTCTGTAATGACTGTAATGATACAATGTATGGTGTTAGCACCTCCTATAGCCAAACACCTCCCACCAGGGGATGATGAATTGGCAGTCATCAAAAACTGCATTTCCTATTTGGAATTTTTCTGCAGGGAATGGCAGCAGAGTCTATTTTGTGTTTTCAGATCCCCAACTACCTTTCTTTAACACTGTTCCCTTCTTTCTTACATGGTTGCTTTTTCTCTCTGGTAGTTCTGTGTCTGTCACGAGGCAAGACAAAGCCTCCTGCATATCCGAAACCGCTTTCTCCAGGGAAGCAGCAGAATGTGCATGTGGACTGAAAGGGGTATACTCTTTAATACTTAACAGAGGTACTATTTTTTCTTAAGTTTCAGTTGTTGGTCATTTATCTCTGGAATAATTTCCTAGGTTAAAGGATTTCCCCTCAGGCACTGAAATGGTTTCATGTTTGGGGTGTTTCCATTTCCCTGCTGGGTTTGCTACACCTCATGGTCCCCAGAAATGCCCTGAAATTTCAACTCTGAGTACGAGAATGCTTGCTGCTGCTTGTGTGTCTGGCAGGGGAGCTGCTGCTGGCATCCAGAGGGAAGGTGTCCTGCCCCTCACCCCAAGGCTGGCAGCTGTAGGAGAAGATGAGGCTGTTGGGCAGGTAGGAGAAGGCTTATTATGAGAAAAGTCAAAATAAGCAGCTGAGAGGCTACTTGATAATTGAACAGGGACTTTTCATTTCACTTGTGAAAACAATTTCCTCTCCTCGACCTCTAATTATTGGACCGTTACGATTGGTAAGTCAAGTAGCCTGATCGGGTTTAACATCAAACCACATGCTCAGCAAATAATGTCATACATTCCAGAGACACACTGCAATTGAAAGTGTGCCAACCTATCTTTGAGGCTAAGAAATATCTTAAAATGATTGTGTCTTGGGGGAGCAGACAACTGATGAGACCTTTTCTTTCTTAGCCCTCTAAGCTTAGCGCTTTCAGGAAGTAATCTTGTGAGCTCTGATTCTGTCCAGGGTTTTGATCCACTTACAAATTTAATCTATCTTCACAGAACTTAAGTGCTCCATTGTCTGTTAGAAAATAATTAGAAGCTGCAAGCACATGCCTGCATACGCGGAGTTCCTTGGAAGCCCCTGAGCTCATTGAGATGAAGACAGTTTGAGTGATGGTGGTCAGCTGATACTGGGCCAGAAGCTAATAATAGAAGGCAGCGCTGCTTAGCTAGGTGGGAAAGTTAACTTGGGAAAAATTAAACTGAAGGGTTTGGGATTTATGCTTGGAAATAAATTTCCCATTCTCATTTGTTTCTTGGTAAGAGAGCTTCAAAGGCAGTTGGTTTCTTTTATGGTTTTATAATTAAGATCTAGGGGGATTCTTGATTTATTTTTTTTTTCCTAGGCTTAATGTAGTTCCCTGCCACCTCCAGTAGCAGTATTCATTGAGCAGGAGAGCATTTGCCAAGCAAACTATGAAGATAATAAGTGACAGTGACCTCCACTAGGCATAAGGCAAACAAATCAAAGCTGCCTGTATAGAGAGGGCCAATGCACCCATCCTTTATTCTGTCACATTTCTTTGTTTAATGAACTAAATGAGCCAAGCAGTCAGTCTTCACATACTGTGAAAAGATGAACTTCTCCTAAATTGTGAGCCCCTCTTACGTATTAAGACAAGTGCTGAAGACGTACCAAATTTAGGCTTGGTTCATGGGTTTCAAGGGGAAAAAATCATTTATCAAGGAGGGTTTTCTCTCGTGTTCTGCTGGAAACCAGGAGGGATCTGGTTAGCTTGAGTTACCTTGTTTCTCTAGTTGTGTCTGCAGGCCACTTTGGAAAGTACAGCTGGATGGTCAGGTCAGTAGGGTGAGAGAAGGCCTCTTGTTTCCACTATTTCTAGTAGACATAGGTCCTAGGCTGGAGATACAGATATCTTTTCTCTGAGGGTCCTTCTAAGATCTTGCTCTTCATTATGAGTGTATGGGTGACAGCAGAAAGATACTCACCTATCCATCGACTTCAGCTTAATTCCCTCGTGCTGCCTAGCAATGCATCTGAGCTGGATCTGCAAGTCTGAAAAAGGCAGCGCTGCCTTCAGAGGTCGAGTGGTACGTGCAGGCACTTCACAGTCCTGCCACTGACTGCAGGGCTGCTTGGGAAATAGCACCGAGTTAATCCTGAACCTCGGTTTAAAGGTCAGCTTTAGGATCAAATGAAATCCTGTGTGGCAGCAGTGAGATGTTTTCCTTTATCTTCCCCTTCTGTCGTTTATGTAAACACCCTTCTTTCCAACTGGCATAAAGGGCCCCTGTAAGAATAGCAGCTAAAGAACAGCGGTGTTGCTGCATTTGCCTGGCAGTGCTTCAGCTGTGATTCAAACAGGCTTTCTTTCCATCACGTTAAGTTGCTGCGGATGGGAGGCGAAGGGGTGACCGAACTCATCTGATTGTAGATTCTTTTGTTCGGTTCCCCTCTTCCTCCCACTTACGCACGCTGTAAGTGTAGCCACTTAGGGGAACCTGCCTGCCTGTCAGTTCCAGGCACAGAAGCTCACTGTGATTGCAATTACAATTTCCAGCTTGTCCAGAGATGCCAGAAATCAGGCTGTCCTTGAGAACTCTGCATACTGCGTGCAGGCCCAGAGAGTGATCAGCCGCTACAGAAGCTGGGAGTCTGATCACTCCTGAAGGTTAACTGCTTTTAGTCCTTTGAAGATTAACTGTTTGAAGGACACATTCACTGCTGTTCCCAATAGAAGCAGTCATTCTCTGAAATATTTACTTCAGTAATTTCTCCTTCCATAGCATGCATTTGTCTGTGGGGGTGTGTGTTCGCTTTCCATATGCAGGAGCATGTGTCAGTACAGAGAAAAGATGAAGTCTAAGCACAGACAGACAAGCTAGGCTATTTGGAAACAGTCCTGCTGGCGTAACGCTGTAACTGAGACATACACTGAGGGAAGGAGAGTAGTGAGGACTTAACTAGTGAGGTCTTGCTGCCAGGAGAGCTGTGGGTACCCCGTCCTAGAAATGTAAGGCCAGGTTGGATGTGCTCTGGGCAGCCTGAGCTGCTAGAGGCAGCCCTGCCCTTGGCTTTGGGGTTGGACCGGCGTGGTCTCAGAGGTCCTTCCAGCCTTAGTTGTTCTGTGATTCGATTACTTGGAAATCCTGCGCAAGTTGGGAGTATCTGGGAACGGAGAAAGTAAGTGTTAGTTTAGTTTGTTCTCCAGAAAACAGTTGTAGATTAAATTAAGCTACTAAAACTTGCCATTAAATGTTAGTAGTAGTACTGGTTACAGAGGGCATGCGTATGAAGGAAATGCTTTGTACCAATCTATTAAACCTCATTTTCATAGGTTAGAGGTACACAGCAACGTGGTTGATACCTGTTGATTTTGCTTTGAAGTGTTTGAGCAGCTGCTGAAATAGGAAGACAGATATTTGCATAGCTGCATGTTACGAAGATCAGGAGAGGAAAGCTTTGGTTGCAAAACACTTCAAAATAGAACAAGCAAGGGGTGGGAGTGTGAGAAGAAAAAAAAAAAAAGCAAACAAAAAGACCCACACAAGTCATTTAAAAGCCAATTACACTTAAATGCATGCAAAATGGCCTTCCTGAAACATAAGCAAAGCACTTGGGAGCACCGGAATTCTTTGCAGAGCCTTACTGACATTGTCCCATATTAAGTACAGGAGAAAAAAACAATGGCAAAACTTGGTGAAATGGCAAATTATTGAATAACATCATATGTTATGACGAGAAACCGATTCAGATAGCCAACTTTATAGCAGGCTTTGGCACTGAGAATTAGGTAATTAATGCTGACTTGAGACGAAACGAAACTGAAAGTGTTGAAGGAGCTTTGCAGTGCTTTGCATTTTTTCTTTGTGCCACTTGCTCACATTAGCAATGTAGGATAGGATAGGAGCAAGGTAATGTTTGAGTTTCTGAAGTGCAGTGCTTATGCTGGAACTTATCCACACTGATTTTAAAAAAGTGGAATTAAAAATCGGGTTTTTATGAGCCCTCTGCTAGTAAAAAAATATGTGCCATTTCTCCCAGCAAGCCATCAGTAGCTCAAGGTTAGCAGTGGTCCTAATGAGGTTGTTGGAAAGATGAATAAGAAATAACCTGATATTTAAGTTGTAGGAGCTGGCTGTAAAACTGTATGTGTATGCAGGCTAATCATTTTTTAAGTATGCTTGCTTGTGGCTTACCTCAGTGCCAGATGGGCAGGCTGTTACCCATCGGATTCCTCATGAGTACCAGTGCTGAGGCTGTACACAGGCAGTAGCACAGGCTGCAGTGCCCAGATCAGCAGCAGAGCACAAACTGAGTGAGAGCAGAGGGTCCTGGAGCATCAGTGTGCTGTATTTATCATGTTTGTTTTTGTACTGCCTGAGTGCCGAGTCAGCTTTAAGCTGAGGGAGAGCAAGGATGTGAGGGGTTGAAATGAAGGAATTAATAAAAAATAATAATTAAAAAAAAAAAAAAGGCCAGCTTTACACACACAAATACCCGTTTGTTTTTGTTTATAATAGAAATGTAAGGCTGGGGATATGCAGGCATGTAAGAGCCGAACTTGAAGTATCGCTGTGGAAATAAGTTTTGTCTTAAAATCTACCAAGGAAATGTAGTTTGGAATATTCTTCTCTTATCGTTTTGTTGTACGATTGTTTTCCCTCCTCAGTGCTGATCCTGCCACCTCTGATACATCAGCAACTGTCACGAGCGTACAGAAATGGAATAATTAACATCTGTTCATATTAATATTCCACACATGATATACAGATGGTAGTCGGCTGTCCCTATCACTGCTTGTCACGTAGTTGCATGAAATAAGAAAGGGAAATCTGGTGCATGACTGGGTTGTTGATGATCTTGGTAATATTCTGCCAGTGCCTTTTAGGCTTAAGTGCAATAACCAGGATAAACAGAGACGGAGCTGAGGTCACGCCGTGGCTGTCAGATCACAGAGCAGTAATTGCTGGTTGGAAATGCTTGGTCCTCTGATATTGAAACTACACTTCCAAAAATAAAAAGATTTTACACAGCAATATTTTCTATATTAACTTTGGTGTTGCTGCTTATTGCAGTATATGTCATTGCTTGGCCCTGGTAAGATCAGAAACCCTTTGTGCTGTGTAACCATGGTGAGCTTGTCCCTGCCCTGAGAAACTTCCTATCAAGATAGACACAACGTATAAAGGACAGAGGAATTACTTATTTTTCATCTTCCCTTCACAGATGGGACTCTGTGAATTGCAAGATAAATTTCACCATCTCTGAAGCAAATTCATTGGTTATTATTATGTTTTAAAATCACATTCTCCTTTTAAATGTTTACTTAGAAAAGCAGGTATTGTATTGTGGAGGGGGGGAAAGCTGTTTTCTCTAATTAGTCACTGTAAATGTGTCTGTAATGCTCTTTTCAAAACACCTCTTGTTATCACTCGGTGCTTGCCAGCAAGTCAGGCATTTCAAAGAAATGGGACTACAAATTAAGGACAAAAGAGAAATTTGGTGTTCTTCCCTTAGTTATGTCTAAGGTAATTACAGTTGTTTCGTGAAGGATTCTGCTTTATAAAGAAGTTACTAGCTGAGTAGGTAAATCAGCGTTGTATCACTGTATGAAATAGTAGACCAGGGCTTACTGTTTATTAATGCTTTGCTAGGAAATGATTTTACAGTGTTCGAGGAAATAATTACTAGGATTTTTGAGCTGTGTTAACAGATGGCATCTGTATTCAGTTTGCTCAATCCTAGCTTCAGAAGTCTTGGTGAGTGACTTGCATAGGGACATTCTATGGTATGGAACAGTATGGATGCTATGGTTGGAAATGGCTGAGGTGTAGTCAAGCTACTGTTGATCCCAGTGGTAATGAGAGACTTGGAGAGCAGAGGGTTTTGTTGAACGGGGACCAACTGAGGGCACTTTGCCAGGTGTCCAGGGCTGAGTGGGGTAACACCAGAGGGTACCATGCTGGGTCTCATTGGGAATGTTCCCTGGGGTTGAGGATGCGTTTGCTATCTGTGCAGTGCTGTTTGCTTGGGTTCAGTGGCATGAGATGCATGTGCATATAAAAGCAGAACTGTATTCTCTGAATGTTTCTTGAAACCAAGCAGAACACTTGGTTTCTAAATGAGCCCTTGTTGGTTTGGATGAGTGACTAGAGTACCTGCAGGAAACTAAGTCATCAGGGAAGTTATTGAAGTAATCCAAGTGTTTGGAGAAAGGTTGGGAAGAAATGACACTTGAAATGGGGAAAGAATGTGAGTTTCTTTGCTGAGATTTTTCTAGGCATAATTTTTAGTAATTTTTGAGTAAAATGTACTGAAAACTGTGCGTGTTAAACAAAATCCTAGTCAAATTCAGAATGGGCTATTGAACCTTTTTTGTGTTTGTGGTTGGGCTGCGTACAGTGGGGAGAAGGAGTGGGAGCATTGGGGAATTCTAACTGAGGATAAGCTGGGAAACGTTTTGCAGTAGTAGGTCATAGATGAAGACCTGAGTGCAGAGTGGGAGATGCTTCTGGTCCCTCTGCAACTAGTCCTCTGTTATCAGGTGAGAGCACAGTTGCCTTCTTGACAGTGCTGTCACTCAGGTGAGAACATAGATGTGAGTGAATCTGTAGGCTATTGATGTTGATGTTTACATGAAGGCTCAGCAAGCTCTCTGTGTCCTGAAACTCCACACAGTGTTTGAGAGCACATTGTGTTGCAGTGACATGTTTCACTGAGCTGGTGCAGACAGAGCAAGAGGCAGCCCTGTGGCTCCATATGGATGTACCTGTAGGACTGCAGACGCGTGGCAGCTTTGGATGACGTGATTCAGTGATGCCAACTCTGAGAGAAAAAAGAAACCTTAACAGTGAACCTAACAGTCCATTTAAATTTTTTGTTTAGACATTATCTTCGCTTTTCAGCACTTGAGTCCTGAGTGTGATGCTCTTTCTGCATCTGAATGACAGACAAGGGAAACATGGAAATGAAGAGTCTATTTTCAACTCTAAAATGTGATAAATGAGCTACCTGGGCTATGGGTAAAATGTATCTTGGATTAAAGCAACTCTTCCTGTTGATAGTACACTTGATGGAATGAGGTTTCAATCTGATGCTGTCCCTTTAAATGGATCCTGAAGAAGAAAGGAGCTTTGAGTGTGTGATATCAAGTCAAGCTTTTCAGCGATACTAGAAAATTTTAAAGCAGTGTCCTAAGACCCTTCGGAAAGGGGAGAGAGCTTGATATTTTTTTTTTTTTTTTTCCTCATCACTCCTTGAGACCTTGCCATCATTCATCAAAAATCAAAGCAATAACTCCCTTCTTTTGGAAGAAATCTGCTGCTAGGGCTGAAAATGTTTATAAGCTGGTCAGTGCTGAGGATGATCTATTCTCCTCTTCAAGTGAGGCTGAAACGATTATTTTTCAGTGTTTTTAAAACTTTGTTTTTTGCAATTACATTAAAATAGGAGAAAGCAAAATTCTCTTGACAGAATAAAATGCATCAGAATGATGAGGTATCTTCACATGTGATCAACAAGCGGGGATTGCCAGTTTGAAATCTGCTGTTACTTCTCTTGATTGCTTTCCATGGAAATGTTTACATAGAGGTTTGCTGTGGTTTCTCAGCTCCTATGAACTCATGGCTGCCTATGCATAAAGCAGAACTGAAAGCAGGTAAGAGTTTACACTCGAATTATCAGAATCAAATGTTTTCAGGCAAGGTTGGCAGGAAGGCTGATGAGAGTTGTCTTCTGGCTGGACGTTTGATGGGAAGTGTTTCTGTCGCTTGTTGTACATAAAGAGCTCTGTTCCTTTAGGCTTCAGATTCCTCCTCAGCTGTCTTAACACAGGCTCTGATGAATTGGGAGACTTAATTGGTAGCAAGGCAGCTGGGAGAAGTCAGAAGCATATGGTATGTGGGTATAACAAAATGCATCTCCCACTCCATCAAACATTCATCTGCGTCCTTAACTCTGAGCACTTGTGCTTTGCTGGAAGCAGCGTAGTTGGCCATGCCCTCAGTTTTGGCAGGACGAGAGTCACCCTACTGCTTAGTTTTCAAAAATATTTATGGAGCCAGATTGCTTCTGTAAGTAGGTGAATGTATCTGTTGCTACAAGCATATCTATTCCTATGGGAGTAGGACATTCTGCTTTTCTAGGGTGGACAGAGCATGTTTGACCGTCGGTCCGTAATTATCACCTTCAGAAGGAGAGCTTTAAGATCACTGAATTGTGCTACTTAAGAGCGTTTGGAGGAAAGTGGGGCAGCTCTCTCACAGACTTCAATCATGCTGGGATATTTGCATGCATTTGAACTCAACGTGAACAATGCAGGCTGAGCCTCCGGTGCTGAATCAATAAGACTGCATAGCCACTGCTGCGTGCAGGTGCTGTGGCTGCAACTGCACTGGGAAATGCAGCACGTTTCAAGACGTGCCACTCCAGAGGAATAAGTCTCACCATTGAAGTGCTTGTATTCCAGTCTGAGTACGTAGTGACTCTGCTCCCTAACAAAGGGATCTCTGTCAAGCTCCTTGTTGGAAACTGAGCTTGAAAACTTTCTAAGTGTCAATTCCTCCAGTACCCAAAACCAACCAGTCAAAACCTGTAGTCTCTTGAACCTTAATAGTTTGTCCTAGCTCAGAGGAAGCACATCTCAAAAGACTCATACTGTTACATTCTCTATTTGTTCATACGTAGCTTCTTTAACACAGCTTCCCAAAGCAAAGCAAGCACTGGGGGATGTCTCAGGGAGACGGTGGATAGAGATGAGAAGGGCCTTGATTCGCAGCTCGTGCTGTGCCTGCCAAGCAGTGTGAGGGTAGGCTTTGGCCCTGATGGTGCGCTGTTGGGTTTCTGTGCAACATTTGTAGATACAACTGTGCCTGTTGGAGGTACCGATCATGTTTTTGTGCTTGGACTATGTGTGTGGATATGTAGAAGGGTTTGTTTGTTTAATACACTTTTTCATTTGCTCCCAAGTCCAGCTTCTCCAGTGAGAAGTGAAGAGAATTTGTTGTATGTGACCTCTGTGTTGTCACGGTCTCTGAGGACAGCACAGTGCCAGAAACATTTTTCACTGCAGGCAGTGCTATTGCACTCTTGAGCCAAGCTGAAGCGTGCGGCTCAGCCCTGCACTAGTAACCTCACTGCCGAACCTGCTCTTGAAGCATTCAAGTGCTGTTGACTGCGTCACCTAGCAGTAAAACAGGTTATATAAGCTGTCATCAGGTCCCAAATAAGACTTCTGCCTGAAAGTGCTGTTTAGCCATTAGAAGCAGGTGCATTACCGAGCAGTTCCTGGAAAAATAGTCGCAGTAACTGATGATGGCATTCGTCCCTCTGCTTGCTGCTGTTCCGGCATAGGACTCAGCCTTTGCTGGTTCCTGTTGCTGCATCTCTGTTTGGTGTCAGAAATGGCTGAGATGCTTCTAAAGAAGGTTTGCAGAGAGGATCTGCCTGAATGGTGAGGGACAAACACCGGGGGTTGTACGTAGAGTCGTGCTGTAAAGCAGTTGAAAACAGTGTCTGGTATAGGAAGGCACAGGGGAAGTAAACCAGCGAGTATCGCCATCATGCAGTAAACGTAGGCATCTGCAGTTTTGAATATGTCTTGTGCTGTCTCTCAACTTAAATGTTTGTGCAGACTGCATATGCTAAGCTGGCTGTAACCTGCAAAGTCTGTAAGGCCAAGTAGACAATATGCATTGAGAACAAGTTGAATCTGTCCAACGTGCAATCCAGACAGGTTTTTGTCCTAGCTGTTAGGAGTATTGTAAAATGAATGAAAAAAGCAGTGTATTTACAGTAGTATGTCTTGCGGTAGCATGGCACAGTTTGTGCCATCACAAAAATGCCTAAGACACTAAGAATTAAGCTGTTGGTAGTTTCTCTGAACAACGATGAGGAAAAACAGGGCGTTGTTGTTCTTCGGTTTCTTTTGATTTGTTGGGGTATGTTTTGGCAAGAGCAGTTAGAAGGCTAGGAAACCAAAGATTTCTTAGCCTTTGGCCCTGCTTATCAGACTCTCAGGTGCGTGTGCTCATCTGGAGCAGTAAAATGTGCTCTCAGCTTGCTGTGCTTGGGGCAGCGGGCCTGTGTGACTTGTTTGGAATGAGGAGCATGTTTCTCTTGCACTGGCTCAGCATGTGTAGGATTGCGGTGGCACTGGAAGATAGCTCTGGAACTGTGCTGTGGGTGTTAGCGGTACTGCGGTGCGCCTTCTTCTCACAGGCTTAAGAATTGTTCTGAGAATTTTTCTTTCTTCCTCATCGCAGACAGCTCAAACAGAAATCTTGCTTTAGTTGGATTTTCTTTTCAAGGAAGAGCGCTCAAATTAAAACTTCAAACTTGGCTGCAGCGTAGAGGGTGGATGAAGAAAAACAGCTTTAGCTGTGGTTTTCAAAGCTATCTGAGGAATGAAGGTGACTCAGGTGACCTGTGAGAAGCAAGCGGCTAATTCCTTTCATCATCTGTGTTGACGGATGCTTTTAGCCAAGATGGAGCTACATATGTATCTGTACCCTGGTAGCCAGCTCTACCTGTCCAAGCATATTTTGGCTGGTCTGTTGACGGGTGTTCTGAAGGTTCTACTTCGGGCCTCTGTCTCTTAGCAATTTCACCTCCTCAGACCTTTGTAGAGGAATCAGTCACAGGGCTGGTGGTGGCTCTCCGGGGCCTACATACACTTACCTTTCTTGTTGGCTGCTGTACTGCGTCAGTGAACGTGCGTGCCAGAAGGGTCAGTGTACAGCATGAAAAAAAGTGTGCCTATACTTAGTTAGTGCAGGGTTGTAAATCTAAATTGGGTGCTGAGCTTAATGCATGTGATGGAGATCGTTTAAACACATGAAAAAGGAACAGAAGGAAGCAATGACCTACAGGGTGTGTGATTTCTTCGTTATAAATACCCTCTCTGGGCAGTACAGTACTGAGCTGAACGCAGATGCTCCATGAAAGTCACCTGTGTGCTCTGTGGTGAGGCTGTGTCAGCACAGCAGTGGTCCTGCCGAGCTCCCTGGCTTTTATGTGTTCCTCTTCCCCTCGGATACATTAATGCTATGAACAGCATATGCATTCTTAGTGTGAAGTAACTTGTTTGATGTCTCGTAGTACCAAGCCTCAGCTAGTTAAGTCTTGCTATGGACTGAGAAATGTGCCTTACAGGTAAGGGCAGGCTGAGCTTCTCAGCTGCTGCTTGCATCCAAGCTGGCTGGCTTATAGTTGCCCTGTGTCTGCCTGTCATGTGTTGCTGTGGTAATTTATATTGCTGTCACTTCTTAGGTATTAACAGACACCAGGAAGAGATCTGATTTGGCTGAGGAGTTCCTCAGCGATAAGACTTAGTGCTCCTGCTGATAGATGGAGTGCCTGGCGTCCATCCTTTGAGAGCTGTCCCCTCAGCTGTCATTTCTCAGGTGCTGATGTGAGCATGTGGTGTTACAAAGACTCTGATTCCTCCAGGAAAGATTAAGTATCTTTATTACTTTTCTCCCTTCTCCCCTTTTTGTTTCAGCCTGCAAGTGGTTTGTTGTTTTTTCTTGTCTGGAGAGAACGATAAAGTGATTTGATGCTCAATTCTCTCTTCTGCTCTAGAGTTCCTATGGAACTGGATAGTAGGTTGTATTTTTCCGACCTGCAGTTTCTTGTCATTTAAATTGAGATGTTAAGTACGATTTTTGAAGTCATTATGCTGATGAGCAGTGAGGCAGGATCTGCAGATGCAAGGCTACCAGAAGATATGGGACACTACAGCCTAGTTCCCGAAGGTGCCAGCATCAGGTGGTCAGGTCTCTCAGTTATGTGCCTTATGCCGCAAAATTCAAGTACAAACCACACTGCTAAGTGTGGAAGTGCCATGGATGTTGTGGCTGTAAGGTCTGCAGTGTCCAAGTTGATTTTAAAAAGGAAACTCTCTACTTTCTGAACTTTTTTTTTTAACGTTACAAAGTGATAACGTTTCTGTTGCTTGTCTGTTCTGTCTGATTAGACTTCAGAGGAATGTCTTTTGCTTTGTTTATTCTGTGCTGGATAGACATAACCCTGAATCTGGTTCTCCTGTAGATGGTAGTGCAATAAAAATAACAATACTTTTACTAATGAGGATAAACATGTGAAGCCAGGATTGATGCTGAATTAATATCCATTAGTAACTTAGGTCAATAACGAAGGCTTCTCCACTCTGTTGTGGCTCTTACTTTATTGCAAAGCAGCCCTTAATACTATATTAACAATATTTTTTCTGGCAGCGTTGCCCAAAAGCTACTGGAAAAGTATATGCTTCCCGTAACACCAGGATGAGACAAATGACACTGCATGCTTTTGTTATTGTACGGAAGTGTCTTTCCTTTGAACTCAGTCTTATAGATGGCAAGTAAATGGAGACTAATGGAGCACATGCTTCAAATCTTTCCATCTGATCCCTCAGTAAGCAAAAACAATATATTGTTTGTGTTCTAATCAGTCCTTGTTACAAAGCAAAGTACTCCCACTGCAAGTTCTGGAAAAGCTCTTAACTTCACTTGGTAAGAGGGAGGGCAACAAGTGCTATCTCCCTATGCATCTGCAGGGAAAAATGGAGTGGTGTATAAATAAAGGGGAAGAAAATGAAACCGAGTAATTTTTGCTCTCCAAAAATTGATAATGCATCAGTCAACATAAATTTATTCTGGTGGCCTTCACTGACATTTTCTGATGGCAGCAGAGGAGAGTAAAAATACTTCAAAGAGACACTGCTCATATTATTTGAATAAGAGAGAACTGCACTTTAATTGGAGCAAATGTTCTTGAATGATGATTCCTTATCTCACTTAGGTTGGAATCTCCCTCAGAGCCCCTCCTCCAGTCATCTCATCTGGTAGCCCCTGTGGATTTACAGATTTTTTTTCACATAAGTTTCAAAAAGAAGAAAGGGGGAGATAGTCTCCCTAATGGAGGCCATCTGTTCTTTTCTTGTTTGGGGGGAGGGGAACCTACAATTAGAGTCTAGTTCTTTGATTTTGACAAAAAAAAAAAAAAGGGAAAGAAAGGGAAGTATTATGCAAATAGTCTGCAATTTGGTTTCAAGCATTCTTTGTACTATGATGAGCCATTTCCTTTAGCTCTGCCTACTTGCCAGGACTTTTTCCCCTTAACACAGGGAAGAAAAAAAAAAAAAAAAAGACTTAAGGAATGCTATGTTCCTCTGGTGCCAAATTTTTCTTATCATTTCTTTCTTTCTGTCTTTCTTTGGCACTATTAAAGCTGTTACATTGTCAGCAGAACATCGGATAGACTTCTCTGCAGAAAGAGAACCAAAATAGCTTTACAAAGCTGCAGCTTCATCTTACTTTTCATTGTTCCATTGCCATGATGGAATGGTCTTGAAATGAAGGTCTCAGCTCAGTGAATGGGGGAGAAAAGCTTGCTCTTTGCGTTTTTTGAGTGCCAGTCACTTGTGATGACAGCGTTACCTGTGCAAACAGATGTGCAGGTGTTTTGGGTTTTTTTGTACAGAGTTCTCGTGCTGTTTGTCTGTGGCATTTTTGGGCTGCATACTATAGCCAACATCGAGTATTTCTGCTTAGGTATAACGCTTAAGCCTGTAAAATACCAAGCATAAGATTTCTGATTCATAAACCATAGTAGCGCAGCTTGATCAAAGATGATACCAGAGAAGACTTGAACTGGAGGCTTTGCTATAGGTGAGTGGTGCAGTTTGGTTGCCTATCAGATGGAAAAATATATTCAAGAAACAAGGAAGTTTTTGTTTCTATTTTTTGAAGAGACCTTTTGGAGTAAATGTGTCACCAAATGTCTTTGGTTCTGGGTCTGTGTAACAGGATGGGAACGTAAGGCAGTGCAGGATTTCTGTCGTGAGCCTTCACAGCATCTGTGTGGATGGTCTGACCCTCATTACATCTAACATCACACTGAATTTTGCCAGTCCTTAGGTATACTGGAGTAACTGGGTCACTTCTTTTGTTTCAGGAAGCCCTTATCATGGCCAGCATGGATCACCCACACCTGGTGAGACTCCTGGGCGTCTGCTTGAGCCCGACCATCCAGCTCGTCACTCAGCTGATGCCTCATGGCTGCCTGCTGGATTATGTTCATGAACATAAGGACAATATTGGCTCCCAGCTTCTGCTAAACTGGTGTGTCCAAATAGCAAAGGTATGTAGTTGATGCTGGGTTGTTTTTTTTCCCATTTCTATGACTAATAGTAGGATTGCTTTTTCTTGTGTGTGCATGTTTCTGTTTTCAGGAAGATTGGGCAGTCTTTGTAATATGTACTGTGTTGTCTGCCTTTGCATCTTCTGGATTATTCATTAGTATGGAAAGCAATGTTTTTCTTGGCTGTTGTTCCATCCCAGTGGTAACAGGGGACATTTGAGGGGAAAAAGGGTGAGGGAAGAAGCTCCCGGTATGGTTTCTGGGGCACAGAAAGATTTTTCAGCCTCTTCTGATGTTGATCGCTCATAGGTATCAATTTGAAGTGATTGTGTTTTCAACCTTGCTGAAGTTGCATTGCCAGTTAAATTCAGATATGCCATCAGTTGGCTGTCTCCCACGCCACCTAGAAGTTAATTACTTGCTGCATGTCAGCCCTTTGGTAACCTCTGTGGTTCTGCTGCTCAAGACCTATCAACAGCTGAGGCTGGAGGGTCTTCTCACTTGCCTTTGTAGAACAGAAAAGCCTCAGGTTGGACCCTGCGTTGCCTGCTGTGGTGTAATGCTCTAAGCCTTCCAGGGGAGTTTTAGGAGCAAGAATTAAGCCCTTACTGTGCTGTTACGGGCTGCTTCAGCTGAGGTGGAGAAGCAGAACCAGTCATGAAACCAATCCCAGTGTGATCTTTGCACTGTGGCTGTATGTTGTTACCTATGTTTAGATTCTCAGTGCTATAGTCAGAAGTTACTGACAAGAAGTTGCAAAAGGTGATGGGATCTGGGAGTGTAGAAGGCCATGATTTTTATCAGTTTAAAAGGATCTTCTGTGCACCCAGATTTGAGTACAGTGGTGCTACAGTGAATGAGAATCTGGAACCCGCTTGTAACTAAGAATTACTTAAAAAGTAGATTTCACAAGATTATTTTCATGAGAATTGCTTGTTCCGCATGAATGTATGCTACATGTTGCTCTGGGATATTAAATCAACGACCTTAAGTGGATTTGCAACAGTATGCATTAAGGAATCTTAAATCAAGTTGAACTTCAATTTGGAAAGGAACCTGGAGATCGAGCAGTTTTGTTGGGCGGAATGGCAGCCATGCTGTAAACTGCTTTTAAATACTTGGTTTTTTATAAAAGGAAGAAAAAAAGGGCAAGAGGTTCATCTAGCTCTAGATTCTGATTCCTAGTTTTGTTCAGGTAGAATAAAGAGTTTGAGGCTCATCATCGATAGGGGTGTGTTTTTTTTTTTTTTTACATTCCTTGTCAAATCAGTCTACAGATGACAGTAAAATAAATGATGATAGTGCTTGATAGAGGGATTGAGGCTTACATATAGTCTGCAGCTGACTTGTAAACCTTTCAGAGTTTGGCTGAGGAGAAGGGAGGGAGTAATTCAGGAAGAAAGAAACCAACTGAGGTAACTTAATAGAAGCAGAAATACAACGCACATTCTGATATGCAGCATTTTGTAAGTGTGTTTTACTTATGATTCTGCTGTACTGTAGTGATAAAGCAGCCAGTTACACAGTGTATTGGAACACAGTGATGGGAGGAATTGCCTGTGTCTGACTTGCAAGAGCAGATCTAGGGCTGTTACTAGAACAAGGAAGGTAGAGGGAGAGAATTCATATTCCTGTTTGAGTCCTTTCTTGCAGCAGAACCTCCTTCCCATCTGTTTTCCACTCTCTTGATTGATAGTGACCATTATTGTTTATTTCAAAACATTTACCCTGTGCTGTATGTGAAGAGATAATCCACCTTTCTATTTGTGGATGCGTATGTCCATTGACTGATTGCTCTAGAAGCTGTGCATATTTTTCTCTGGGCTTGATTTGGACAGCTGATTTGGACAGTGAAGTGGAGTTGCCCTACTCCATTGCAGAGGCAGGGAGGGCTGGTGGAAGGCATTCCTTGGCTCTAAACCGTTTAGTCTTATGAACGGCTTCAGTACAGTCTTCCACAAATGTCTGCCTGCTGATTGTCTTGATCTGCGTGTGATGTGGGAGGAAGAGATGAAATATGGCAGTTATTTGAGTTCTGAGATGATGGGTAACCAGAGAGTACGAAGAAATGAGATCACGTGCATAATAGCAATTGATGGAGTGTCAGGAAGAGAAACTGATGCTGTTTAGTTAAAGGGGGCCTGTTCCGGGGAAAAGCTCAGTGAAGTTCTGGTAGCTCACTGGATTGGTGAGATTCAGGTTTGAAGGTTGGACTATTTGATGGATAGAGAAATGGTTGGATGGTCTTAACTTAGGAGGACTGTTGCCAATGGTTCTGTGTCCAACTGGTCATGAGTGGTGTCCACCCTGGGTGGGTGCTCTTCAATGTCTTTATCAGTGACGTAGGCGGGGGATCGCATGAACCCTCAGCAAGTCTGATGATGATACGAGGCGGAGTGGTGCAGTTGACATAATAGAAGGAAAGGACGCCATCCTTTCCGCACTTCACTGTGGCCTTCCAGTGGAGCCTGTAAGTGGCAGGGAGACAAACTGCTTAATGCAGTCTGATAGTTACAAGACGAGGGGGAGTGGCTTTATGGGGGGGAGGCGGGGGGAATCTAGATAAGATGTTAGGAGTTTTATTATTCAGTGGTGAGGTGCTGGAGCAGGTTGCCCACTGAGATTGCTGGGTGGGATCCTGGGCAGCCTGTTCTAGTGAATGGCAACACTGCCCATGGCAAGGGAAGTTATATCTGGATGGTCTTAAATGTCTTATCCAAACTAAGTCATTCTGTGACTATCTAGAGCTCAGCACAGTGACTGTAGTTTTGAACGAGTCAGTACCTATGGCAGAGTTGTTAGCATCAGACCTTCATAGTTTGATTTGGCTTTTTTTTTTCCCTTGGTTTCTTAATAAATGTCCCTTCTCTATTTTTACTGTGCTGGTTGGTACTGGGCCTGAGGAGAATAAGCACCTATCACGCAGGATGTTCTGCACTTCGCTGCTTTTGCATGCATCTCAGTGGTATTTGGTAGGAAAGGCTCATTAGCGCTGACAGGGTCACTCCTTGCGGACCGTGGTGCATTCGTATTGCAAAAGTAGACTCAAAGAATTAAAATATTCCTCTGTCTTTATTTTCCTTTTTGCTGACCCTAAGTTACAGTTGGTGGTGAAAATCTTCCTCAACTTTAGGCGTAGGTTGAATGTGATTATTATATAGGAATCTTTCATTGAAGGGAAGAAAGTGGTAGCAATGTGCACAGAATGTTTCACAGAACTCTCTGCATTGCACTGCACTTTCTGATGGGAGATTGTAATTTGAATAGGGGCTACAGGACATGGACTAAAAGCTTTTTCAGAAGTGATGGGGAGAACGATCTTTGAGATCACCAGGCAAGGATTCCCTTTATCTCAGGAAGTGGAGTAATGGGGAGTAGTAATGTTTGTTTTCCACTCATCTATCACATTTAGCAATGACTAGGAATCAGTCTGCAGCCTGTAAATAGGGAATATTCAATTTGCCTACAAATAGAGCGGTCTATAGGATGAATGCAAAAGGTGGCACTTGCGATGAATCCCAAGCTGCTGCTCACCAAGAGAAAGGCCTGTGTGTCCTATGTACGTGTATCCACTGTGATGACATCCTGTCCTCCATCACATGGCTTAAAAATGCTTCTGCATTTCGCATTCCTAGGCTTGTGGGAGCCATTGGTTGCATCTTCCTGCAAGCTGCCTCAAATGTGATTAGTGATGTAATAGGAAGCAAAAGATTAGGTATCTCCCTGACGTACCTCCTGGTATCTGTCCTTGGTTATAGAAACCTCTACATCTCTTCACTTTATGGTGGGAATTTTCCTCATCCGAGAGGACTGAAGGAGTTGGAAAAGCCTTGGATCTGAGGTTCGGATTGGTTTTGGTGAATCATTTAAAATCAAGTTGCTGCTGCAATACAGTTCCTCCCTGCTGCGCACTTCTCCATCTGCCAGTGTGCAGACTTTTATTTATTGAAGCCATTGCTTCAGAGTTCACTTGTTCTGCCAGACTGTTCATTTCCATATGTCTCTCATTTTGTAAAACTAGATGCAAAAACTGGTTAGGTGCTGTGCTTGGTTGCCAAACTGCATATGGCTCTGGAGATCATTTCTGAAGGTTGACGACAGGGCAGTCCTTAAGTATTATCTACTGGCAATTGAGAAGAAAGCTTGGATGGTTTTTCTTCTTGTTTATCCAGATTTTGGTGAATTTATTCTGACTTAGATTATTGGAGGGTAATTTTGATTCTTTCCAGGAGCTTTAGCTTCTTACGTTACGGATGAAAGTTAAAAAATAGAGTAGCATGTTCTGCATAAATCACGGTTGTTAGACAGCAGCTGTGTCTAGGGGGGTTCTTTCCTGCTTTGCAGATACACAAGACGTCTCCTTGTGTTTTGCTTGCTTGGGTAGTGTCTTGTTTAGGAATTGCATGTTTAACCTTTGAGCTCAGGCTTTGGCAGAGCTGAACTTGGTGACTTTACGTGGAGTTTGACATCCAGGAAAGAAGTAAGTTATCTTTGCATATGAAGATGCTCCCTTGAGCTGGGGGTAAGATTGACTATTTTGGTGGTCTTAGGTGTAGAATGATGGAGTGATGCTTCATAGCAGCCATAGTGTTGACTGATTGAGAGTCTGATTGAGAGCCGATTGAGGATCTAATCTCATAAGACCAGCGAATTCTCAACAGATACACTGGATGGCAAGGTTAGCTGGTGCCCCTGGTTCAGTCACATCTTCTCCTCTGGGCACCCAGACATAGTTTTGGTGTTCTGAACTGTTGTAATTTATTCACATCATTTCAGAACGATAATGAGGTAAAGCAAAGGTAGGTTGGCACAGTAGAATGTAATGGAAAGGAAATCAAGTACTCAAGGAGATGATTTTTTTTATACCTTTTCTATATAGAATTTTCAAATTACTTTAAGCAAAGCACTGCATCAGTTATCCAGGTATGCAGGAAAACAGTTTGAAAACACCGCAGGAAAGAAAAAGGGAGAGCTGTGATGATGCTTCTAAGGGGGAAGCATCACAGGGATGCTTCACAGGGGAAGTGCAGGTGCGTGTCTTTGTGTCTGGTGCATGTATTCCAGAATGTTTGTACTCATTGCTCTCTTCATGGATTTCCTGCCAGCAGTGCAGATCTGCAGCTGGGAGCCTACACACAGCCTCTTGCGGAGCTGTCGCACCACCTCTTTCTGCCATTGTTTCTCCCTCCCTTTAGCCAGGTGACATTACAGACCTCCACGGCCTTCTGCTTTCCTCCTGGCAAGAAGGATAGCCTGTCTGCTCCTGAAGCCTATTTCCATGCTAGGCTTTTTAGAAGGACGTATTTTATTATTGCCCAGGGCAGTGCTCCTCAGCTGGATTTAGATTTGCAAGCTGTGTGAAATTCAAAGGCTCTATGCTGATTTATGCAATTGTGAAGCTGACCCAGAAGCTGGTACAGCGCTCACCTCACATCCGACATGAAACTAGTTCCGCTCCACAGGGTGAGAGAGGCTCTGAACAGGGGAGGGCCGGAGGAGGAGGTCCACTTGGCTGCAGCATGAGGAGCAGAGCCTTTTTTCTCCATCACGACATGATGGATGAAGACTGACTTGCTAGAGACAGCTTTTGTTATTCTCCTGCAGATGGGGTAGACAGAAGATAGACAGATAGACAGAAGCCATGTGAAGTGAGAGGCAGCAGGGAAGCCTGGACAGGTTGGAAAGAGGTGGAGGATAGTGGCTGCAGTTCAAGGTCCTTCTTCTTCATTAAGGAAGCCTCCCCTACAGCTCAGCGGCGATTCCATCACCGAGCGAACACAGAGCTTAATGACAGTCATCTATCAGCTGTCCGCATTTTAAGCTTCAAGATGACTCTATTCCCAGAGCTCTGTGCCATGACAAGGCTAATTGTTTAATTATAATGCTATACCAACCACTCCTGATGTGCTCACACTGGCAAGGACTGGGGCTAAGGGCTGTGATAATTATCACTGCAAGCAAGTCCATTAGCATAAATGTAGTTTACTAATGGGGCTGCTCAGTTAAGAAGTGCCACGTATAGGAGAGTAGGATCTAAACCAAGGGCTATGAAATTAAAGCCATATTGAAACAAGACGTTACTTGCATGGAAGACCAAAATGAAAATAGGTGGGGAAAGTGTTACTTTACTCTCCTGAATTCCTTAGAGCAGTTTTCTCTCCTTATTCCAATTCGCTGTGACTTTTCAGTGCTTTTTTGGAAAGTTTGGGTGCCCACATGTGGCAGCTTGAAATTAAGGACAA
This sequence comes from Centrocercus urophasianus, assembly GCF_019232065.1. Taxonomy (NCBI): domain Eukaryota; kingdom Metazoa; phylum Chordata; class Aves; order Galliformes; family Phasianidae; genus Centrocercus; species Centrocercus urophasianus. The sequence goes on from NW_024884756.1 coordinate 4,171,457, forward strand.
TTCCTCAGATGTTCCTGTGAGCTGAATGAGGGAGTGCCACCAAGGCTCAGAGGGGAATTGAGCAACCCTGCCCGTGTGCAGGACCTTTGCTTGGTACCATGCTTGGTGGCCTGCCTATGGTTGATACGAAGTTGAGAAACCTTTGTGACAAAATTTAGATGGGCCTTTACATAGATATTCTGAATCCTCTAGCTCTTAGAAGGTGGGTGACAGGTTGCTTTCCTTCTGTGGTCAACTGGAATGCTTTGGGGTTTTGTGTGAGGCTGAGGAAGTTCCAGTACTTCGTGAAAGGCAGGACATGAACATCAGGGTCCTTGTATATGACCCACCATGCTCAGGTTGATGTGGGCGTGCTGTTGGCAGCTGATCCAAGACGGATCAGGGCGGGCAGCTCTCCCTGTGGCTCCTTCGCGTTCTTTCTGGGAATAGTTCACCTAATAAATCAGGGAATTGGATTCCATTGAAAATGATTACAGCATCTCTACGCTTTAATTGTATGTTTCATTGGCCAGCACAATATCCCTCCTTTTCCCACATGGTTATGTACATGTTTAGGGAGAATTTCCTGCAGTTTCATCCCTCCCAGTTTTTGACTAGTCATTTGGTTTGGCATATTGAACAGTTTTTAAACCGTTTTAGTCACTTGTAAAATATTTTCTACCACATCTGCTTGCTGGTAGGACAAGTTGTTGGTGAAAAGCCTTAGGATAAAGGAGTGCACAACAAAATTCACTAACTTAAAGGCAGAGCATGTTTTCGTCCTCGCTTTCATTCCCTTCTTTCTCCCTCCACTTCATGCTATCTGCTCACCAACCTCACTATTGCTCTTTCCTTTTTATTGTTTTTCTGTTTCTCCTGTTTCTACAGTTTTGTATCAGTCTCTTTTTTTCTCACTTCTTCAGTGCCACCATTTCTGCCTCCTTCTCTGGCTGCCTAGCTCCCTTTAGCTGGTAGCCCCTCAATGCTCAGAGACCAGTACAGGAGCATCATGCCTGCCACGAGTTCCATCACGTACTGTCTTCTTACAAGGTTTGGAGAGGACCTCGATTTCTTTGTAGTAAGAACTTCCACAGTAAAAACTTCTGGGTTTTAATACCAGCAACTGATGACTAGCTTGGTTATTTGAGTCTGGAAGGGCTGGTTATTTGAGTCTGGAAGGTTGTACTGGAACCATGGAAGTCAAAATGTGATGTGCATGAAAATCAGAGGTATTTTTTGCAGGTTTGTGCTTGGACCTCTGGTTCTCTACAGCCATACTACCTCCTGTAGTAAAGTTGATATGATGTTATTTGGGGTTTTATAGTTGTGTGTGCATGTATGTATGTATATTTATTTGGTCTTTAGCTCTAGAGATAGCTGAGTTGGGTGGAATGACTCAACCTCTGAAGGTGACTGAGTCTCTGTAGTGACTGCAGAGGGTGCCTAGAAGACATGCGTAGGCTAGCCTTGCAGTTCTCTGACAGCTTAATTTAAGGGGGAGAAATGTCAGAGGGTGGGGATAACGACAGGAACGCTCAGGGAGTGTGGGATAAAGCAGGTAGTGGAGCACTAAGCTTACTGCTAACACAAGGGCTGTTGGAGTTCTTTTCTGCTGTGTTGGTAAGCTGTGCCTTGCTGTACTGCGTAGGGTCCTGTGAGGAGGGATTCTGTCTTGATTTTAGTCCAGGAAGGTTTTTTAAGGAGTTGCAGTCATCCTTTCTCTAGTTGTAATCTGACTCATTGATGACTTCCTTCTCCCCCAGAATTCCCATGTTCCCAAAAGCCCTTCCACAATTCCTGGTTGTTAGAAAAACAGCCGTTTGCAAATCGCATCAGCCATTGCAGAGGCACAGAAATGGGCAATTTATTGTACAGAGATAGACAATTTATTGTTTCATTAAATGAAACATACACTTAGCACCGACGTTTATAGGGTCTCTGATATCGGGGGCCTGACAGCTGCAGGCTATGAAAGCCCAGAAGCTTTGCCTGCACAGACCAGTGCTCTCGTCAAGTACGCTCGGCTCTACTGGGAAAAGACAAGTGCCATTAGATTTTTTCCTAGCAGTCCCCAACAGATTGGCTTGGGAAAGCATTATTGAAAACCACTCCTAAATCACTTTCAAGATATTATAGGAGCACCTACTAGGGTCTGTCAGGATTTCCATTATAAACCCATATTTTTTAGGTTTATAACTCGATCATAAAATTCTTCTCTGCTCTGTGACTTGGCATAAAATGTCTCAGCCCAAGGCATTTATTTTCTTACTATTATTTTAAAAATATATGAATTTGGCTATTTTTAAGTTGCTGGAGTTGAGAAACCAAAGCTGGGTCTTTTTCTCTACGTACCCATAAATTAAAAAGTATTTTTTCCCCCTAGTAAATAAATTTCTTTCAGTATGGCACTTCATAAGGTAAATTATCCTGTTTGGATAGCCACAAAAAATGGGTGGCTAAGGCATTTATGTTTAATGTGAAGACACACCCTCCCCCTTTTTACCAAGAGGCATAGCACATGTGCCCACAGAAATGGTAACCCATTCCTCAAGCCGTTAAAGAGCCTTCAGGAAACTCCACGAGGCCATCTGGAGAAGGCTATGGGACTCTGAAGTGTGTGTCCACATTCGAATAAAGCCTAGTAGTCATGAGTTTTGAACTTCTCGTTTGCAAGCCAGTGCTGGGGCATAAATCCAGCAGCCTTTGTACAAGGAGGAGCTGGCATGTTGAATGGGAAGGGAGAGGTTTTCTGAAGAAGCCATTCCATGCCAGGGCTGCATTCCAGAAACGTGCAGTCAAGCAGATGCTCTTAGCAGTAGAGCTCCTGTCCACGTTAGAAACTTACAGGTGCATTAAGAAAACGGAGCTGCCCAGTGACCAAATGGCATCTGGGAGAAACGGTGGACTGAGGCCTGTTGTCTTCCTGCCCAGTGGGACTCGCTGTGTCAGAGCCTCATCAGGTGCAGGAATAGCCATCACTTGATACCCTTTCACAATACCCTGCTAAGGCATGCCATAAATGTGGCCCAGTGATAGATCTTAGGCTCCTTCCATCCCAAGGTTACACAGAAACCCTGGAGGAGGACGTGGCCCCTGGGACGCGACAGCAAGCAGAGCAGCAGCATTGTGTAGCAATCAGCTCTACTGACGTGCACAGGGCTGGCAGAGCTGGAAGAACACATCCCTGGTGTGCTGAGTGATCTGTGGGTGTCTCTGTGCAGTGCAGAAGGCCAAGGTTGGTCTTTTTATTGAAATGTGAGAGGGGAGGAGGGCATTGCCAAGCAGCTGCTGGGCAGGCTTTCAGGTGCTGTGCCAACCCTCAAACCCACAGGGTCATCTGGCAGTCAGGTGTCATTAGTCAACACTCACCCTTATTCCCACTTCCCATCTGTTGCTGTCTAGCCTGTTTGTGCAGATTAGCTCTCAGTATGCAGCAGTTCTCGCTCTTGTGGGGTTTTCTTTCTTCGCCCTGTGACCCTCATGGTTCCTCAGATTTTCCCTTGTCTGCACACCAGACTAAAATCCATGCTGCTTCTGTTTTTGTTTACTAGAAGTCTGCGTTAGCAAGGAATCATGGCAGATCGTATTCCTTACTGTGCATGATTTAAACATGCAGCCCTGCGGTGCTCTGCTGTCTTCTGGTAGAAAATGGGGGTAATGTACCCCATCTAGGAAAGCTATTTTTTGTTTTGGAAATGTTTTGACCAGCATTACAAGGAGAGTGGTTAGGCCCTGGAACGGGCTGCCCAGGGAGGTTGTGGATGCCCCGTCCTTGGATGTGTTTAAGGCCAGGTTGGACAGGGTCCTGGGCAACCTGATCTGAATGTGTGTGTTTGGTGGCCCTGCTAGGCAGGGGGGTTGGAACTACATGATCCTTGAGGTCCCTTCCAACCCGGGTGATTCTGTGATTCTGTGATTTTCTAGGAGCCTATGCGTGTTACTAAAATGCTACACCTAGGGAATTTGGTTTTGTGTTTTTGTTCAAGTTTCCTTGCTCTTTATGATGAGTCTAGTCATTCAGGGTCTTCTCTGCAGCGCTGTTTGCCCTGCCAGTACTCATAAACAACTGCAAATTGCATGGTGTGTGCAGTGGGGAGAACACTGAAATGTGAGCTATCTGAAATGGGCTTGAAAAGGCACAGAGTACCTGAATTTCCATGTGTTTGGGAATGCAGCTAGTTGAGGAGCAAGTAGTCACTGATGGAGGAGTTTGGCATCGCATAGAGCCAGTAATAAGTCTAAAATACATTGGGCAGGTCAGTTCTCATAGAGACAGGTTGTGTTGACATCACTGCATAAAGCTCTGGCTACCCCTCAAAAAAATCAAATGGCAGTAAATGCAGTGGTCTGGGGATATACAGTTGATTGTATGAGAAGAGATGAAATGTTTGTGTGTATTGGGTTTAACTAGCTGAGGCTTTCTGTGCTGGGTGTTAGCTACAAATGTAGCATGGTTAAATACTCAGGAGGAAAACAAGTGTGTAAGGCGAAGGACAGCAGTGGCATGAGAATGAATGAGCCTTACCTGGCTATGAATAAATTTAGAGCAGAGATTAGAGGAGGGTTATTAAGTGCTGTGGTGGTAGGGTTCTCAAACCTGCTGGTAGAAATAATGGGGACAAAATAACGAATGACTTTTAAGATAGAGCTTGATCAGTTCATAAAGCAGATTTGGATGGAATAGTATGGTTGCTTTCGGGGGGTTGAGCTTGCTGACAGTCTCGCTTTCATTTCCATGTTTTGAAGCTAAGTAACCAGACAAGAATGAGCAATGGAAAGCAGCACTGCTGTGCTTTGCTCAGGCCTGAGATGTGGAACTTCTCTGAACGTGGAGATTGAGTTGTGTTTTGCAACAGAAAACAGAAAAACAGATTTCTTGTTATTCTGTTTCTTGCTTACTCTCCTTACACGTTCTTAATTCAAATTAAATCAGATTCTGATTCCATTAGCTGAACTGAATAATGCATTGCTTTGAGTTTTCATTGAAATTAGCAAGTCTTTCTGTGCAGGGATGATACTGTTCCTGTGAGTAAATGCTTCAGAATCCTTCTCCTGTGTGTTCAGACTGCTACACCCGAAGAAAAACAATGCAGTTTTCACTTCTGCTCTCCTTCTTTCCACTTTGCCTTGAGCTTGCTATCAGTAATTCATGCTATGTGTACAATAGGTGGAAAATAGTTGTAATTGAGTTATTTAATGAAGAGTTTGTTGCTTTTAAATACAACTGTTCTAGGTTTGCGTTGGAGACTAATGACTCGCAGCGTTTCTTTTGCAAAACTTGTGGTTCAAGGAGCGAAGATTGAAAAGAGAGTGCCTTTGATTTTGGCTTTATTGAAAAATGCTGCCTTTATAGTTTGGAGCTCACTCTCTCAGACAATATTTTATTGAAGACGGAGTGTATTCCACGTCCTCCCAGTCTTTTCTGTTGTGTTTTCCAGCTCTTCTGTTTCTCTTAAGATGTTCAGTCCTACATGTTCTCATTCAATGCCAGCACTCACAGAAAAATGACTCATATTGTGTCTGCCACGGTTCTTACCTCCCTCCCATTACGGATTCTTTTCTACTCTGCATCTTACAAGTACACCTTGTTACCTCCTCCCCTGTAATCATTCCAGTTTTTTCTTTCTTGACTTTATTTCCCATATGCCGTTCTGCCTTTTTAAGAGTAGATTGTTAATAATGGTGTTATGTTCTGTTCAGTTCTGTGTCACTTGAACTACGAGACTCAAAGTAATTATTAATACCTCTCATTTCAAAACCACGGATGTCACAGAGAAAGGAAATTTAATCACTGAAATGGTGGAAAGCCTTTGCTTTGACAGCTCTATACAGATATTATGTTGTGATTGTTTTGCTTTTTCTCCCCAGCCGAGGTAAGCATTGATTTAATTTGTGTGAGTTTTTTTTTAATAGGAAATTGCAAATGTGTTTGCAGTCGTCGCTGCAGTCAACAAAATAACACATCCCTGGTGTTTGAATTGGGTGCTGGCGAGGCAGATTAGCTTAGAGCTGATAAAGAGGAAAGTACTGCAGATTCCTCACACAGACTTGGTCTCTGCTTGGTTGTGCTTAGGTTCTGAGGGGTAGTTAGGTTCAGACATCGGTCTGCTGTGGGGTGAGATGGCACAAGAGGCCAGCAGCTGGCATCCAGGTATTTTTTCCATGCATGTGAGGTGAGCTGCTTTTCCTTAAAACCTGCTTCTTGTAAACAGAGGAAGACTAGAGGTAGAAGAGCATGAGCAGCAAGGAATGCCTTGTGCCTGTGCACTGCACAGACACAATGCAGAGCAGATTCTGTCTTGAATCTGAGATGTCTTGAGATCTGACATGATGGAGCTTTTCCTTGTGAGCCTCTGCTCAGGTGCAAGGCAGGCATTGTGAGATCTGCAGCCTCCTCAGGCTCATCCACATGACAAAAGCTGATGGTTGGACAGTAACTGTGGACTTATTCAAAAAGTGCCAACTCTTGTTATTCTGACCTAATTTGCCAGAGCTTCCTTTGATTCGTATCTCCTAGTGAAACAGTAAGCTCTAGTTTGGTGTGTGAGCTAAACCATTTTACGTCATTCCTCTTTAGTCTTTACCTGATCACATTTTATTTCAGTTTTCCCTGTGTTGTAAATGATCACAAAGTGACAGTTTTTAGAAGGTTTTTTTGTCTTTAGGGAAGACTTACCTCTGCTGTTGTAATACAGTCCTTTCACACACAAAGAGGAAATGATAGTACGTACCAGCAGCCTGCCCTTGCTTTGCCGGAGTTGTCTTTTATGCTAGAGAAGTGTTCTTTGGCTTCCAATCTCAGTACAAAATCCCGGCTTCGGAAGCATGCCCAGTTCCTTCTTGTTTTCTTCTAACAGAGCAGGATGTTACCTGTTACGTTATCAGCTCCCATCCTTCCCTCCCTCTCCTCTGTATCCAAGTTCACAGCAGTCCCCTGACCCCCAACTTCCCTGCTTACTAGGTGAAGACTTGGGATCCCCTTCATAGGGTAAGGCTTTAAACTGCTCTTCTTAGGTTTGAAGGACTGTCTTTGGCCTAGCACTCTTTGCGGGGTGCATGATGGAGGTAAGTGATGCTCTGCCAGTGATTTTATGGAACATGCTTATTTTATGATTAAATTGCAGAAAATGATAATAAATAAGCCATCTGTGAAGCAGGCTTTTGACCCTTTGTCTAATGCAGTCCTACACGAGGCCCATCTTGTGTTCTCTCTCCCTTACAAGTGAGATAGAAAGCCTCTTCTATGGGATAAAATCATGTCTGAGTATTGGGTGCTACTTTTGCTTTTTTAAGTAGCTCATCGTTTTGTCCGGTTCAGCTGGACTTTCATTTGACTTTCTTCAGAACTGTTTTGATTAGATTTTAGTTAGTCTGCTGCTTTAGTTTGTCTGCTGCTTGAAAAGATTGATGACAAACATATGAGGAAGCTTCTTTGTGATGGAGCTGGCCAATTACAGATTTCTCATCACTTGAATGATAAGCAAGATTATACTCTTAAAAGCTCCCGAAACGTACTTAGCATATTCCATCCTGAAATAAACTCAGAAGAAAAAATCATTTTAAATGCCTTCATCTCCTATTCTCAGTTACTTGCCTGGAAGGTATAATATGGTATGTCAAGTGTGGCGTGCCATAACACACTTGATTCTGACATAACACTTGAAAAACTTCTGAGGGCACTTTTGATTAGATCCTCCTTTGTTGCGACACAAGCAGGGAGATGCTTTGATCAAAGCAAGCTTTTGTAATTTGCTTTAAGTAGCAGCTGCCTTTAATGCTCGTTAATATTTTTGTAAGAAGAAGCTGATTAGCTATTATATTTAATTATTACTTGATATGATACTGTTTTCCGTGGGGGTTGAGAGAGTAAAGGTGTCACTGCACAATAAAACAATACACAATTACTTGATAAAAGGGAGAGAAATACAACATTGGAAGCTCTTAACCATGTGAAGGACTAATGCAAGCATTTAACAATAACTGTAATAACTAACTAAAAGCTATGTGCAGTATCCCAGAAAACATGCAGCTGTATTTTGGGAGAGGCTGAACGTGCCTAAGGCTGCAGCACCTTCAGGATGTGTACTGATCTAAGCATGTGCAGATCACACATCATACATGTGGGGCATAGAGTTTTACCATGTATGTGCTGCAGAGCACAGTTACTGTTGTCCAGAAAATCCTGATGGACACCAGGGAGTCCAGTTGTATGTGTGCAGTAGATTACAGGGTCTCTTAGTGTAGCTTACCTTCATACCCTCTTACAGCAAGCTCATGTACGTGTGCATGCTTGTGTTAGCTAAGTGTTAGACCTCTTGGCTTTTTTGTGTGGTTAAGAAGTTATGCGTTGCATTCTTGAATTGACTTTCTTGGTAAGATCTGGTGTTCTCTTGATCAATACAACGAGTAGATCTCAGCTGGCAGTCGGCTAATTGAGAAGCAAAAAGCCAGGGGCGTTAGAGAGCACTTTGCTAAGTGCCAGTGCACGCTGACTACATGTGATGTAGGAGCCGCACTGAAGAAGCGTGCGGAGTGGCTTGCAACCGAAGACTGAAGCAGATGAAGTCTCCTGACCCTTACAGTAAAAATAACGTGGACAGTTTTTGATTTCAGTCTGTTTGTGTGCGGAACCAATCGGAAAGGGCTCTCTGGTTTCTTATCGTTTTCACGAATGAGAATCATTCTGTTCATCCAGGCTGCATACAGTGGGAAGAGATGGTTTTAATCTTCCACGTGAACATTTTGAACAAATAAAGGTGGAAATTGCGGAACTGAAGCAGCAGGTGGTAAAATGCCACTGGTCCTTAGTCAGAAACCTTCTTTAGGCATTTGCTTATGTTGTTTTTTTACTGGGGCTTGTTTGCTGTTGATTCAGAAGGCAGAGTGATTCAAATGGCAGGCACTGTTTCTGTGTTAAAAGGCAGATTTGGAAGGACTGGATTCTATTCCTGGCCTTTCCATTGACTTACTTGGTTTGAGACTTAACACATCAGTAAAACTATTTTCAGCAAATGAACGTGAAGCAGAGCATTGGGAGGTCTTCTCATGGAAGACACTCTTCAAGTGCCTGGTGGTTACTGCCTTACACATTGGGAGAATTTAATGATGTTAGGTGGGGCAGACCTGCGACAGATGTGTTGGTTTTCTTTATGTGAACCTAAAGTTAAGTGGTTAGGTTCATTTTTTTTTTTTTTCAGGCACATCATTCACCCTTGTTATTAACTTAAAGTATGTGAATTGGTGTATCTTCAGAAATTTCCACCTGTCAGCTGACAGACTGCTACCAACCGTATGTTCCAGCTTTCTTTTCTTGCACAACAGAGTGAAGTGAGGTCAAATCAGAGCTGGCGGTCAGTAGTCTGAGACGTGTTAGTGTGTGTATTAAAAAAAATGGGGGTATGAATAAAAGCCAGGGTGAAATCTGTTGAATATGGCGTATTTCCGTTTTCCTCAAGCATGCATGGATATGCTTTTATTTCTTTCTCACCTATTTGGTAAAACCTCATTCCTCTCCTTATTCCCAACGGGAACATAATTTGGCAAAGTCAAAAGCATTTGGCCATTTATGATGCTCTCAAATACAGTGGGTAAGAATGATTAGGAACACAGATGCCTATCTGTGGGGTTGCACTGTCTGATTTATACCTGTGGCTTTCCAGCTGCAGTTGACACAGCAATACATCATTTGTCATCTAGTGTTGGTTTATAAAGCCAAAGGAACGTACTTGCCACAAACGGATAGCAGCGATTCATAAGCAGACTACTTCATAATTGATAATGTAATCTTGTGGTGTACTGAAAAGGGACTGCTAATGTGTGTGTTTTGAGCCCAGCAGCAAATGGGAGGTTTGTGAGGAACAGCAGGTATTTTAGCTTCAGCTGATCTGTAATACGCTGTTTTTAGCCCCCGTAGTTTGTAATACCCAGTACGCGTTCAGTGATGGAAAAACACATCTTTGTGTAGGTTTTTTTTCTGTGTAGTTGCTAAAACAGAAACCCGGCTTACTGCCAAGCATGCACCTCAATTCTCTTGGGGGGACGAAACAAGCCAAACCCAGAACAATCACCGAAGAAAAGAAAAGATGTCCTTTTATTTTGAACATCAGCAGGCTCCAGGAGTTGCACCTTTACTTAGCCATGAAATGACTGGCGAAGTTGCTTCAAGGATGCTGATGTGCTTGGGTGGCTTGTGGAGCTGGATGGCACTTGTCTTCATTCTAGTTAGCAATCAGAGGAAAACTTAATCTGAATGTTGATATATCTGAAGCTTTTCCCACTCCATGAAGCAGCTTTTCCTGGCCATCTAGAGTCCTTAATGGTGTCTAGGCTTAAGTATGGTGATTTAATAGCCAGACAGAAATATGAGAGTGCAGGTAAATCAAGTTTAATTAAATCCGCATCCCTGTACTGAAGTCTCTGCAGAGCAGGTTCACTTTGTCATCCATCACTTTGCTGATACACATATATTTTGTCCTTTGGAAAGACTTCTCAGATAATATCACAATTAAGGAATGAGTTTTGAAATTGAGCTAGCCGTAGTGGAAACTGGTGAAAGGCAAGTACAACCATTTAATTTGTTAGTCTAGCATGCTATTTCAAAGCAAGGTTGCAGATGGCTTTCCAATGTGCCACTTCCAATTAGATGCAGTGCGATTCAGACTTCAGTCTCTTGGCTGATACTGTCGCAGAAACTTGAACTGGAATTACAGCCCCATGTACCCCACAGGGACTAGTATCTTTACTGTAGTTACTGGCTGTATTCCTGTTGCCTGAGTGTATCATTGCTGGCCATTGGTGTGTGTAGGTGGTGCTGGTGAGTTAGGGACACTTCTCCATTATCGTTAGAATTTCAACAAAAGCTCATTGCCTCTGTAGCTTAAACTTCTGTGTAAACCTTAGCTTGGAGGGACAGAGAATGTGGCAGCTGCTAGTAGAAGCTAAGCCTGTTTGCCAGAGCTCACTTCCCTTTGACGTTCCTAAATGCTGCTTTGTTGTGTTGATGAAGCCACTTGTTTCAGTTCTGGTTTATTTAAAGCAGGCTTTCTTTATTAGAAATGGCAGAAATGCGGGTGTTGTTTTACATAGAAACTGTACTTACTAAGCTGTTTATTTGGGACCTGCTTGGTAGTGACACATCAGAACTCAGATAAGTCTCAGCAGTTCATGGAGAAGCTCATAGAAATGCAGCTGTATGTGTGACCAGCTTTCTCCGTGTTTAAGGCCAACCAGGAGCTGGCTTACGGTTTGAGCCAACCTAACTAAAAGTAATAGCAGCAGCTGGTTAACACACAGAACTGGTGAAAAGCATTTTCTTAACTAGGCAATGATGTGTGATCTGTGGTGCTTTTTTTTTTTTTTTTTTTTTTTTATTTATTATTTATATATATATATATATATATATGTTAATAATTGCTTACAAATAAATGAATTGTTCAGAAAACACAGTGTTGGCCAATTACTTATTTGTTTTAGAGAATTAGAGTAGACCCTGGTGATAGCCTTGATGCGAGAAGGAGATCAGACTATTCCACAAGTCCCTTTCAGCTGACAGTTCGATGATTTAAGCTACATTCACCACCTCTGAGCACTTTAGGTTAAGAATGTATATAGGCTGATGTAAGTCTCTGTTGTGTAACTGCTTTATTCAAGTCTGAATCCTGTACCTCCCAGTCACAAATGAAATAAGATTCTGAGTGGGGTTCTGCATATTGGGTCCTTGTGGCAGGCATTACCCATCACTTCCATTATGAATGAAGTCTGTTTTAAACAGCTCAGGTAGAGTAAAAATGGGCAAGAAAGTACAGTTCTAGTCTGAGATATTCTTTCAGCTAAGTAAAGGGCAAGCATATACTTATGTGAGAAGGGCCACTAAAAATACCAATTATCATAGCTACAAAATAAAGTTTAAAAAGTGTTCCTATACTTTTCGTGTGTTGCGTTGGCTCAAAAAGAACTCAAGTTTAAGACTATTATTAGAAAAAAAAAGTGAGGAACAGTGAAAAATCTGAGGGTTGAATATGCACATTTTTCAGAGGAAATGTGATCTCCTCGATAGAAGCGTGAGTGCCAAGCACCAGCTCATAATTCCTCTACACGTAGTCATAGAGCAGAATGCTGTTCCATCTATGAGAAGTCACCAACTGGCTTCTGGTGACTGAGATCCAGTATTGAACAGGGATGCAATTGCTAGAATTCTCTAGAAATGCCCTTATTTTCAGCTTCTACAAAACATTCTCAGCTCCCAAGATGGACGTTCTCAGCTGCCCCTTCCATTCACTGTGCAGACTTTCAAGCACTAGCAGAACATACGAAAAAAACCCACTTTCCTACTGTCTGAGTTGTGATTACCATTCCATCCTATACTGAGTTGAATAGGAAGCACTGTGTTGGAAAGGGAAGATCAAGAGTACTCAAGTGATGCAAAGAGCCCTTTGACTGTAGGTCGCAAGCCTATCCAGATGCACTTGAATAGTTATTGGCAGTAAACATTTTCTAAAACATCACTAATTGCTAATGGGATCTCCAAGGTAGGAAAGTCTGTCAGTTATGGAGTGTCCTAAGCATCAGTGAATTGTTTGCTGTCTTAACTGTTGCTTGTCTATGCTTGATGTAAAACACATATACATATGTGCACACGAATTTCAGTCTTGGAAAGGAGAATGCATTGCTCTTCCCTGTACGTTTGCCCACCCTTCTCTCAGTGCTCAGCAAGAACAGCCTTTACTGCTTTTCAGAACTTAATGTGCTGCTGTGACAAGACTCCAGCTGGAAGGCACCACTTGGGAGGCCATAAAAGCAGTGACTCTTCCAGGCACTAAGACAGTCTTGAATTATAATCCTTGTTAGGATAGAGTTGAGAGCAATGCTCTGACTGTATTACCAGTTAGATCGGTGTTCCTGTCTGCCCCCTGTCCGTGAGGTGAGGAGAATACCCAACTTCTCTTCACATGGTTCTTCAGCAGCGTAATCCATCAGCTCCAGATGTGGGGAAGCCCTGCAGCTCCCCTTCACTCCATGAGCATCACTTGGGTGCTCGTCCCAGGGCTGTAGCTAAGAGAGGGGTTGTATTTTTGGCTTCTCTGCTGGGTGTTGTGCTGGAAACTCCAGCCAGTGCTGTGTGTGTGGTTGCATTGATGTGTCTCTTCCTGCAGGTTCGTAGTCTAGTAACAGTTCAAAAGTAGATGTTGACTTTGGTTCTCCTAGGCTGTGTAGGCAGCTAAGGGATGATAGCAGGTAGCGTATATTACATCATCCTCTTAGATCTTCACCCTGCTTTGCTATGCAATCTACCCGTGGCTGTGCAGACAAGTTCACAAAATAACAATCTCCCGCTTTCTGTGGTTCATCCGCCTTCCTAAACACTTATAAGCAAAGGGAAGAATCTGTCCTGTCATTTGCATTTATTGTGTGAGTTTTAATTTACTTTGTTGGTATTCAGGTCACCGAAATACTCGGCTGTGTTTCTTGTTCTGTTTTCCTTCATATAAAAATAAATGTCAGGATGATAATTTGAATAATCTCCTTTTTCCTAAAAGGGTAGGTACTTTCCTTTCCGTACTCTCCTGTGTGCCTTCTTTCCTTTTAATGTAACCTTTCATAGATTAAAAAGGCAATGATGTTAATAGAATTGCATAATTGTCAACTGATAATGTTCTCCCAGTGAAATATAGCTATGGAGGCTCAGCTGAAGCATTTATAGAAAACGAGCATGCAGAAACAAAACAAAGATGTTTGTTTGGAAATGACACATCTTTGCCATCACTGGCCTCCAAATGCTCAGGCAGGTCCTTCAGCCTCGGCAGGACCAGGGCTCCAGCATTAACAGCACTCGTTACTGGGAGTTGTGATGACTTCCACTGTGTGCAGGAGGACTTTGCTCCAATCGTGACCATTGTTTCCCAGAGACTCACTGATGTCCAGGATCTTGATTCTGCTGGCTGCCTTTTATTTCCACGCTAACGTTTTCTTAGGTTGTTGTGGTTACACAGGGAATGGAGGCAATCTTTTCCCTTACCTTTGAGTTTATATTTTCAGGGAGATGCACACCTTTCAAAATTTTAATGAAAGATGTTTAGCTAAAATCCCTGGTCTGCTTTGAAATGAGCTAATTAGCAGGTCTAGTTTAAGGGATGACCAGCGTCCGCTCCAGTCAGTTTATTGCATTTTCAGTTATAACATTGGGCTGTTTGTAGAGCAGTAAATATCAAGGGAAGTGTGGAGGTGGCTGACTTGTCCAGCTGACATCAAGGCGTTCGTGTTACAGTGCTGCCCAATAGCGTTTTTTCAGAGAGCAGCGTGGAGAGTGAGGGATACCCATAAGAAGGTAAAGGCTGTGCATTTCTCAAAAGCAAGGAAATGTTTGTTCTTCTTAAATGGCCTGCAAATTATGAACATTTGGAATGCTGTTAACTGGAAGCCTGCACGTCCCTTTTGGAAACGAAGTATAGAGGATATGGGGCTGACAGTACAACTTCCTGCCAATAGAAAAGCAATAAGTCAGTGTGCAAAGGTGTGCGTGTTATATAAAGATAGCTTGAATCTCAAAGAAATATCCGAGTCTCAGAAAAAACCTGCTTCAGTTTCTTGTCAGCTTCACAAGTGAAACCACCGTAATCACAGTGTACTGGGAGATGGGCTTCTTTTCTCCTGTCTTCTGTGGTCAGGTGTGAGATGTACTGCTCAAATGCTTTCAAGAAATGTGAGTTGGCGAGGTGTGGAGAAATAGCAGTGATTTGGCTGTCAAGGAGCAAGTTCAGGCTGCAGTGGCACAGCCGTTCAGCTTCCCTCGTATCCATAAGCTGTGCTGATGCTCCCACTAGAGGGGCTTTGCTGTATGTTTCAGCAGACGCGAAGGCAGAGCTACTTGCTTTGGAAAGGTTGTGTAGGAATAGCGCTGTGCTAATCAAAGCGGTTGTCAGATGCTATGCCTGGATCTGCGGGAGTGGAGAAAGGGGAATTTGGTGAAGTACGTTGGCAGCCCAGCAGCGCTGTTCAGACGTGGCAGTCGCTGCAAGGTACAGTTGTGCAGCAGTACAAGGCCGGTGCTGACAGCCTGGTGCTGTCTTCAGAGGCTTCATTTCTGTACATAGCATCAACCTTGAGTGCAGGTTTCAGCTGAACTCAACTTCTTGCTGATTGTTTCTATAGGAGGGGCGATGCTAAGGGAAGGGCTACCTCCAGCTTGTATTAGATTAAATTTTAGACAAGCCTAACAAGAACAATACGAGGTTGCATGAAGGTCAGTGCTGTTTAGACAGATGGTAAATTACAGATTCAACCTGTTGCCACAGTAATAAATGCATTTGAAAAGAAATTCATGTGGCAAACAGGAGAAAGATGGAAGTAAATGCACAGTGCAAACTCAGCTCTGTGGGTTATCATTTGTGTGTGTGTGTGTGTGTGTGTGTGTGTGTGTGTGTGTGTTAAAGGATTCTGGACTAATTCATTGCCACAAATTGGTATGAAAAGCAGGGCTGTAAATAGAGAAGAATATACTGTTAATATTAACCTGCTGTACTTTTGCCTGACAACGACAGAAGCATTTGATCTGAGCCTGGCAGATATATATTGCTTATTAAATATAATCTCCCCACAGCCCTTTCCATTACTTATTTTCCCTTCTGTTTTCTCCATTTTGTGGCATCCTAGCAAAGCAGCCCTGCCCACAGACTAAGTCTGTTTCACTGGGGCCTGGAGCGTTCAAGATAAGCGTTCCCCCATTCTTTCAGAGCTCTCTGGTTCTTTGCTCCATGGGAACTATCGTAGAAAACAAGGATGGCTTTACAGAGAAGTGAGAATGAATTTGTATCTTTCTGTTCAGTCTGTATTTAGTCAGAATAAGACAGACTCGAGGCTTTGTATTATTGCAAATTCCTTTTAAAGTATGTCAGTGAATTCCTTGTTGGTGCAAATTCATTTGAGTCAAAACGTATCGGGGGATTTGTACAAGCTAAGAAAATACTGCTAGAGGTTAGGCCTGCCAAAGGTGTCAAATCACGTTGCTTATTATGAAGAATGTTGCTTTTGAAAACACTTTCAGATCGGGCGTAATGGGTAAGCGTTCATCCATACCATCTGGGCTGGTTGTCAGCACCTGGCTGGGGACCTTACACACAGATAGGAATTTTTCAGTTTTTAATTTCAGGCTTGATAATAATCCAAGGGAAAATGATCTTTCTGTCCTATTTCGGCATTCCTGTTTTAGATGGGAATCTGTTTAAGTCAATGGTAGGAAAACTGCGATCGGTGGAAACGGGCAGAAAAAAAACATAGCCCACCACTTCAGCATTTATACTGTATGTGAAACCAAAAGGAGATTGAGGATCGTAGGCTGTGTTAGTTCAATAAGTGCTTGTCATACCGGTGTGTTTGTGCAACTTTCACAGGAAAACAGTTGTTATTTAACATGTAGGAATCGTAGAGAAAATGCTGTCTGTATTCGTACAAGTCCACCAATCCATAGCTAGGGAAAAATGGTGTTTGCTCTCGATAGAAGTAAAGAAAAAATAAAGAGAAGGGCCATTAGTACAGCCCTTGCAGGGATTTCAACTCACATCAGGTAAGGTTATGCAACTGCTATGGTGATAATTCTCCATCTGAACTTGTAATATATTCTTTTTTACTCACAATGATTCAGTGTCAAAATCAGAAATACATAGCCTCTCCTCCAGTAGCCATTTAAAAAAAGCCTAATTTTTTTTTCCTACCCTTTCTTTCTCAGGCTGCCCGTGAGGATGTGCCATTTTCCATCATTCTTTAAACTGTTTATTCAGCTGTTTTTAAATATTCATTTTTCAATTATATTTTTAGCCTCACTGCGATAATCTTTTGCCTGGTTACTTACCCGATTGGTTTCAGATGTATCCTGAGGGGAAATAGCACACTAAACCAGCAGTATAACTAGATAATGTCTTGAAATTAGGAAGGTAGAGGAGGCTAACAGGGCTGCATCAGGCTCCTTCAGAGATGGACTTTATGACTGTTGCCATAATCAGTTGAGGCTGGAGAAGGGAATTTTATTTAATTTTTCCTCCTCATTTATTCCTTCAGCGTGACGTCAGCACTCTGTACGTAATTGTGCTTGCAGAAGAGTTGCTCAGCATCTCAAAACACGCAAATCCACGCTGCCTTTCTGCCTAAAGGTTTGCAGACTGAGACGTATGAGCAGTGATACAGATTGTGAGTTGTACCATTGTTTGCGGAACCGGGGCCTTTTGCACTGCGTAACAGAACCTGAAAGCCACCCGTGGCATGGAAGTGTTTCTCATCTCACCTTTTCCATTTTCTCAGCCACGCAGGCTGGAACAAACAGAAATAGCAAGTATTACATTTCAACTCTCTACTGCCTGCTGTCTGGCTACAAATATTTACCTCGAATACAATCCAGATGAGCAATGAGTTTGAGAATTAAAGATATGCTAGCTGTGTAGACACAACTGCTTAATTTCAGAGAGCAGAGTAAACAACGTGGAATGAAATTTTGAGGGAGGAAAAAAACTATTTGAATTGATCAGCCTCATTAGCAGACTACTGTGCTAAAGCCTTTTCTCTGAAATCCTTCCTTGTGTAATTAATCTTACCTTTTGCAACGGGATTTCTGGTATTTATGCAAGTACAACTGTGACAAGCAAGATAGGTGTTGTTTCTGATGCGTTTCCAGTGAAAGCACAGCAGAATATCCCTGCAGGAGAGCTGTGCTTACGTTGGAAGCAACTGTGAAACAAGGGTCCTGTGCTGGCTCCAGTGACCATTGGACATAAGCTGTGATACTGCTCTTTCTCCCAATCATTGAGTCCTCCTGTGAAATCCTTGCTCTTTGGGGAATTGTCCTTGTGAGGCTGAGGCTCTTCTTGGGAGAGACGCTAAATTCCTTTTACGGGAATGTGAAATTTCTTCTCCCTTTTTAATAGGGATGCTCGACATGGGTTTGGCTTCGTCTGGTAATATAGACTTGGAGAGTGCACGCACTTGCTTCTAAATCTAGCTTTGTGTTGGCTCAGCCAACAGAACAAAAGCGCATTTAACTTAGAGTGTGTTGTCACGCATTCTTACTTTCCATCGAAACAAAGGCAAGAGAGAAAGGGAATGGAGATTATCATCATTCTTTTGAGACGCGATGGTATTTTCCCAAGGAGGCAATGACATTTCTTAATTACTCTCTTCATGGGTAGCCATGTGTAGAGATTACCAGAGGCTCAGCAGTGCATTGTTCTGCTGAAGCCTTGGAGAATGATAATGCTGACAGTACAACACTGCCGTCCAAGGCTGCTCTCCATATTCTTGCTCTTCATTATACCAGCTAATTATTTCTGCTACTGGTGGCTGTGCAGCATTGCTTCTTCCACATAACCCCAGCAGCCCTCCACTGTCAGTGTAATTTGCAGAAATGGCATAGTGCTGTCTTGCTGTTTGAGTTCAGCCCACGTGGAATTAAAAGGCGCTGTTGTACTTCCAGCAAGATCAGCTCCCAGATCCGCAGCTCAAGTGAGTGGCAGCCTACCTTCACGGCTGGTGAGAATGCACAGCTGCCTCTTAATACTCCTGCAACTTGCATTGCACCAAAAACTTCATTTAATTTTGTGTCTCTGTCTTATGGGTTTGTTTCTGCTGTGAGCTCTTCCCTGTGTCAGTAGTAGAGTAAGAATAGGGATGCTTATTTGTTTATTTAGATTTCCCACTACCTAGGTTCCACTTAGGAGCAGAAAGTGCTTGTACAGTGGCAAGTGTTATGGATACTGCTTTTTGGTGGAATAATGGTGGTGACAGTGCATATATTTTTCTTAATGCAGCTATGTGAACAGGTGTGTCCTCATCACATTCAAAATAATTACACGTGTGTTATATAATGAAAAGGCACAACTGGATTCTCTTTATAGCTGTCTTCCTTCCCTGTACAGATAAGTATATCAGTTGCTGCTCGTGTTCACAGAGGATGAAAGTAAATCCTGCTGTCTAGCAGTATATTTATGTTTTGACTCTATTGACAGCACACAGTGATGTTATCATGTGATATTAAACTTGGGGCTGATAAGAAGTGTGAGCAGTAGTATCAGGACTGAAATATGGTTGATGCTGGGTGTATAACAGAAAATCAGAAATGAGACTTAAGTAAAGCTGAGGTCTTAAAAGCTTGGTAGCTGCACACGTGGCGCCAAAAGGTCTTGAAAGCTTGGTAGTTCTCCAGCACTGCAGTCTCCATCAGAGTCATTCAGGCGCGCTGTTAATAGAAGAGCTTACGAAGTGTAAAAAAACTAACACTGAAACCAACAAAGCACAATGACAAACCTCTTTTTTTGGTTAAATGAACTTACTGCAGAGTATTTTTGTAACAGATGTATACTTGCGAAGTGTAAATAGTATGTAAATATGCAAATTTATATAACAGTGTAATTATATATACTTGTAAAATTTAAATTGAATAAGATTGTTCAGTGAATTTAAACACACTCGCTGCTTTGTGGTGTGTTTATGTAGCAGAGCAGCAGCCTGTTTGTCCTTTTCTGATGGTGCTCTTGTAAATCTGTCCTGGAGCAGTTTGCTGTGCAGTTAAGGCTGCAGCCTGTCTCATGCCGTGCCCGAAGACGGGAATGGCCTTTCCCCCTGCATCAGCAGGCTCAGGACTTAACCTCTTTCTTAGAGCATGTAGTGAGCCATTCCTAGGTTGATCATGCATTCATCAATACAGGTAGATAAATGAAGGCCTGTTCAACTTCGTTAGGGTATCCTGCTACTCTGGGATGTGGTTGTGCACTCTTACTGATGACTGACCAAAGCTGAAGGCTCTGGAAAACCCTGCTCCTCCCTTCAGGGACAGTGGATGCAAAGTTCCCTGTATGAGGAAGCCAGCATCTTTTGTTGCCATCCCAACTTCTATGATTCCTGAGGAGTGAGAATTAAATTCAGACCAACCGGAAGCATCTCTTTGCCTAGTTTGAGTTTTAGGCTCGTAAATGCAGTCTGAATTAGGCCTGTTATCTGCAGTCAGTCCCAACCCAGTGTCCCACAGTGGCACCTGATGACAAATCCCCATTTAATCAATTGGATGCTGCTAGAGTATGATGCAGAATACAAGCCCTTCCTCATTTCTGTCTTTCCCAAAACTTTGGACCACTTGGGGTATGAGTTCCTGAATTATAACTCAACTCTACTGCCTTTTCAGTAGCAGAACACATCTCTCTATACTGAGAGTAATGTTTATTGCTTTCCTCCAAGGAGACAATCAGCTGAATGTTGTTTTTAACCGGAAGATTGACATGTGAGCAGCGCCGAGGAGCTGAAATGGCTGTGAATGTCTCTGCTTTCTGTCTGCTGTTGATAGCCTCCTGGAAGAGCGGGAAGCCTGAGAATTTGGCTGCTCGCCATCATTCTTCCCACCACTGCTCTTTGCAGTGCTGTTGAGAGCGTGGTTTTGTTCCTTGAGCTCTCTTGCCACGTGTGAGCATGCTATGGGTGGCTCTGTGGCAGCATTTCCCTCTTGCTAGGTTTGTTGTTGAAGGCCCACAGACTGTGACTGACTTCTGGTGAGGACTGACTTCTTATTTGGCCCTTGTAGGACACAGCTTTCTCCCAGTGAGTTTACGTCCTTCTACTTTTGATGTTAGCTACTTTACGATCAGTCAGAGGTGTAGTTTTTAGAGCGTTCATAAAACTCTTTCTCTATAAGGAGTGGAGTATCTAACAGAAAGAAAGCCCTGGGAATAAGTCATTACTGGATTCAGCAGTCATGGTGTTGGAGAGTTAACTGCCCTTACGCTTGCCTTAGACTCTAATGAGCAAACTTGGTGGTAATGAATGATTTCATGGGGACTATGGCTTAATTCTAAAACGTGGAGGTTATATAAACAGCTCTGTAGTTCATTACAAAGTCAAATGTGTTTTAGCATTTAAAATGGACCAAAGCAACAGATATTTAAGTATTTCATTTCCAGCAAATATGCTGTATGTAGCAGGTGAAGGAACATTGGATGATTGAGACAAGGGATTCATCTCAGTGTTTATTTGGCACCTGGATTTTTTAGCACGCTATTTTGTTTTGCTCATGTTGTTGTTTGTTTGTTTGTTTTTCTTTTATTTTAATCTGCTGGTCTGGGGGAGAACAGTAGAATCAGTCAGGGGAGAATGGCCCTGTTCCCTTATGTAGGAACTTGAGTTCAGTATGTCTGTTTGAAGAGCAATTTGATTACACTGGCACTCAGTAAAGTGTTAAAAGAAGAGAGGGAAAAAAAAAAAAACAAAAAACAGAATAAGTTTACAATCTAATTCATAATTGAGGTATCTTGAAAATAGGACAAGCCTCCTGTTAAGTACTGTTGAGTTGGTAAGTGTGCTGTGAATGCAGGTAGTTATTAAAAAGGAAAGGACCATCTAAATCAAAAACAAGGATGACGTAATTTATTTATTTACGTGCTGTAGAGGCTGTTTTGCAGACATGTACAGTCAGTCTCAGGGGAGTAAGGCTTTCCGTAAGGCTGCTCTGGTCACCAGCAAAGCTGTAGCAGCCAAGCTGGGAAGGTTTGGCTGTGTCTGTGTGTGTATGCCTCTGTATGGGGGGGTGGAGCCGAAGGAGGGCACGTCAAGGTGGATACAGCAAGTGCCCAAACATGACAAGAGGGTGTCAGAAAAGCTAACTCACCTCCAAGGCTCAGATCCTTCTTGCCACGTGTAATTAGTGGAGAATGGCCTCGCTTGCAGGGAGGGTAATAAGAGCGCGGATTAAGAGAGGTGTGCTCTGAGCAGCCCTTCGAAGGCCTGTCTCTTTGGAGGCTCTGAGGAAAACAAAGAATGGGAGAACACTTCAAGCTGCTGTCAGCTTTTGCAAATCACTTATTATGTGATGAGCTCAAGGAAAGGCAGAGAGCAGTGATGCAGGTGAGATGAGCCGCAATCTCCGCAGACTGGGTGCTTGACCCAGTATTTCCCATACATTCCTGGAGGTGGTCTGGCTGCATGCAGTGAAAGCCCGGAAAGGATGAGCACTGCAACCACTGTGATCTGTTTGGAGACATAGCACATGAACAGCTGAGATTGCTTCACTGGGGGTGATGGGGAAGCTGTGCATCTGTGCAGATGTAATCACCACTGGCATGTTCTCCCTCCAGGAACCTCTGTTCCAAAGGAGTGTCTTTGCGGTCCAAATGGCAGAGGCCAGACTGGTTTTGACCCGTGGAAATAGGATTAATGTGCAGGTGCATTTTTAAAAGGAATAACGCGTGTCTTCTCAGTGCACTGTTCCTTCTTCATTTGTATTCTAATTGCTTAATTTTGCTGTAATTCATGCATTAATTATCTCCTGGAAAAGTAACAACAGCACATGAGAACAGTAGGGTAGAACAAGAAAACGTGGCACGTGAGCAAGAATGAGTGTGTGAACAGAAGCTGTGGGTGTAGCTTCATCATGTGAAGTTAAAAGCATGTGCTCGGTCACCTACCTTAGTTACATCTTCCTGACTGAGCAGAGAGTGAAGACTTGCCACTCTCTCACTTATTCAAGTCATTCTGCAAGGCCAGTGATGTTCTTTTAAATGGGAATAAAGGGAATTGTCTCAGCACTTTGAAAAGTGAGGAAGAGAAAGGAAGCAGAACTTCAAGTGTTTCTTTACTAGCTTTAAACTCCTGATGAATAAAAGGACTCTTCCTCTGAGTGCCTGAAAAGACACCTGATAGAAGATCCTTGTCAGCAGGTACCTGGGGTTTGGCTGCCCACGAGTGCCCTCAATGTGGCAGCCCTGCTTTGCAACCCAACAGTGGCATTCAGCCCTCAGAGGGCTGATGGTGGAGCTGACTGTAATCTTCCTGCCCCTCGTTAAAAGATGCTGGCATGGTTTATTAGTGTCAGCCACAGAATATTTTGTGTTGCCTGTTCCTTAAGTGCAGAAGGCTGATTCCTATTAATTTTGTCAGAATTATCATAATCCTCATATGCGTCCTGCTTACCAGAAGCATGAGAATATAAAAGTGGTCTTTTTTTCTGTTGATATTTCTATTCTTTTTCATTTTTGCACGGTGGCTGATTTTAGCTGGAGGCTGCGGGACGCAAAGGCATGTCAATGAGATGCTTTAAAAATCTCCAACCATGGCATATTCATTCAGTGCTGGTTTCTCAGGCTTCTTACCATCCCAAATCCTTTTCCTATGAAGTCCTCGCACCTTGCGGGAAAGTGCCACTGCTTTGCAGTGTCATCAGGGAGGTGACTTGTCCTAGGAGGTTCAACCTGCAGCCACAGATGTGTCTACACAAAGATGTTCTCTTGCTCTTTCTGTCACGTGCTTGTGCTGTGTAGGTGCATATGTATATGGATAATATTAACTTCATCATCTATGAAGGTGGTGTGACCCTCCCACAAAAAAGGCAGTTCTCTGTGTCGCTGTCAGAAAGGGGTATGAAGATTTGTGAGCCCATTCTGTGCCTGATACTGGCATACCACTGGAAATACAAAACATTCCATTGAAGTAGGAATGATCTGACACCTCATTACATTATTGTGGCAGATGTCCTTAGCGGTCTCCTTTATTATTATTATCCTCACTCTGTTAAGGCAGAAGCGATGAGCAGGTACAGCAGGGTGGCTCCTGCCCTAGGCATCAAACACACCACTATGTGTGTCAGCTTTTGGCTGGTTCTCTTTTTTTGCTTGTCCTGAGTACAACCCTCAGCCTCTTCAGCAGCTTTCCTTTGGATTTACAGAGTGGCTGGCCTGTGGAGGCAGGCCATTTATCTCCCATATAGATCAGAGAGAGTCTGAACTTGCTGCGAGCTGACCTCGGTGCAGCAGTGCTGTGCATTCAAGGAGAGAAGTCTCATAGCATTGCTAGGATTTGATTGTTCATTATAGGCGGCAGTGAATTTGCAGCAAATGGTGAAGTGTTTCTGCAGTGTCGTACCACAAGCAGGGGAAGCTATTAGCTGCTGACTGCCCAGCACATGGCTTTGAGTTGTACACCTCCTGAAATGCATGTGTCTGGGGGCAGTTGCAGAATGCGAGAGATCACATACATGGGTACTGATTAAAGTGGAATTAAACAAACTGAATGGAGTATTAGAGCAGCTATGTTTGTGGGTTGTTGTTTTTTTTTAATTTAATGAAGCCATTTAATTTAATTCTCAGCCAGCCTCATGCGCAGGACCTTCATTAAAACTGTCACCAATTAATGAGGCTTTTCCAGTGTGTTTAACCTAAGGCATATAGGAGCAGCACAGATCTGCCCATATTTCCTTGTGTATTCTTTGGATTCGTGTGTCAGATGCTTTGAGTACAAGTTCCCTTAATGCAGTACAATTCAGTGCCTTTTGCAGTGCGTTTTTAGGAGCTGAACCCAAACGGGGTGGTTCATCTTCCCCACAAGGATGCCTGTCTCAGGAAGAGCCCCCCTGAAAGCTCAGTGTGCCCAATGGGGAGAGCAGGCAGGCAGGCAGGCAGGCTGCTCCTCCTCCCCACAGCTGGGGGGCAGCTCACCTTCCAGCTCTCTGCAGTCTCATTACATGCAGGCTCAGGTCTGTGCCGTTCCAGACTTCTGCACAGCGGCCTCAGCCGGGGTCCTCTGGAGAGCTGTCAGCTTTCTCATAGCTGCCAATCTGCTTGACAACACACTACATGAAATTAGGAAGCGTAGAGCTCTGCTACCTTAAGGTTCTTTTATTTTCCTGTTTTCTCTTCTGTTTTGGTCATTGTGGGGGAGATGTTTACTGGTTCTTTTTCTAGAGAAGAACCTTTTTCTTATTCACATGCAGGTTCTAAGTTACCTAAAGCTTCGAAAATCAAATTGGTTTTACTAATAAATCCCCTCAAGTATCGTGTGTTTTTTTGCAGTATTGCATCTACACAAGCTATCCATCTAGCTCCTTTTCATAACTCTCCTTTTCAAGCAGGCCATCAATATCATTGACCTTCCTAAGTGTTTGGTGGATAATGACAACTTCTTTCAGAATAATTTCATTACTGCTTTTTAATGCGTGTATCATAGGCACTCCTGCTACCCAGTAAGTGATGGTAAGAGCAGGCATCTGTGTTTTTTCACACCTCGGAAAATGGTGCTGCTAGCCACCAACACCTGAAGCTGTTGTTACCTGGGGAGGACTTCATGCTCTCCATGTGAAGCTCCTGTTCCTTGCTGTCAAAATAACAACGTTATTTGAACATGATCTCTACTCCTCATCATGGCAGGAGACCCACGCATCAGGACTTATTCTCTCATCCTGTTGTGTTTTTTATTTTTTTTTTCTATTTTTATATGCAAACATTTGATCTTTAATTGTAAGTTCAGTGTTTTCTCAGCAGTACTATTCTTTTTCCTGTCATTCATGGCTTTTACTTAGGAGCTTTGTCCACTGGGAGGACTGTGTAGGGGAGTGTGTGTGTGTGTGTGTGTGTGTGTGTGTGTGTGTGTGTGTGTGTG